>NC_134703.1:33324188-33675438 GCF_043290135.1 Rhipicephalus microplus
CATGGAAGGAATTGCTTTCACAGAGAGCCTCAAACAATCGCTCGTAAATTTTTCTTCTTTTACTCTTCCTCTCTCCACTAATAGTGGCTATGGCGGGTTCCAGTTCTGTGGAGGTGCACGCCACCTCGTGGTCGCTATAAGAGCAAAGGCATCTAATTTCACTCTTTTAAACTGATTATGTGTACACAAGTTTAGGCTTTTGACTTGGAAAAACCGAAGCCCTTTTAGTTTTTCTTCTTTTTCTTTTTTGATGTGCGTAGTCAATAGCTGATTATGTGTCGGCATTAGTTAATTTTCTGGTTTGGGGGAGGTTAATGTTTCCCATTTCGCTCGCAAGAGTTCCCTCAGCCAGCATAAAGAATCAGCATGAAACGAAAACTGAGTGCTTATATTGTTGTCGAGGCTCGGCTCTAAATTCGGCTAGTCCGCTGACTTGCTTTCACTTCATACATCTATCTTGCGGAACACATTCTGCGAGAAATAGGATGCTTTGCAAGGCATTTTATTTACCACTTGTAGAAAACAGCTCAGTGAGGGTCAATACTCTTTCCTCTGATACATATGCTTTTATCTCTCTATTCGCTCACAGTAAATGTCAGCTTGTTTCTGAATGCACTTTCTTTTTCATTTTTTTATAGAACCGCAAGGCATGCAGGTTATGCGATGCACGGCGTTGCCTTTTGGAGCATGTGCGAGGACTGATTCAGAATGGTTCAATAATCTATTTGAGGAAGGACAACTTGTTCTTGAGGCAAACGAAGTGTACTCCGAATTTTGCATGTGGTGGAAACCTTTATTTTCAGGTGCTGCACTGAAGGTCTACCTGCGCATC
This sequence comes from Rhipicephalus microplus, assembly GCF_043290135.1. NCBI lineage: Eukaryota > Metazoa > Arthropoda > Arachnida > Ixodida > Ixodidae > Rhipicephalus > Rhipicephalus microplus. The sequence continues at coordinate 33,325,021 of NC_134703.1, forward strand.
AGGCCACGAATTGGGGGCCGGGCGTTCACAGACCCTGCATTTCGGCCTCTCGATGACAGAACTGTAGAGTCGACCACGGCTACTCTGGAACACAAACATCAAAAGCGATTTAGCTTTACAAAGGTGAGTTTCAGAGCCAGTATTACCAGTGTGCAATGTCATTTTGTATGTTATAAAGTGGCAGGTGTAGGAAACTGCCTATTTTGGGTGGCATAGTCCTCCAAGTGGTTATTCCAAATCTGGGAACTTGAATGCAAATTGAAGCTATTGTAGCAAAACTTCGGAGTTGTTCAGGTAAAGCGCATCTGTAGGCCACGGAGACGAATAAGTGTGGGAGCAATACTCCACAGGCAAGCGATAAGTTGTCCACAGACTCGGCACGATGATTTCGAGGAGCACTCATTGGGGGTTCATTTATCTATAGCACAGCTTGAATTTACTCAATGCACCGAATCGCAAATACAAAACACGCAAAATGACGGCACACCCCTTGGCTTGCATGACTGGTCTCTGGTAGTGAGATGCCCTGTTGGCCCAGAGTCCGCTCGTGACAAAAAGACCCTCCGTTACTGCTTGACTGGTATTTTGCAGCATCCACGGGTACTTGGACTGCGTCGAAAACCGTTTTCTATCAATTGGAAGACTGCTTATACAGACGAATCAGGCAAGCCAAAAATAATCAATCTCCTTACCAGTCTACACGGTCCAATGAATTCTGCCTCTCAGCAAAACAGCAGTAGTTTCTAGAAACGGCAAATTCTCAAAAACAGCCTCGATGGGCAAACAGGAGCTTAAGTGTCGGCTTGTCCCGAAGGCCTAAGCGATGGCTCGCTCGTTAGGGGCGCGGGGATACAATGACCGACCGAATGCAGCTTCTCCTCTTTGACTTGCATTCCTGGGCGCTTTTGAGAAAAGTAAAATAGCGCCTCTAAAAAGCGCATTTTCAAAGGAGGAGCTCCAGCAGTAGTCATAGAAAAAAAAACTTTCTGCATAACATCGCCTTTGCGACACTATTGTGCTCAGAGACAGTGGCGTAAATCCAGAACAATGTTCAGGTGCGAGACACGTCTGGCCCTGATGACTATTTGTATTTTTAAATGTTTTATTTCTCATTATACAAAAATTCTTCAAAAACAAAGATTTTAAACAGGCATGGGTTGACACCTCGCGCATTAGCATTGTGCTATTGGGTCTTGTCAAAAACTGTTCGAACAGCAGTTGAAATATCTATTCAGGGCTACACAGTCCCTCGAAAGGTTGTTGCTCCAAGCCGCTTCCACGAGTGAGTGAGTGTCCACTGTTCTTCATTCTGTCCAGGTGTTTCCCGAAGGCAGCACCCAGGAGCAGCTGTTTCAAGAGGCAGTGCAGGATCCTGTGGATTCCTTCATCAATGGAGCCAATGTGCTGCTCTTTGCATATGGCCCAACTAACGGAGGAAAGACCTACACCATGCAAGGCCCACCCACACAACCAGGAGTTGTGCCTCGCACACTTGACAGGCTGTTCAGGGTGCTTGGACCTCAGGTTAGCATTTGCTCACTTTGTCTTTTCGCGACACTCTACCTTACACTATAGATCAGGGGTTCTCAAGCATGTTGGTGCCAGGGGACCCTTTTAAGCTACATTAACTGCCAAGGACCCACCCCCTTTCGGCAAGCTTTCTTCATTTTTATTTTCAATAAATTCATAATCAAAATCCGTGCCGCAAAAAATTTTTGGAGTAAGCTCTGTTCGGCCTTCTTGCTCATGTTGAACGACGCACAATTGTGTCTAAAGGGCTAAGGGTAGCGCGCAGCGCATGCAGGGTCAACGGTGGTGGTGGTGGGCAAACTAGCAGAGGTGCAGAGCCTAGGCGTAGCGGCATCCACCTTGAAATAGCAGAAATGCACAGGGTAATAATGTGAAGCCCCCCCCCCCGTGATTGAAGGCGCCACGCCTTCCATTTTCAGTTTGGCTAGATATAGACTGCTGGTGCTATTTATTATGCAGCTCGTGTGTTTTTGTTACGCACTGAGATGTGCTTATGGACGCCTGGGCATGATTGATGGAGGTTCCCTAGATCAATCACTCTTCGATATCGTCGTCTAAGTGAGTTGAGTGGGAGTGTGTGGAACCAAGAAAAATATATCGGTGGCTTGCGGAACCCCTAGGAGAGGCTTGCATAGACTGACCACCGGCCAAAACATGTCTCAAGACACTGGCAGAAGTGGAATGGCTGTGAATTAATATAGCTAAACTTGGCATTCTTTTCTCCTGGATTCTGCCTGAAAGTCTTTCAGATTGCCATGTGCAGTCTGCTGTTTTGGCACACCATAACTTATGGTTAAAGTTAGTGATTATATTATTAGTCATTCCTGCTTTATTCAGAGTTTATATTGAAATAAAAGGAGCAGATAATAGAATCAGTGCTGCCTTTATGGCAACTGACACCACGTCGAGTGACTGCATATGCATGTGATGTGCACACATGCACAAAAAACTGCAGTTTACCAACTCAAACCACTATAGTGCATGCCTACCACTGTTTACAGCATGTTTTGTGTGTACTTCAGTGGCTCTGCAGATGAAAGAGTTGGGAGGTTTCACAGCCTTTTCGATGTATCCGCTCCCATACCAGTACTAGTATTGCACGAAAGAAAATGCTGTACTGAATGTGTATGACAGATGCTTCTCTGTTGGAAAAGAGGACGGCTACGATCGGGGGCTGTGGTTGTTGCTAGCGCTTTTTTCTAACCAGACCTGCCTTAGAAAGGGCCTTGCACAAAGCAACTGATAAACCTACTCGACGTATAAAATGCCTGTTTCAACGGGTAGATATGATGAAAATTGTTTGTCAAGCAAGTGATGTTGACGATGTTTCAGGTAACTTATCCATGGCTTGCCAAAACGTCTCTGGCCGTACCCCTTCTTTCACCACAGCCTACCCTGTCCTAAGCTGGCCTTAGTTGGCAGCCACCATTGCAGGCTGACCATAATACCAGTCTCATCATTGGCCTTCAAGGTTTATATTAGTTGCATGACACTAGCTTTTCACCTTACGGTGAAAACACAGTATACTATAGTAATGGGCGACTTTAATGCAAAGGTAGGGAAGAAGCAGGCTGGAGACCAGGCAGTAGGAGATTATGGCATCGGCACTAGAAACGCCAGAGGAGAGCTACTAGTAGAATTCGCAGAACGCAATAATCTGCGTATTTTGAATACCTTCTACCGAAAACGAGAAAACTGCAAGTGGACATGGAGGAGCCCTAATGGCGTAAATAAGAACGAAATAGACTTTATAATGACTGCACACCCAGGAGTCGTGCAGGATGTGGAAGTGGTTGGCAAGGTAAGATGCAGTGACCATAGAATGGTAAGGGCTCGAATCCGCCTAGACTTGAAGAAGGAACGACAGAAACTGATACGCAAGAAGCAAATCAATGAGCTAGCACTGAGAGGGAAAGTACAGGAATTCAGAGTGTCACTGCAGAACAGGTACTCTGCTCTTAGCGAGGAAACCAACCTTAGCGTAGATACAATGAATGATAATCTGACGAGTATCATCACGGAGTGTGCAGTGGAAGTTGGAGGCAGGGTAGCTAGACAGGACACCGGCAAGCTTTCCCAGGAAACGAAGAACCTAATTAAGAAGCGTCAATTCATGAAAGTGTCAAGTACAACAGACAAAATAGAACTGGCAGAGCTTTCGAAGCTGATTAATAGACGTAAAGTATGCGATGTAAGAAGGTATAACATGGAGAGAATTGAGCACGCTCTGAAAAACGGAGGAAGCGTCAAAGCAGTGAAGAGGAAACTTGGGATAGGCAAAAGGCGGATGTATGCACTAAGGGACAAAGAAGGCAAATTAACTACCAATATGGATAGGATAGTTAAAATAGAGGAGGAGTTTTACAGAGATCTGTACAGTAGCCGAGACAACCACGACCTTAATACTATAAGAACTAGCAGTAACCCAGACGACACCCCACCGGTAATGATAGAAGAAGTCAGAAAAGCTTTGGAGAGCATGCACAGAGGCAAAGCTGCTGGTGAGGATCAAGTAACATCAGATCTGCTGAAAGATGGAGGACAGATTGTGTTAGAAAAACTAGCCACTCTATTTACGAGGTGTCTCCTGACGGGAAAAGTACCAGAGTCTTGGAAGAACGCTAACATCATCTTAATACATAAGAAAGGAGATGACAAGGACTTGAAGAATTACAGGCCGATCAGCTTGCTCTCTGTAGTATACAAGCCATTTACAAAGGTAATTGCTGGCAGAGTAAAGAAAACATTAGAATTCAATCAACCAAAGGAACAAGCAGGATTTAGAACAGGCTACTCAACAATTGACCACATTCATACTATCAATCAGGTAATAGAGAAATGCTCAGAGTATCACCAACCACTATACATAGCCTTCATAGATTACGAGAAGGCGTTTGATTCAGTAGAAATATCAGCCGTCATGCAGACACTGCGGAATCAGGGCGTAGATGAAATTTATATAAACATTCTGGAAGAAATCTACAGGGGATCAACTGCTACCATAGTGCTTCATAAAAAAAGCAACAGAATACCAATAAAGAAGGGTGTAAGGCAGGGGGACACAATCTCCCTAATGCTTTTCACTGCGTGCTTACAGGACGTTTTCAGAAGCCTAGAATGGGAACAGTTAGGGATAAGAGTTAATGGAGAGTACCTCAGTAACCTGCGCTTCGCCGATGACATTGCATTGCTGAGTAACTCAGGGGACGAATTGCAACTCACGATTACGGAGTTAGTCAAGGAGAGCAGAAAGGTGGGTCTTAAAATTAATCTGCAGAAAACGAAAGTAATGTACAACAACCTCGGAAAGGAGCAGCGCTTTGCGATAGGTAATAGTGCACTTGAAGTTGTAAAAGACTATGTCTATTTAGGGCAGGTAATAACCGCAGAGCCTAACCACGAGATTGAAGTAACTAGAAGAATAAGAATGGGGTGGAGCACATTCGGCAGGCACTCTCAAATTATGACAAGTAGATTGCCACTGTCCCTCAAGAGGAAGGTATATAACAGCTGTATCTTGCCGGTACTTAGCTACGGAGCAGAAACCTGGAGACTCACAAAGAGGGTTCAACTTAAATTGAGGACGACGCAGCGAGCAATGGAAAGAAAAATGGTAGGTGTAACCTTAAGAGACAAGAAGAGAGCAGAGTGGATTAGGGGACAAACGGGAGTTAAGGATATCATAGCTGCAATAAAGAAGAGGAAATGGACATGGGCCGGACATGTAGCACATAGACAGGATAACCGCTGGTCATTAAGGGTCACCAACTGGATTCCCAGAGAAGGGAAGCGGGGTAGGGGGAGACAGAAGGTTAGGTGGGCAGATGAGATTAAGAAGTTTGCGGGTATTAATTGGCAACAGCAAGCACAGGACCGGGTTAACTGGCGGAACATGGGAGAGGCCTTTGTCCTGCAGTGGACGTAGACAGGCTGATGATGATGACTAGCTTTTCGTCACTTTTGCCATCTGCTACTTCATAGCACCATTTCTTGGCCCTTTCGCCATAAAACACCACATATCTCCACGATAATTGCTACTTGGATTACCCGTCACAGCAGCTGCAGGACAGTCTTTATCAGTGAACTTGCACTAACTAGTTGCAATTTCAACCTCGTTGAAAAACCCTGCTGCACAGTCACCATAGCAACTACTAAGAGTGTGCTGCTGCGCTCGCTCAGTAATGACCGAGGCCTAACCAAGCATAGTTTGTACTGCCGAACAAGAGGCCGTGCTTTTAGAAGCAAGGCTTGCTGAAATAAATGGAAAGGCAACGCCAAGCTGACCCTCATACGTAGCCAGAATGGTTGGGAACAAGATTTTTGTTACTGTAAGCTACCCATCAGCTTCGTTGTCTCTCTAGCATTGGGCATCCAGTGAAACCTACGATAATTCTTTAGTTCATTCATAATAAAGGTGCACCAGAAACACTTACTCTTTAAAAGCCATTATGTTACGTTGTTTATAAAATGCTGGTTGCAAGGAATTCCAGGTGGTCAAAATCTGCAGCTCTCTGCTACTGTGTTTTAAATACCTCCTGTTGCATTGTTACACATTCTTCATCGGTCATTTAACTGGTATGGGACATTCTAAATGCCTGCTGCATCTTTCTTTTCTGCATTCAGGTGTGCAGGGGGGCACCAGTGCGCCCTGATTGTTTCGACGACGCTGTCCTGCTCAGCGCAGAAGAGGAGGCCTCTGCACTCTTGCAGAAAAACAAGTTGCTGGGTGAGAAGGGAGCCCGCAGTGCTGCAGATTTCAGCACCTTCCATCTGCCTGCAAGTGAAAGTGATAGATCGCTCTTCGCATCATGCAGCAGTGACTCTAGCTACGATGACAAAGCACAGGTATGTTATATAATGTTGCAGTCTCTATATCATCTCTGCTTGAATCCCGGCCAGTCCCGATTTTAAACAGGCTCCCTAAAATCTGATGACTAAAAATAAGCCTGCATCAAACATAAGCCAAAAAAGGAGTAGTAAATTTATCGGCTCTCATGTCTAGAACGACGGAGCGTCGTGCACAGAACAGAACGATAGACTTCTGCAGTCGCAAATACTACACCACATTGCAAATATGCCACATCTGAGCATGCACAGCGCCATTGATGTGCCTGCTTTGCAGTTTCCGCCCTTCTTTATCTTTGCGGCAGTAATGACGCGAACACCATGTAAAATGATGTACGAGCAGTTGGCTGATGTTTGCCGAAATCGCGCGCTCGCCAGCGCCTTTGGAATCGAGGTTCACAGCTGCTGCTTGAGCGAACCCCCTCGTTCAAAATGGGTGGTGTGTTTCCTCTCCGCTTCGGCATTGGACAGCACAGGGTGGGATGCTGTCGCGTGAGTGCACAGGTAATGTTACCAACTGGGGATTTTGCGAGGAACAGTTCCAACTGTCTAATAAAACGTGAAATGATTCCTGTCGCAATAAAGAAAACTTCCCGCGCCATCGCCTACCAATGGTGCGATGAGCGCATCTAATTTTCCTTGAGGCTCTCATGTCAGCTCTGGCCCTTCAATGACTGGAACATCAGTTTTGATCCAAAATTGATTCCTAGTCTTATTGGTTTTAAAATTAAGATGACTGTTATTAGCTCATCTCTAGTTTTGAGTTGCTGTTCATTTTTGATGCGGTGTTTTATGACATCTTTTAACATTTCAACAGTTTAACTTTTTCATTCGTCTGAGGTCTAGTAGCTATCCAAAGCGTCTGTCTTTTCATTGAGTCGCGACGCTTTCAGCTTTGATGTACGGTAATAAGGCTTTATATACATGCACATCGTTAAACCCCTTTATAAGAGGCGTGCTCTGGGCAACAATTATTGTCTCTTGTATAAGATGTCTCTTATAAGCACAGTACCACGTATGTATTTTTTTATCAACCAGTGTTTTACTTTAGGCACAATGATGTCTCTTATACCCATTTGTCTCTTATATCAGTGCCTTGTATACGGACGTCAATTTGTGTCAAGTTTGGACACTTCATCAGCATTGAATGATTTGTAAAAACCACCTGATTTTCGTTTACCAGAAAGCAGTAATTTTAATTAACAGTGACGTGTGACCCTAGAAATCTGCTCCAAGACTCCCTTTTTACTGCTCTAAAGCTGCTCCGAAACCGCATTATTCCTGCTCCCTGAGCTGCCCTAAAATATTGCAGCCCGTTTCCGCCCCTGTATATATGATTTGGTACAACACTTTACAGGAAAAAGCCAGAGATGCTATTTCCTCGGCCTCTACTACTATTTCCACTTTAGTGTACGCCCCACTGATGGGGCGGACAAGGGCGTGCTTCTTTAGAGTCCGCAGTCTGCCCTACACACATCAATGTACAGGAACACCTGAAGTTTCAAGTGCTGAAAATCTTTTATGTGCAATTTTTAGGTCCTTCTGTCCAAATTTCAGGCCTAAAAAAAGCACTAATTTAACGGCCATAACTAGCGTTTTCTTGAGTCAATTCATTAACGGCTGTAGCAAAGCTTTAATCTCGGCTTTGCCGCAATGCCGTATTGTGATGGGGTGAAGCTTATTGAAAATTTGAAGAGGGCCATTGGTCACTCAGTTGTTGACTGTGGTTGTCATCAGGAAGTTCGAATAATTCAAATAGTCAAATTCCAGCGTGAATCTAATGTAATAAAACACAATATTTGCAAAAATATTCCTGAATTTGAGTATTTGCACACTGCTACATTTCGAAAGTTAGATTTTTGACATTGTGTTGCATGCTAGTCAACTTGATCATTTTACAGAAAAGAAATTCTTTTGAAACTATGCTATCAGAGAATTTTAGTTTAGCGCGCGCAAGGCGGTACGTGCACAATGGCTAGCGCGCTACGTACGTTACAGCTAAGGCTGCTTCCTGCAGTATTAGTTTAGCGTATGCGATAACGGACACATGGACTGCGCCTAAACCTCAACACCTTCGTCTCGGAGTGCTATTTGGCATCACGTAGTGACTAAGCAATAAACTACAATAGCCAATTATAGTTGACTCGAGTCAAAACATGAGACAAGCCAAGATTTCACGAGTAGCTCCGTCCGACTGCGGACGTTCTGGGCGTTAAAAGGCATCCCCGTCAGCTCCTGTATTTTCACAGCGATAACTGTCTATTGTACGGGGTCCGCGAAACTGATTTAAGCTACTCAGGTAAGCAAGGAGCTCCAGATCGAGGGTGGTTGCAAAATGCACGCGGGATTTACTGGCAACCGTACTGCTGCTTGTGCTGCTGTTGGTTGTGGCCATCTTGGTTTTCGTGCTCTCACCAGGGGAGATCTCGCAAGAGCCACTGGTAAGGTACTCAAAGGCTGTAGCGTGAGCAAAGTAAGAGCCGAGATCTAGTGTACGCATCTCTCGTGTGCACAAACACATGCATCACTTTTACGTGCAGCTCATGCGCAGCCGTGCTCCCTCGTGGGCGATGCGGGCGCTAGGCCGTTGCGCACGCTAAACTAAAACTCTCTTATAATAAAATAAATCTTCGTAACATTGTATAGTGAAAGCACCATGAAATTCCGGACGTGATCTCTGCATCAAGTTTGAGTTGTGTCCGAATTTGAAAACGTGCTGTCACACAAGTGAGATTCAAAAGCTTTATTGCCGAAACCACTATAACAAGCATTTACTGCATGACTTGCATTATGTAAAGGTTGCGCTCTGCTGTTCTTTTATACCATCAACAGGCGTTGCTGTGGCTCTCGTTCTACGAAATCTACAATGAGGGCATCTACGATCTGCTCCTCCCGTCACTTGAGGCAGCATCAAAGAAAAATGGTGGCCAGCGGCGCATCATTCTGAAGCTTGGTGAAGACCGGGCCAAACGTTCGTTTGTGCGGGGGCTCATCGAAGTGCCGGTGCACTCGGCTGATGAAGCGCATCGTCTGCTGTGCCTGGCGCGCAACAACCAGAGCATCGCCGAGACTCAGCTGAACCGCAGCTCGAGCCGCAGCCATTGTGTTTTCACCGTGCGGCTTGTCAGTTCCACTGTGGACAGTCGCAATGGCAGCCAGAACTGGCACGTCAACACATTGATGCTCTGCGACCTGGCAGGTTCAGAGAGGCCGTCCAAAGCTGGCACCGACGGGTCACGCCTTCGAGAAGCTGGCCGCATCAATACCTCCCTCATGGTTCTCAGTCGCTGCCTGGAGGGCCTACGTAACAACAAGGACTCTTCGAAGAATGCTTGTGTGCCTTTCAGAGAAAGCAAGTTGACAAAGGTACAGCTCCTTATAGGTCTAGTACAATGTATCCCAGATTTCATCGTCCATTATTGAAGTGATGTATGGCCGTGACCACGTCTGCGACATGCGAGCAGCAGCTAGAGTAGCAGCTTGCACTGCAGGGCGACACCTTGAAGTAGTTTCGGGCTCTTACTTTGTCAGCCTGACTATGACGTGGTGTGTCAGGCGCATGCATAGCGTAGGAGCCCACAACTTCCTCAAGGTGTCGCCCTGCAGAGCAAACACCGGCTGCTCTCTCATTCTACACAGATGTGGACGCAGCTGTACTGTTCATCGTCGAGTACCTTTGTTGGTTTTCGCTCTTCAAGCTATGTGTCCATAAGGAGGTACGACCATTACTGAGCATGGGGCATTTTTTTTTTCTTGTTTACCTTAAGGCTAGTGCTAAGCATACAGACCTGCATCAGCCACATTGGAATATAAGGGAACATTCCGACATAATTTCTAAAACTTGTAGATTTGTGTCTGAATTCTATGTGTCTAAATTCCAACAGCCGAGCAATATTGACTATGTGCTATGAAAAAGTTTTGAGCAAAGTTGCCCTCTTCGCACTAGAGCATGTCCCGCAGCACCTATATAAAGTAGTTTCAGTCAATCAATCTCTTCAAATTCAGTTTCATGAAACTAGCGTTATTATCATTGATGAGAAATAATAGTCAAGCAAATAAAACTGTAGGAATATATACTCTGTATTATAAACTTTTTTTTCCTTATTAAAGTGCTCTTGAACTGCCCCCAACGCTTTCACTCACTAAAGGCTGGTGGACACCGGCGACTAGCGGCGGTCGCGCGACCATTCGCGACTGGTCGCAAACGGTCGCAAAGCGACTGCTCTGGCTAGTCGCTGCCTGACCGATTTTTCAGTCGCGCGACTGTGGTCGCATAGCTGCTGCAATCAGAGATGCTCAATTTTTGTTTGTTTTTTCATTGCGCTGGTGAGAATGGATAAAAACAAGAAATGCAGCGCGCTCGGTTTGCTCCGATCACTCAGCTGGTGGCGATCAGCTGATTGGCACCAGTCTCCAGAGTTTTCGCTGATGACGAGATTCAGACGTAACTCTCCGGTATTGCGACTTCCGGTCGCTCGCGTGCAGCCTCTGCCGGTGTGAACATCAGTCGCTTTTTGGTCGCTAGTCGCAAATGGTCGCACGACCGCTGCTAGTCGCCGGTGTGCACCAGCCTTAATAGTAAACATGCTTATCATGTGCACTTGTTGATTTGGGATATACATCAATCGTGTTTTAATTAAAATGGTTCAGAATGGTTCAGCTTTCAAAATGGTTCAGCTTTCAGTTACCGCATGTGGCGCGACTGCACCATTGCTTGAGGACAATGGAGTTCTCAAAAAACTAGTCTGTTTAAACTGGTTTTACGTACCACTTTTGTAATGCTTTAATGAGCTGCTTCACACTTGTACTTTATATTGCAATGTGCATGACACTACATGCAAATCGCAACATGCAACAGGATTGCAACTTGGTTAGTGCAGTTTTTCTTCTCTGGGTTTATGTAGGTGATGCAAGCCTACTTCACAACGGGTGGTCAAGTCTCTCTGATTGTGAACATCTGCCCCTCCATGTCCATGCTGGAGGAATCGCTGAATGCGTTAAAGTTCTCGGCTGTTGCCATTGAAGTTGTGCCGCAGCAGCTGGAACTGCGGCACACTCGTTGCAAAGAGGCTGTTCGACGACTGAGCGAGCGCTGGAGCCGAGCGAGTGGGGCATTTCGTGGCGTTGCAGTTTCGCCTATTCCCGTGGAAGATGCCGCAACTGGAGCTTTGGATGCAGACGCGGCCGAGGAGCTGTTCGAGACCATCGAGGCGCAACAGCGTGACCTGGATGCACTTGAGCGCGAGCTGGACGACACCCGGCGCCAACTCGCGTGCGTATTCACCTGATTAATTCTGTGGCAGCTTCTTATCGCTTCAGCCATTGCTGCTGATCATCGATTCTACACAATCCTAGCAACAATAATTGACTGAGCTACCAGGTCTGTTAGTGAAGTAATAAGACTGGGATTGGTAAAAAAAAAAAATATCTTTCTGATGCCTACATATTCATTTCTTCAAAATATAGTTTCTTTTGGAGGCGATACCCTGGTTCCAACGCAACTCTCACACTGCAAAGGCTACCTGAAAAGCTGGTACTGAGATCCAGTTTCCTGACTTAGGACAGACCCTGCATATTCTCGCATTAATGGCTTTTCTGGGAAGCTGTATCTGTTTTAAGCTCCGTTTCTATAGATGCAGTCACCTTTGCACTTACTGATGCTTGATAATTGCAGGCATTCAGATTTCTTATGTGCAAGGCAGTTTCGGGAATTGTAAAACAAGCTTGCAATTATAAACTGAATGAACAAGTGTAGCTCCAAAAAGCAAAACTTCATTTTGCAAGAGATTTCATTGCATCTAGAACAGGGCAACACAGTGTCATTGAGACCCTATTCTAAGGCACTCCTTGCCCTCTCAATCTTTCTATCTTTATGGACTGGCCTGAGCTTGCCCCAAAGGGAAACGCTTCAAGTTACTACTTTTAAACTCTGCAGAAAACTTTTGCTTGTTGGCCTTTAAGCCTTTCATTCAAGTCTTTGAATGGTAACAAGATGCAAGAATATTATGCATTTCCAGTAACTTCTAAGCACTAGCATTTGAAATAGACAGTAATGCTAGAGACGCGAAGACAGTGTTGGTTATTGTTGCAAATTGGTGTTGGAGACGTGTACATGTGCCACGTGAAAGGTACGACCTCAGTTGAGAAACTAGTCATACTAATGTGTCCTTTCTTTGCTTCTTAAATCTGCAGAATCTTGTGGATTCGGTACTACTATATTCAGAGCTTGCCACATAATGCATTTGCATGTACTTTTCATCTATTTTTACTTTGCTGTTACAAAACGTTTCGTACGTTTGACAGTTTGCGTGAAGAGGTTAACAGCACGTGATGGCTGAAACGGTAAACACATGGTCGACATGTGCTCTTAGACATAGAGAGGTGCCAGCATACAATTATTGCCTATTTATCAGCATATTTACGAGTCTTTCATCAGGAATGATTTTTTTTTTCAAGATTGAAAAAAACTTTACAATGCAGTGGTAGCGGTACTTGCTCAGGCAGACTTGGAAGTGGCCATGTTCATTCACCTATTGGGCTGTGCATTTCAAAGGCCTTCTAATTGTTGTGGCCTATTGGTAAAGTCTCTTCCTAACCGCGCACCATTATTTCGCAGCTGGTCGCAGAAGATGGCTGCTGCAAACGAAGCGGAAGTTAACGACTACAAGGAGATGGTGAAGGAATTGGAGAAGTCGCTTCGCACGCAGCGCGACCGTTTTGACCATGAGATTGCTGTTCGTGTTCAGAACGCATGCGAGATCACTCGACTCGAGATGCACCGCAAGGTGATTATGCCTCTTTTTTTGCATAGCTGTTAACATCATCCAAATGTCATAACCAACTTGAGTATTCCATAGTCTAATGCACTGTAGAACTTCTGTCATTTTCCTATAGTTGCTAATAGTATACCTAAGCATTAGGTGGTCTTTTTGTTGGACTCAGTTGTTGTCTGCGAGCAACGTAGGTATTGACAGTGGAGGTAGCTCTTAAATTGGGGCTTTTGACAATTCTTGTTCTGGAACAATGAAGCACCACCACAACAGCACTTTGTCAACCTAGCCAACAGAAGCATTTTCATATTGCTATCTCATAAAAAAATGCTTAGGAATTGTCTCCAACTTTTTTTCTGCAATCACACTTGGAAGTATTTGAAAAATATTCTATTAGATTCGAACTGGCACTTCAATATTTGAATTCGCTTTGCACCCAAGATTTAGTTACTGTAATTAAAAGTAACCCTAAAGTGTCTGTTGGAGCTTCTGAATATTAATTTCAAATGAAGTGCCGGGAGTTCTGGAGCCGTTTCAAAAATGGTTGTCTTCCTACATATCCAAAACGTACTCAAATAGTGTGCAATTCCTATTGGATTACCTGTCATTGCTATTCAATTCGTATTTGATTTGGTTGTGAAAGTCTCTGTTCGCACACCCTTACGCGATTGACTTTGTGTTCTGCACAGCTGAACCATTGAGATGTCGGCTTGGGCTAGTTGGTAGGTCATGATTATGGTTATACTGAGAATTCTGGACAAGGACAACAGGCACACATCCGATTTTTGTCCTTGTCCTGTGTTAGTGCTGTGACCGTAGTCGTTAAAATGTCTATAAATCTAACTGCGTTCTCTTCTGCTTTGTTTAATTGTTTTCATAGGCTGAGCGGGGTTCGCCTATGGAACTTCTTTCACGCCTTGAGGAAGCACAGTGCCAGATTGCCAATCTCAATAAAGAGCTGACTGAGCAGGCCACTGCGCAGGATGACTCGGTGGCTGAAGATTGCAGGCAGGTGTCTCCTTCTCACCGGCAATTTGTAAGGACCTCCATTCGGAGGCTCCTGGGGCAATATGCTGGTTGTTTACCAGGAATGGCCAAGCTTTAGTACTGGTAGATAAGATGCCTCAATAGCTCGGTGAGAACTCGAGAAGTATTTGCAAACCACAGTTGATATTCGTAGCCTTCACATTTATGTAGCTGTCGGCAGTTTTGGTTTAGCTGAGTGACAGCAGTTGGGGCTTGAGTGGCAGTTGCTGTCACCACCAATACATGTGCATTTGTGAAATGCTTAACACCACTACAACCCTTTGTTGTTGTTTGACACCATGACACCTTGAGGGTGTCATGGTGTCATAGCTGGAAGACAAACGTTTATTGGCATTTGTGTATACGGAGTTTGACATGAAAATTCTGCAGACTCCTTGTATGCAGTAAATACCCTACGTTAATGGGCAGATTTAGTGTAACAGGATTAAGGGAATAGTGACCTTAATAGCTGTGGTTTTGGAATTTTCATGTGCAGTACATAGCATTTAGCATATGTCCAGTATTTTTTAGGTCTTTTGTGGCAGTCCTGGTGTAGGTAATGTAGTGCACGTAAAACTTGGGCGGGGCGTTTCAGACTCCTGCTCCAAATTGAATTTGGCATTGATGCTAGTTACCCATAGTCACAGATTGCAATGCCTCCTACCTGCGCGTTTAAATATTACATCTTGTGAAAGATTTGTATTCTTCGCAACATAAACTAGTATTGGAGAAAAATGCTTTTCTTTCTTTCATTTGCTTAGGCACTCAATTTCTGTCCCTTAATTTTTAATCAAGTCAGATTTTCAGCAAAACATTTAATCTCTTCTTACAGGGACCAGGCGAAGTGTTTTTGCCATGTTGTTTCTCCAAAACTGTTTAGAACTGGAAAAATAAACCAGTTGAAAGTCTGCACTCATTGGTCTGCACTGTTTCGACAATCGTAAACAACTAAATAGTGCAAATTACCACCCATAATAAGACATCAGTAGGGTACCATGTTTCAATTTTTAGATACTCTTGCTTTGATGTAGACACACTGGCATGTCTCAAACCCACTAACCTGTTCCGTCATTGTCTCTTGTAAAGGGGTTTGATTGTAATAGGTTCTTGTTTGAACTATAACCAGAAAATACAGGGCTCCTTGGATAGTCTGTGTGCTATGCCTGCCTTTCTTTCAGACCTCGACCAATAACAGCCTCGGTGGAAATCCAGACTGAGGACGTCGTCATTGGAAATTCAACATCCGCCGTGCTGCACGAGCAGGTTCTACTCTCCAAAGCGGAAAGTGAGCTGCATAACCTTCGTAGCCGCCTTGAAGAGGCTCAATCTCTCCTGAACAGTGAGCGGCAGGCTCGGAAGGAAGCTGAGGTTTCGGCCAAACAAGCCCTCGAGCAACACAGCGACTTCCAACAAAGACTCTCTGTCCAAGAGGTTCAGCAACAGGTCTTAAAACAGCGTTTAGAAGAGCTGCAACAAGCTAATGACGTCATGCAGAGGAATGCGGCCGAGTCTAGCTGCGAGTTCGAGCAAATGCGCTGTGATATGCGGGAGCGTGAACTTGCTCTAGATGTGCTTAGAGAGCAGCTCGACAATATGGCAGAGGCCTTGCGTGAGGCTGAGAACAAGGCCAGAGAAGAGGCCAAGCACAGAGTTTCTGCGGAAGAGCGTTGCAAGGCTGCTGTCGAGGAAGCTGTGGAGGTCCGCAGGTTGGCTTGCAACACAGAAAAGTCTCTGCACAGTGCAGAGTTGCGCCTAAAGGCAGCGCATGAGGAGCTCCAGATCTGCCAGGAAAAGCTTGTGGCAAGGTGAGGTCTCGTTAATTGTTCATGTACCCTCTTATTTCTTCCTGACCATAGTAAAAGTACCGTATTTACTCGAATCTAGGCCAACCTCGATTCTGAGCAGACGCCCAAAAATCCGAAGCCTGAGAAAACAAAAAAAGTACCTCGAATGTAGGCCGAACGAAACAGCGAGGACAGCGTTCACAAAGAGAAAACATTTATTGAGCATAAAGATGGAACAAAGCAGTTGGTTCATGATGCAATTAACACGAGAAACATACAGCCGCTAATTTTGTTGTGTGTGCTTCTTTGTCGTTTTTTTTTTTCGCACTGCTTCTAATTATTTGCATCGTAAAGATGCGGTGCTCATTCTGAGTCGTTGCTGACTTCTTTGTCACTGTCTTCAAACAGTGCACGATCCTCGGTGCCTTCAAGTGCATTGGATATGCAGCACTTCTTAAAAGAGCGCACAATCAAAGTTTCCGAGATGTTTTCCCACGCTGCAGCCCCTCCAGCAACACTCATTTTTTTTGTCGACTCCAAAGTCTCACCCTGCTGGAACAATGGACGACAACTCCATGGCTAGGACAACATTCCTTTTATAAGCGGCATTATAATGACACCACCTGTTTGGTGCCATTGAGCTATGCCGCACACAGACCACCCTAAGCGCGACTCAAGATGACATAAGACTCTCCTCAACACTCGCCACAATGCTCAAAATGGCAGCCTCACGTGTATACTTAAGCCAGGTGTTGGCTCAGCCACTAACGGCTACAGTACAATCTAGGTGGCGCAAGTTGTGCACCGCTTTTGTCAATGAAAATTGCATGTTTTTCGAAATCCTTGAATCTAAGCCGACCCTGGAGTTTGATACAAAGAAATGTGAAAAAAAAAGTAATGTCGGCCTAGATTCAAATAAATACAGCAATACATAATGAAGTTGCATCTCGCACAAAAATAAATTCGTCATAAGGGTATATTCCTAACACACTATTTATTGCATGACCATTTTTCATTTACTTCATTATAACCGACATTTCGTTATATCCAAGTTCGTTATATCAGCCCTTCAATGCTTTCTGGTCATAACACACTTCTTTCACGCTATGGGGAAAGCTTGCTATCCGCTGCAGCACTAGGAGCGCGTAGGGGGAATTGGGGAGAGCTTCGCTGCACAGAGAGAGCTGGGGGCCCGAGAAATGCAGCAGCATTGGCGTTCGGTTTTCCTTGTTTTTCTGCATTTGTGCGACTACCAACTATGCTAATTGTAGGCAAGGACATGAACGATGCCCAAGGTATGCTGTGTACTATGGGTTTTCGCTCGGACTACTAATGTACAAGCTCGGACAATTGATGCACGAGGGAAAAGGTGCCGTTTAGGTTGCCTAGGGATGGCGATGGGAATGTGCAATACCGGGACAGGAAGGTTTCGGATTTACCTTTGATTCTCTACATGCATTAGTGTATGCGAGAAATATTTTGACGCCACCGACGTTATTCGAACAGACTTCATATTGAATGAAGGAAAATGTATCTAACGAGAAGACAAGTTGCTGTCCGGAGCTCTTTCTTTCGCAGCTTGCTCTATTTTTTTAAGTTCTTGCCAGTTTATTAGATGCTTTGCATTCTTTTTATTGTGTGCAGTTGTTAAAAATACTGTTCTTTTTTCTATTTACATTGATTGAAAGGGATAATAGTTGGGGTTCGGTATATGATTATAAGATATGCCATAGTGTAGGGCTCTGGAAATTTCAATCACCCGTGATTGAACGTGCACCTAAATCTATCTACGCAGGCCTCTGGAATTTTCGACTCCATCGAAAATGGGGTCACCGCGAACGGGGTTCGACCCCCTGACCTGTGGTTCAGCAGCAGATTGACATGTGGGTCAGCAATGACGGAACTCTATCTAAATATCATGTGTCTGAGTGAATACTCATGCACACCAGTGGTGGGGCTAGGACGACGCTGGTACAACATATGCAGCGAATATTGCATCCAACACAACTGGATCCATCCAGCCTTGACATCTAAAAAAATGTCCGAATATAAGTTTTCACACGTGTATTCAACAGCCACATTGTGAGGTGAAGTATGAGTGGTAGTTGAATTATTGCGGTTTGGTGCTAGATAAAGCATTGCGTTGAACACTCAGCATTCAGCCTAGAGCAGCGCGCATGCATGGATGCCTCCGCGTCGACCGCGGCGACACTGGCCGTGGTGGCGGCTTCTGTGCCTGTATGAAACTATAGGCAGAGTTTCATGACCAGGAAAGCATTGAGGCACTCTGGTTATATGGAGGTTAGAGGGTATAATTTTGATCCTCTGTATTGCAAACTGGATAGTGTGCATAGTACAGTCTATTGCCGATTTTCTGGACTTTCTGCTGCGATCGCAGGTATGAAATGGCTTGAAGCCAACACTGCTTCCCCATTGATCAGCTTGCAGGCCCGAGTCAATCGCAAGTTGAGTTTTGGAATCTCCTACAGCCCTAAACAGATTGTCTTTGCTGCAATGCCAAAGTGTTACCGTATTTACTCGATTCTCCGCGCCCTCGATTGTAACGCGCACCCGATTTCCACCGCTAAAAAAAAAAAAAAAACGTAAGACATCGATTGCAACGCGCACCCATTTTTCTCGCTGGCCCGCACGATCACACCACTCGAAAAAACGACTCCTTTCGGGAGCGTCTTCTATTTAAATATGAGGTACGGGCGAAGCTTGTGCCCATCTGACGTGTAACAGAGCATTGCCATCACTGTAGTTTTACCGTGGACCGATGTCAGCACGCGAACTTGCTTCGCCCCCTTCTTCTCGACTGTTGTGGTGCCAGGCATGTCGAAGTAAAGAGGCGTCTGATTGGCATTCCCGATTTGCCCAAGCAGGTAGCCGTTGTTGCGCCGCAAGTTTAGGACGAACCTCTGAAAACTGTGAAGCTTTTCATCGTACTCCTCCGCAAACCTTTTCGCATACGCATGTTCCCCTTCGGAGGGAAAAGCCTTTCCTCTTCATAAAGTTAGTTAGCCAGCACCTGCTCGCTTTAAACTGGCTCCGCATTAGACCTTTTTCTAAGACTAATTGCATAGCCCGCACTTGTAGCAGTTCTGTCGTCACGGGCCGCTGTGCCGCTCGCTGCTCAAGCACATACTCGCCGAGCAGCTCTTTAATTTGTGGAAACCAACCCTGTTGTGGTCCACTGAAGCCTTTGCGTGAAGCTTTGCTGTCGACAATTTTCTGCTTTTGTTTTCGCCGGTCCCGCACGCACGTTTCGGGAACTCCGAACGATCGCGATGCGGCCCGATTTCCGTCCGTTTCTGCACACGCGATGACTTTTCTTTTAAAAGCGGCATCGTGGTGCACTTGAGTTTTTGGAGTCGGCCCTTCCACGCCGTCGATGCTAATGCACTACTAGATGACGAACTCCTCAGCACACGTACGAAGTGCCGCACATGGGAAACACATAGGCAGAAATGGCCGACGCGCCATGTTGACGCACGTAGGGGGCGGCCATTTTGGATTTGCCGATGGCAATAGATTGACCGTAATTTTTTTGTTCGTACTCGATTCTAACGCGCATGCGATTTATGAACTCGCTTAACCGGAAAAAAAAAGATGCGCGTTAGATTCAAGTAATTACGGTACATGCTGGAGCATGTCAAGAAATCTGAGAAGCCGCAGCGGGAGTACGACGATGCAGTGTTAAAAGTGCACAATAATTGCCTACGACCCTTTTATGATAAGCATCTCTAACTTTGCAGCAGTGCATTTGGCTTGGCACAATTTTAAGAGTACTACAAACTTTTAAAGGGAACAATCTAAATAGTATGCTGCGCTGCAGACTTGTTGCTTCTGCAGCTTGCTGTTGCTTCACCAGCGTGTGGCCAGGAACTGAGCGGGCATGACACTCTCCAAGCAAAAATACTTGCTCGCAGTACTTGACGACTGGCTCCGTGTGGCAGGAAATGGTACATTTCAATAATGTAGCTTCAATTTTCATACACCAGTACCTTATTTGCAATCGCACACAAGCATTGGGGAAGCTGGAAAAGTCTGCTGTCCCTCCACAGTGCTTGTGTTCTCTGTTGTTGTTTCAAAATGCTCCACAGAGTGTTGAATGTTTTGGAGAGTAGATTGTGACCTCTGCGTGGAGCTTCCATGCATGCAAAGGGTTGAATCTTGCTGGTAGCATTTTACAAGGACTTCCAGAAATGCGAGCTTGCCATTTTTCTCCTCATCAATGGTAAATTTCTTCCTCAAGGGAAACAAAATGAATGACATGATAGATTGTGCTTGTAAAATGCTAAGCTACCTATGCTGACAAGCGCTACCATCTAGCGTTAAAAACTGAAACTAAACAAGCTGATGGATACAGTTATCGGTCTGCACTGCTTGATCGTGACATCTGTTGTTAGTCTTTGGTGGAGAAAAATTTAAACAACCTCGTTAATTTCTGTAAACAGTGGTGCTTTTTTTTTTCCAGTGAGCACTCTCGCCAAGCGGCCATGGCTTCTGTTGAAGCGAAGGAGGAAGAAGTGAGCCGCCTGCAGCAGGCCTTGAAGTCTGTTGTTGCGGAGAGTGCGGCAGAGTCTGCCAATGAGAACTGCCAGCACCGCACACGCCGCACAACGCGAACCACCCGGCGTACCACACGAGCCAAGCGGTCAAAGGCAGAGTCGCTGGCACCATCGGAGCTATCTGATGGTGATGCCGACTTCAAACCTCCGCGCCGCAACCCACGTCACACAAAGAAATCTGTTGTGCCCCCGGATGACCTTTTGGTGAGTAGCTCCCGTGCGTTCATGGGTGGCTTTTGAAGAAAAACAAAAAACAAAAATTTAAATGTCTTCTAAACTTGTGTGACCTAGACTATTTGCAAGAAAGTTTGTTTCAACTGCATCTTGTTCATGATCAGTTAGCAATCCTGGGAAAGATACAAGACCAGTAGTCGAGTGTGTGCCAATATTGTAAAGTTTTGATAACAAGTATAATATAGTAGCAATATTTCATTTGATGCTCTTATTGCATATTAACTAATGAATAAAGTTTGGCTCACTAGAATGTGTTGTTGGGCTAGTTCGTTCATACTGAAGAAATATTAAGGATGCAACACACATGGACCAAAAAAAGAATGTGGACAGGATAGGGCGTGTGGAAAGTAGACCTGTGCTAGTGTTAGGCAAAATATGCGTATCAGTGACACGTCGGTCACCCTGCATAAATCTGAATAGATTTTTTTAACTTTTGCTTTCATAATGTGTCAAGCGTGGAATTCTTCACCCACATCCTACACAACTAACTGCACGCGTGTATGCATGCATATCAAACGGAGCTCCTTTGCTCCTTTTCAACTACAGTTGCAAGTTGACGCCCTATCCTGTCCCCCTCCCCCTTTTTTTCGTCTGTGTCCTTATATTTCATGAAGTAATATTCAATAATTTTCTGACGTAGCTTGTGTCACCAAAAGTATACGATAAAAACACGATAAACAAGGAAAAATTTGATAAAATTGACCCTATTTGCTGTGCATGCAATTCTGTGTATTCTACTAGCGATGGGCCTTCCTCCACTACTGAAAACACCCATGTTCAAGGCCTTTCTGATAATGCCCCTAGTCAAGTGCAGTGTCATCATCATCAGCCTGACTACACCCACTACAGGATAAAGGCCTTTTCCATGTTCCACCAACCAATGCAGTCTTGTGCTTTCTGCTGCCACTTTATACCTGCGAACTTTTTAATCTCATTAGCCTACTTAACTTTTTGTCTCCCCTTCGTGCGTTTGCCTTCTCTGGAAATCTAGTCGGTTACCCTTAACGACCAGCCGTTATCCTGCCTACGTGCTACGTGCCCTGCCCATGTCAATTTCTTCTTCTTCTCTCAGCTCTCTTGTCTATTAAGGTCACACCTGTCATTTTCCTTTCCATCGTTTGCTGCGTCGTCCTCAATTTAAGCTCAACCCTTTTTGTAAGCCTCCAGGCTTCTGCTCAGTAGGTGAGTACTGGCAAGATGCAGCTGTTATATACCTTCCTCTTGAGGGTCAGTGGCAGATTACCATTCATCCATGATTTGAGAGTGCTTGCCGAATGTGATCCGCCCCATCCTTATTCTTCTAGTTATTTCACTCTCATGGATCGGCTCTGCGGTTATTACCCGTCTTAAGTAGACGTATTCCTTTACAACTTCCAGCGTCTCTCCACCTATTGCAAAGTGCTGTTCTCTTGCGAGGTTTTTGTACATTACTTTCGTTTTCTGCAGAATGATTTTAAGAACTACCTTTATGCTTTCCTTGTCTAATTCAGTAATCATGAGTTGCAATTCGTCCCTCGAGTTACTCAGCAATGCAATGTCATCGGCAAAGCACAGGCTACTACGGTACTCTCTATTAACTCTTATCCCTAAATCTTCTCATTCTAGGCTTTTGAAAACCTTCTGTAAGCACGCGGTGAATAGCATTGGGGAGATCGTATCGCCTTGTCTTACACCCTTCTTTGTTGGTATTCTGTCTCTTTCTTTATCGAGCACTATGGTGGCTGTTGATTCTCTGTAAATTTCTTCCAGGATGTTTATATATGTTTTATTGATGCCCCGATTGTGCAGGCTGCACGACTGCTGATATCTCTACTAAATTAAATGCCTTCTCCTAATCTATGAAGGCTATGTTACAGAGTAAAAAGTTTCAAAACTTGGCACTAAGTCTGTTATATTTAATACTGTGAGAAACTTGTATTTCCTGTTCAGAACTTGCTGTACCAATGTTTGAATGGTTCGAATCCCATCCTCGTCGCTATTGTAGTGTCTGCAGAGCGACCATGAACAGTCCGAAACATGGACTCAGAAAACCTTTATTACTCAGGACACCTACATATATACAGGACAGAGACACATACACAACATCCCCTCTCGATTACAAAAAAACAGAACGAAACTGAGACTAAAATCTTATTACAACAGCCCCTGAATCACCTTCCTTATGTTTTCAGAATTTCAATTGAACACATGCATAGCCATAACGATCGATAGCGCACATGGTATAGCTTCAAGCTGCAGGCATGCCAAAAATTCCAAGAAACAGTCCCTTTTTCTCTGAGTTTTTGTAGCTTTTTCGGTGACGACGGTGATGTGTTATCTTTGTTGTTCAACCAATCGCAGCATCGCTTCTCGACAGGAACCTACGACTTCCAGTTAGTCTGCAAGCAGCAGCCTGCAGTACTTGCTGTTCTTCCTCGTGTTGCCCACACACGTGTGCTTGCAAGTTGGCACTTGTGGCATGTAATGGAAGTGATAAATTGCTAGCATACTAACACGGTTGTGCCTAGCCATATGATAAGCTGCGTGAACTGAATCAACAACAGCGGGTAGCAGAAAAGCAGGCAAATAGAGTTGCAGAAAAGCAGGCAAATAGAGTTGCGGAAACTGGAAGTAGACGCTGTTTCGAAGGGTGCGTCGGCGATGATGTATGCCACATGGGATTGGGAGGGGCACTCAGTCAAGAAGGTGAAACAGCTTTGGAGAGGGAGATTAGTCGATGAACCAAGGGTAGCAAAGGAAAAAGGAAAATGAGCGATTTCAGTGTTTTGGTCGGCAAGCGTGTGTAACTCCACTATTATGGCACAGTTGCAAAAAGTTTCTCGGGCCTTTGTGTTCCTCGTAGACTTTTGTGCACAACATCGCCGCCCCTAAATTTCATAACTCTCTGGGTGGTTTAGGGGCCCTTTAAGTATATTAAAAGTATTCAGCAGATCTAAAAGTTTTAAATTCTGTGAAGCTAGATAGGTCTGTATGTGTGGACCCTTTAGCTTGGATTTTATAACATACTGTTTAAGGTGCAGAAGAAAGTCTACTTCACGGGCATAGAATACAGGTCCACATCACAAGTTTGCTTCAAGTTTGCTTCATCACAAATTTTATTTAGGTTCATGTTAAATAACCCCACATGGTAGAAATTTCCAGAGGCCTTCACTACGACATCTCTTGGAGTCGTATGGTGGTTTTGGGACGTTAAAACGCCAACAAAAGGGGGGGGGGGGATCAACAGCCACTATGGTGGCTGTTGATCCTCTGTAAATTTCTTCCAGGATGTTTATATATGTTTTATTGATGCCCTGATTCTGCAGGTTGCGTGACTGCTGATATCTCCACTGAATTAAATGCCTTCTTCTAATCTATGAAGGGGGGGCTTTGCTCAGTCTCTGATCGAAATTCATAACGGCAGAGTTGAGTTGAGTTGAATAAACTTTATTTGCCCAACGGTTGTTGCTGTGCCCTGGGCTAGGCTGCCAGGGACACATCGTTCAAGGAACATCTTCTGAGGTCCTCGGCGACGGCCCTGGCCCATAACGTCAGAGAAAGAGCCATTAAAAATAAAGGATGCATATCTATGCTTCTAATTAAATGCTTCATTGAATGCACATGCATTCAGTGTTTTTATTCGCCTTCGTAGGACTAATAAAAACAATGAATGAAACAGTGAAAATGGCAGGAACAGAACGAGGTGGAAGGGGGAGGGAACAGGGAACATTTCGAATGTCTAAAAAAATGGAGTGTGGAACTTGCTCTGGATTTTACGGCACTCTAAAAGGCTTCTTGAATTCACTTCTTGCTACGCAGGAGGAGCAGGAGGAGCACCGTTCTGTCCTCGCCGACGACAATTCCGAAGCGTCGCCACTTAGACGCCTTGGCAACTTTGTAGCTGGCATGCTGTCTATGAGCACGAGTAATGGGTAAGGAATCTTGAATGTTACTTTTGAAGTAGATGTTCTTAAGTGCCCTGACAACTGTCCGGAATTCATAGTTAGGTTAAAGAGAAAATGGAAAGACCATGGATTAGTGACTAAACCAGGCATTCTATTCAATAGGATCTCAATATATTTCAATAGGATCTGTATTTTTAAATTGCATTTGCAGCCTAGCGGCGGTGATCTAGGCGCTAAGGTCACGGGATCGAATCCCGGCTGCGGCGACTTCATTTTCGATGAAGACAAAAATGCTGTAGGCACATGTGCTCAGATTTGGGGGCACGTTAAAAAACCCCAGGTGGTCTAATTTTCCGGAGCCCTCCACTATGGCGTTTCTCATAATCAATGGCGGCTTTGGGAAGTTAAACCCCATATATCAATCAATCAATCAAAAATGCATTTAGAACATTCAAACTAGTATGTAGCACTGCTGGTGGACAAACCTTGGTACGGAGCAAAAGAACTGTTCGCATTGTTTTAATCTACATATTATCGGGCATCTCCACTTTATTATGTGTTTGTTACAAAGCAGAAGGGAGATCGCACTAAGAAGTGTAGCTACCTTCATGGCAACTAGTGGAACTGGAAATCCTTGTGGAGCTACGGTGCAACGTATTGCAGCGCGCCAACACGAACCTGTCGGAGCACAGGCTTTGATTGATGGGACGTCGCTCAGTTCCCACTGTGGGGGTAATCGCTGTCGCGCCCACCTTGCACTGTTATCAGTGAGTGTTTCGTATATATTTGTGGATGACCACTTGCAGTCATCCAAAAGGTTTGTATTACTAGCTGTGTGCATTCGTACCAAAAAAAAATGCCAGGCCTGCGCAAAAGGCACAGCACAGTCGCAGTGAAAGCTAGAAGAGCGGCATTTCGGAGCCCTTTAAGAAAACTCATTGGGTAACTACTGCAAGCACACTCGCTTGATATCCACTAGGGCATTAATAATGAAAATTTTTGGTAGTAGGCCAGCATTGGCTAGGCTATTTTTCGTAATTCTTCTGAAAAGCGTAGTATCCACTAAACAATTGCAAGGAATTTTGTGCCAATTGTTCATGCGGTGGCTGTCGATGATGAGGAATTATAATTTAAGTGGGTATGCGCCACAGCTAATTGGGGAACAAGAACCAGCTTTTGTAATGGGTTTGAGCATTGGACGGCCCAATCGTTACCCTATTCGCATTGTGCAATGACTAGTTGTTCTTTCGCTGTTTTATAACGCCTTATAAGTCATATTAACGTGACTGCTTTCCCGACATCAAGCCTGCCTAAGGCAAGGTTGCCAACGAGTCACGAGCACCAGCGTAGCTCAGTGGTAGAATACTGGGCTGGCACCCAGCATTCCCGGGTTTCGAGCCCCACTGTGTCATTGGTGCTAGGTTTTTTTTTTTTTTTTCTAATTTCGCGCAATGTGGTTACGGACACCGGCAGCGACGGTGGACAACTGCACGTGACCAGAGTTGTGATCTCATAACAGCTTTCGCTGTAATATATTCTTGAAAAAGACGGAACAGTTTTGGGGTTTCTCTAATGATGTCAACATTAATTATGTCATTTCAAGCACTCCTAGGGCATTTGAGATGCAATTTCTTGTTTAACGCAACTTTGGTTGTCAGTGGGCCTCTCAAAGCTACTTCTTTGGGTACAATCAAAAGCCACTTCTAGGAGTATTGAAGTGCCACAAAAATTTTATTGTGTCCGAGTTAGATAAACACAGTAGAAGGGCGGAAGTGCACCACTGCCGCGACTGCATTGTAGGTGTGAGCAGTGCTCTTTCTCTCCTGGATCCGATTGCAAATTAAGACAAGTAGGGAATAATGATCCAACAAATTCTTCCGGGAAAAGCTTTCCCAGTTGGTCAAAATACTTTATTGCGTTTTCTGAATGTACGAAATGAGCATAAGGTCTGGAATAAATTATAATAAATATCGATGAATAGTTTTTTTTTGGCGCCAGCATAACGCAAAACTGCAGGACATTCGTTCGTATTTTAGAGCATGCTATTCCTTGAAATGTGGTTATGTGCACAGTGCCTTATCGATGTCTGCACACGTAACACAGTCTGCGTTTCCTTCTTGAAGCAATGAGTTGTGCTGGCAAACATGCAGCATCTTCTCTGCGTGTAGATACCTTGGAGAAAGCAAGCTCGGTGATATCTAGAACAAGAATACCTCATGAGTTTCAGGGATAAACAGGCTAAAAGCAGCGCCAATAAAGATGAAAATTTGCTTCCTACACACCTGCAAGGGAGTGCTGATATCAACCGCATAAAAGCGGACTCTTAAACGACGCTGCTTCCGTGCTCAACGTTGCCCGCCTTTACTGCGCGGTCGCCGACACCAGTAGCAGCAGCAGAACAAGGGCAGCGGGAGCTACAGTAGCAACAATGGCCATTGAACAATTTTCTGCTATCTTGAAAGCCATTGTTTTGCTTGCTTGTTTCAAGTGGCCCCCACTAGATGGCACCACCTATTCAGCCTAACCATCTATAAATTTAGCTTTTCAACCACCAGTGCCATTCTCCATAGTAACACCAAGCAGTTTTCTTTTGTTTTTCTATAAATCAAGCAGAAATGAACAAGCAGCATTTTGTTATGTCTCTTGATACACGGAAGCTAGTTTGATAACTAGTAATTGTAGTCGGATGCTTTCACGCCATCAGGATCATTTCACAAATGTCCCACTAATGGTGCACTGGCGTGTGATACTCACTTAATTCCTTGTTAAGTAAGGTACCGCTGTTAATATTGCAGTTTTAGATGTCGTCTTGCATCGAGCTTTCACTCTGACATAAATTGTCATGTGCCTTTAGAGTCCCTTTATTTTTTTTTAATCCTAGGCTGTAACCAACTGTTCTGGCAACTGTCGTGCGATTTACTGCTGGCAACTGTCGTGCGATTTACTAATGAAACTGGCTCTTTTTTTTTTAGGCTTCTGTGAATATTTGAGTGCTTCGAATATTTCAATGAATATTTGGGTATGCAAATTCGTATAAGTTTCAATTTAAATTACTGGAACATTTTAAATATTTGAAATGAACGAATATGTATATTTCTGCATGTCTGCATGTAACCTTTTGTAAAGGTGCTTTCATTGCAGTTGAAGTGTGCCATAGTACGAGACTGCCTATCTAGGGGCAGTCCACGCCGCCACGAAGTCCAATCGAAGTGAAATTGAACATATTACTCTCACATTGATCAATCATCGTTCAAGTTTAGAAGCTTGTAATACCAGCTTATATGCTCCAGTATTAGGTTCTAAAAGGTAACATTTTACAGGTAATCACTTGCATTGCACTTAAAGTCAAATCCTGTTACTAATCAAAGTTTCAACTTCCTTTGACGTAAACAACATGGTGTTTGCACATACCTTGTTTCAATTTTTAGTATATATGATGCAGGTCAGTTGGGTCGTGACAAATATGACCACATTTCTTTATATAGTATGCGATAGATACTATTCGAATTCGATTCAAAATAATCGACCAAATCACTAGTATTCGATTCTGTTTCATTTCAAACCAAAAATTTTATGTTTGCACAAGCCTACTTTTTTCCATTACGTAAGGCTGCTTGCCTGGTTGCATTTTGAGGTGCAGATTTCTTAGCTAGTGTTTTGGTTGTTTTGAGTATCGATGATCAGCAAGAAACATTGCTTATGTGCAGAGTGGCCCCAAGTACACGAAATCGACGCCAGCTGATTTCCGTAGACTCCGACTTCGTTGAGCTACCAGATCAACAGACGCCACCTGCTGCCCGGAGGACAACTTCGCGCAGAAAGGCCAAGGAGTGATGATGCTGTGCTGTTTTTAAATATTAAGTAATATTTAACTCGTATCATGAGGTGCATGGTAATATACATATTTTATAATATTGCTCCTTTTAAGTTTTGTTAATCAATACATGTATCTTACTATACATGTTTTTAATAGCATTACTTTTAGTCAATTTAAATGAAACATTGCAATGTGCATGTTAATATAGACGATATTTCATACTTGTAAGATAACAATCTTGCACAGTTTCCACACTAGACGAACCCCGATGGCGGTTTACCATTTCAGCCAGCCATGATGATTTTATCACAGATGGTTCATATTGTACAGTAACTTTCATTGTACTTTTAAACATCGTTGAAAAACATATCACTTGATATTCACAACATTCTTTTGCCACCATTATGAACCAGTTTCTCAGCGACTTTTACTGCAAGAAAATACATGCCTGCAAACAAGTGTTATAAAAAATACGTGTCCTGGTGCTTTGCGAAATTCTTGATCATTCTTGTTCGCTACTGCAGCATTTCAATACTCCAGCAGTTACGACAACTTTACATAAGCATGCAGGTACGCTAATTATGGCAACATAAACTTGTTTCTTTTAGCTTCCCCTTTTTTATTTTGTTGACATTTGCCACTTGCAAGATCTTTTGTGCGAGTGTTTTCATGAGTGTTCTGCAACTGCCTGTGCATGCTACCTGTATCTCACAATTGCACTATTGCGAGCACAAGTACCTTCAGTGACTTTACGACAGCCATTGCATTGCGATTACCTAGCACTCCCACCTGTGCCACCATTGTTGTGAATGGTCTTCCTCTGTTCTTTTGTATTTGATATGTTCCAGGAAGTTCTTACCGAAGATTGCGTACACTATTGTCAGTCATTCGGAGCTTTTGCAACTTCTAGCAACATTGTGGACGAAACGTGCTGTTCTAAGCCCATGAGATTCCATGTCTTAAGCTTGAATAAAGCATGTGAACCTTTTTCTGCGATACAATAGTACATTCATTGTGAGAAAATGTTGCGCTTTCAGTGTTTCAATAGCGACTCCTCAGCAAAGGTGTATGCTGAGAACAGAAAGTGCTTGAGCTAGAGATGAACATTTAATCTTGCCAGGTGGCCAAGCAACACGAATAAAATTTTTTTCTTTATGGTTTTTCTGGCATGGTGCCTCCAAACACAAAACTAATGAGTGGAAGGAGATTGCATGGCAGAAACCAAAGAAGGCATAGGATGTTATCTTAAGTACTTAAAGGTGTTGGTCTCATTTCAGTAGCATGCACTCTGCATTTTAGTGTGCATTATATTGCATAGCAAAGTTTGCATTCTGCATTTTCCTATGACACCTTGCATTATCGTCTAGGCCGAAGTGTTACCCGATGGCGATGAAAACGGTGTGAGCAAGAAAAAGGCATGTTCGCCGTACTGCTTGTAAAGCAGAACTCTTCAGCGTAATGGAAATGAGTTTGCTGGGTCTTTCAAGGTTTTTGTGAACTGGTATTGCATAAAAAGCACTTTCAAATTTATATAGGCTGCAATGAAAATAGGCAGAATAAAAGTTTGATTGTTTTTCCCATTGCAGAACAATATTTGGAATTTTTTTAGTCTACAGTGAATTTATGGTCTTCATGAACGCCTTTTGCATTTTTATTAAGTTATAGAGTTTGAGTATTGATTGAATTCAGTAATTTCTGTGTATGCTTGCTCACGCATTACTGGTGGAGGGATGAAACTATTCAAGCTGGAGCTCTAACATCTTCATAAAATTGAGAGAAGGTCTTGCTGCTTCACTATTGAAGATAAATTTGTCTTATGCTTATTAGTGAATGTGCGGGTGCTTTTTGGTGGGGGCACCATTAAAGAAAATCGCTGTTTTGTGTTGGTTCCGGCAATCGTTGCCTCTGGTGCCACTAAACATAATAGAATGAAATAAATGGATTAGCAGCGCACACAACAGCTTAATGTTTTTCGTGAACCTCGCATTCATGCTGTCAGGTCGTGCTGCCTTACCAATGTTTAGACTTCAGCATTAAGCGCTTCATTTTAAAAAAAGTTTTTTGACATTTTGATTTCTATTGTCTACAACAGTGGTTCTCAAATGGGGGTCCGTGGACCCCCATTTGAGAACTACTGTTTTGCAGATCGTAGAATAGCTTCGCGAAACCCTCACTTTATTTTAAGGGTGACTGTGCCACATATTGATGAACTGTCCAAAATGAAGCAATGTGTAACGTTTATTGATGTTTTCGGTAGCAATAAAAGGCCCCTGTTTCATGCTGCAGTTGTGTTAATCTACCTACGTATCCCCCTCTCTTCCCCCCGCTGCAAGCGGTCCGCCATCACTTCCACCAGTCCACAAGGGGTCCCAGACACATCTATGGCTGAGAACCAGCGGTCTACAACAATAAAAAAAATTAACAGGAGCGATAAAGTATGTAGACAAGCTATTATAAGGAAGTATTTCTGTTAGGCTGGGCTTTAGTGGAATTTTTGTTACTTCAGTCTCTTTGTTCAAATCTGGTGTTTGCCTTTCCTAGGCAATTCGTTTTCTTTCCACTTCAGGGCCTTTCACAAACCGCGATTCTCTGTTCTGGGAACATTACTTGAGCTTTCTGCATACAAATTGATGGTGTTACGATTCAAGCAATTCTACTGCATGCAGCTGCCAAAAGTATAACCTTTGGAATCTGAAGACCATTCCTTCAGATACCAAAGTTCATTTACCTTGCGAAATAATTGAACTATTTGTCAAATGCGTGTTCGTTATTATTGGCATGCTCTGTAAATTGGGGCAGTGACAAGGAGACGCCAAGGCAGTTTTTATTTAGGGTGAAGTTTTTTTGGACTTCATTTCTCATAAAATTTGAAGGGTGTTTCTTCCAATTTATTTTTCTGAAGGAAGTTCGATGGTTGTCGGAGTTTGTCTCATAAATCTCCAACACATTGAAATTCTGTCTTTAAATTTTTATTACAAGTTAATGAAGTGTCTTCTCATTAATTTCATTTCCAAAGAAAATGTATTGCATTGTTGCTGAAATACTGTGTTTCCATCCTTTCATTTTTTTTACTTGCTGTTCGTTTACCTAGTTAATAAAGCTGTTGATCTGCACTGCTGTAAACTTTCCTTTGGGGTGAGCAGGCTCTAGTCAAGCTGCTGCTCAGCTTTTTCTGCCACTCTCCCTTGTCTTGATGAAAAGCAAAAGAATTATAATTCCCAGTACACTGAATCTTAGATGAAATGATGTCTCATTGTGGTAACAACACGTGAACTCGCGTAGTGTACTTTAGATGTCTTGAAAGTTGGACCGTGCAAACACATATACACATAGTTCACTGTAAAATGCCTACATTTGTTCGTATTGCAGCCTTGAAGGGAGACTGAAGAGAAACAATGGCTTGGTTTAGATTGACACTGCACTCTTAGAACTCTAATGCTGTATGTTTTACTCTCATAAGTTCACACACATGCACATGATAGGACACTGAAACAAGTTATAATATCATGGCAAGGTACAGTTTGCTTGCACAAGTTCACACCGTGAAGTGTACTTTGTTTTGATATTAAGGGGACACTAAAGAGAAATAATGACTTAATTTAAATGGATGAACTGCCCTCTGAGAACTCTGTCATATGTTTCACTATCATAAGTTCATCATTAGCCAAGAAAATCAAGGATGAAGTTCTATTATTTAAATGTCACAGCAAAATCTCTGTGCGTGGCATCAAAAATTTCAAAATGTATTTTTCCTAATTTATTGGACATTGGCCCAATGAAATTTTCTGAAACTTCACCTGCTGGGTCTATGGTGCTTATGGATGACAATGTACTTCATTTTTATCAATTAGAAGCTACATAAAAATGGAAGCTTAAGCGAGTTTGTGTGCGATCATCTCTGTTGGACAGTGCACACGACATTGACACTGTCTGTGTTCTTTTACTTCGTTGTCGTCTCGTGTGCGCTGTTCAATCAGAATGAATTAGAAGCTACATAGGACCCAATAAACGCCTTTGAAATCTATGACTTCGCAGTGTTTGGTGTGAGAATTTCAAGGTGGGGTGTTCACCCGCATTTTCTTGTTTCGTTTTCCCGCTTACCAAGCATTGTATCGCGGCAAGAGTGGCGTTTGCAGGATTGTGAAATTGTACTTCACTGATACGCGAAAAATCGTTTTGCTCTTTGTTGTAAAGCATACTTTGCGAGAGTGCTGCCGCAGTTGGAGGTGCGCTTCTTTCGAATGACGATTCTCAACATTGAAAATGCCCTTCGTATGCTGGGAATGCTCTCGTAAAATTGGAGCTTATTGGATCAATCCAAATTGTCAAAAATTTTAACAAGCTCTTATGGATAAAATTTTAAATATCCAATAAACACAGAGCCCTATTTATAGTTGCAAGTGCTATTTTGCTAAAATTAGGCCAAATTGTATATCCTCTGGTGGCTACTCGAGCCAATAGTAGAGGCTGCAACCACCCCTTGGGACAACTGGATATGAAAAGACAGTGAATTCAACATGGTGAAGTTTCATGACGTCTACGGTAGCATCCTGGCACATGCTTAGATCTTATTTTTTTTTTTCATACAAAGCTATAGTCCTACGATGAGCTGTTAGGCATGCCCATGGGAACTCTAGCCCTGTCACTCTTCCTGGCCTTTTTTTACATCAATAATCACAAGATTTCACAAGATGCTTATTTCAACTGCACACTACTTACTGGGGTTCGCTCGAGATTTAACGGTAATCCACTTTGAATACCAGTACCTTTGACACCTGTGAGTCTTGCTAGGAGAGTATCCTTGCATTATATTGCTATGCATATTGAATAATTTCCAGATATTTGCTGCAGTGGACACGTGTCTCATCTTGTTGAAATATTTGCTCAGGTATGTTGTCTTTAGACTGTTAGATTTACCCATGTATTCTAGAACGCCCCTTAACTCAGTGCTCCACCTTCACTTGAGAAAGCTGATGGGAGCGCCGTCTGTAGACAGGGCAAGTCACTGCATATCAGTGATAATTTGTTCCTATTCTTGAGTAGGGAAGGGTCATTTTCAGCCGAGCAGTGGTGCAGTGCCCAGCTCTGCCAAGTGAAGGGTGAAAGTAGAGTCTGGGAGCGTTTGTGAATACGGGGGCTATTGGGTAGTCAAGTGCTTATTTTTGTGCACTTAAGTAGCAGGCTAGAGTGCACGATTTCAGGCCGACCTCTCTGCCTTCCTATAGATTATCTTATTTTCGTGCATAAATATCTCCATTGTATTTCATTTCTTGCTGTCTTTATAAATCTTTGTGGTCTTCTTGCTTCCGTCATTTGCATCCAGTTAACGATCTTTATGAGTTGCTTTATCTTGTCTGCAGGCACACTATTTGAAAGAACAAGTTTTCTTGCCCATTAAATGATGGTTAGACATTTCACCTATCGTTACGTGGTTGGCCAAAATAGCTCCTCGCTGAAACAAGTGCGACCGTGCAAAGATGGCACGTTAGGGCACCCATAGGAGGTATTTATTTAATAATGGTTGCCCTATTTACACTTTTAATGTCTCTTAATTGGTGGTCAAGCTGAATTATTGGTCTTTTTTTGTTTTATGGCCTTTGTATTCAAATAACCAATGTCACATGATAGCTGTCGTGACGTAGCTTGTTTTTACAAAGCCATATGCACTGCCAGACATACATTTAGACATGACATGTAAGAAACCCTGCTGTATTTCAACAGTAATAAATTTTGCCACCTTTAATTTCAATTTGCTCTGGCACATACAGCCAGTGGGCGCAACATTGTTTTGGTGCAAAAAAGTTCGCAAGCCAGCAGAGGGAGGCTTTCAGGGCTGGCAAAAATGAATTTTATGTCATTTCATGTAATCAATATTTGTCCAAGCATGTTGGTGGTGTGTGTTTCAAGCGTGGCAGAATTGAACATGCACATCAGCAAGCATAAGTCGAACGCTTCACAGAATGTTGTTTACTGGTTTGATTGATGCCTGCCGGGAAGTGCGGGGTGCCATAGGCAGATAATACGGGGGGCTTGGGTCCCTCCCTGGTGCTGTCCCGGGATATTTCTTAAGAGCATTGCTTAGGCTCCCGTCCGTTGCCAACAGACTGTTCGCCATCCTATGTTGTAGCTGTTTCACAGGGGTCTGTACAGGCCAGCTCCTTTTCCTTTCAGGTTTCTAAAATTTGGGTCATGTGCCAGAGGCAAGTAGAAAGTCTGGTGCTGTGGTCACATTGAAAACGAAGTCGCAGGATGAATAAAATTGCACGGCCCTTGTGCAAAATAAGTACGGGATGTATGCATCACGAAAATGAGTGTTATTTCAACATAACAGACACTTGTTTATTGTGCTGACCTAATAAAGGCTGCCTTTCTCTCATGCTATATATATATATATCCTGATGAAGGCTTGACTCTAGGCCGAAACGTCGAAATAAACCACGTTGTGACCGCTCATGGAGGATCTACTTATATATATATATCTGACAAAGGCCTGCCCTTGGCCGGAAGCTCAGAATAAACGTTTGTGTTTTGCGATGTGACTTCCTTTTTAGATAGATAACGTGAAAGAGCAATTTGGGCCGCCGCTTCTTCCGGTAATATGAAAACTCTCCGCCTATGCAGGCCACTGTTGCCGAGGTAATCTCTGCATGCTTGTGTAGTGTATCAGTATGCATAGGTAACATCTCGGCAACAGAACAATCAAAACCACATGCAGCGGAGTGTTCGAGTTAAGCTGGCTGACGACTATAAAACTATGTTTGCCACGCCCACCACTGCCGGTTCTCTTCGGTTTTTTGCACGTGTTACTCACAGTTGTGGTTTGCAATTTGCCCATTTATAGCTAAAAAGTTCGAATGCAGCTCCGTATAGCGGCAATAAACGAGTAATGTCCAGAGTGGAAATCTCCTTATTTTTTTTTATTTTTTTACTGGGTCAGTGTATGTACGCCGTGGAGGAAGGAAACAACGTTATGTGCGCAATGGCCAAGCTCTCTTGCAGGCCTGCGTGAGCAGGGAACACGGGTACTTGTGCGCTTCAGCCGCACTTACTTCCAAGAGATTACAAATTGAAGGCCGTTGTGAGGGTGGCTCAAATCGCCCTACCGTTGTGCAAGTTATAAAGGAGGCACTGGTTGTGCTCAACCATCTAGGAGGCTATGGCTCAACGTTGAACATTTGTGCTGGCCACGCTGGTGCTGGCCGCGTGGTTGCTAACCTTTTCCTTCCTCCGTGTTGCTAACACAGCTTGGTAAAACAAAACAAAAAAGGTTGAAAACGTCCAAGTTCTTAATTTATTATTTGGCAAAAAAAGGTAGCTTTTTATGTTTTAGCATAACTTAATTTACACCATAAACGTTTTTTAAAACACATGTTTACAGTAATTTTAAAGTTGTCAACCTTCAACTACTATTACGTTGCTTGCAAAATTAAAAATGATGTTGCAGTACAATTTATGACCATATTGTGCGTCTTGTACACTTTAAGTTGGTGTATTTTTGTCATTTAGAATGGTGCAGCAAAAGCGAAACTTGGGATGTACTAGCCCAATGGATAGCGTCATTAGAGTGCGTCATCAACGCTCAAAACAAATCACACGTGTCATATCGCTTTACATGGCTTCACGAAGTTACAATTCCGTTTCACTCGACTTGCGTATCGCTTCGCGTGCTGGGTTACGCCGACAACAGGTAGCAAGAACCGTGGCCGACAACCAAGCACGAAGCCTAGGGTATCCATTTATTGTTTTTGATGCGATCTAACTGCAAGCTTGAACACCGGCTGCAATGCAACGCAGGCAACAGCGAGATGCAATGGGCGTAATGCTCCTC
Source organism: Rhipicephalus microplus (assembly GCF_043290135.1). Lineage (NCBI taxonomy): Eukaryota > Metazoa > Arthropoda > Arachnida > Ixodida > Ixodidae > Rhipicephalus > Rhipicephalus microplus. The sequence continues at coordinate 33,361,313 of NC_134703.1, forward strand.
CTAAACCACGTATTGTTTCAGGTCGGCTTAGAAGCGATTCCTCCTGTGACGCTCTTGATCGTCCTCGCTCAAGCGTGCACTTTCCTTCAACTCTTCGAAGTCCCCTGGCGAGGCTTATCCGGTGCTTGCATTAGTGTCGACGCTGTCATTTTCAAGAAACAGTGGCTACGCATCTTTTACGGCGCGATCGAGCACGGCGACAGCCTACACCTGTACTACAACATGGTCTCCTTCATTTGGAAGGGAATGCTCCTCGAACCTGTCCTCGGGAGCGCGCAGTTCGCCTACATCATCGTCCTCTTCACCGCACTCTGTGGCTCTGTGCTATTAGGTCTGAACTATCTACTGGGCACGTTCGTGAACAGTGCGTTCTACTACCAGTGTGCCGTCGGCTTCTCGGGCGTCATATTTGCCCTCAAGGTGCTTAACAATTGCTATTTCCCCGGCCGAAGCCGGCGCGTTTTCGGTGTCGATATCAACTTGCCCGCGGGTCAAGTCGTCTGGCTCGAGCTGGTGCTCATTCAGCTCGTCACGCCGAATGCATCGCTGGTCGGCCACCTTGCCGGCATCTTGGTCGGCCTCGCGTACGTGTATGGAGTCATCACACCCGTTTCCGACCTCGTCTGGAGCCTCCTCGGGCAGCAGCCTACGCGTCTAACGCGCACGCATTACGGACCCTTGGGACGTCGGCGTGAATCGGGCGGTTGGTCGGGTCAGCTGGCTGCGATGCCGTTCGGGGCAGTCCTTGTGTCCGCAGCGCTAGTCGCGCTGCAGGCCGACATCGTGCCGCGCGATCTGAAGCGAATGGTGGACGCGCCTTGTCTCGCCTCTTCGCTCGTAATCGATCATCACCAGTGGAAGCTACTCTTCATCCCGGCGTTGCACACTTCGGGACCTCTGCACCTGGCCTACACGGTCTTAACCTTGGTCGGCCTCGGCTACTACCTCGAACACCGGATGGGGATCCTCCGATTCCTGAGCACGCTATTGGCCCTCACGGTCCTCACGAACGTAGCTTTCTGCGTGGTGACGTACTACGTCCTGCCGAACTACAAGGAAGTCGCTGGTGTGCGTGCCTTTGAGATGCAGTACAAGTGTTTCGTCGGATTGACGGCGGCACTTATAGCCATGAAGGGAGTGTACATCGCTTACTACCCCACAGGACCATACTTGTTTTTGTTCGTGCCTGTTCATGTGCCCAAGCTTCTGGGTATAATTTTTGAATTTGCACTGCTTCATTTTGTATTGCCACACGTGTGGATAGTAGGCAATGCGATAGGTTTTTTTGCAGCATTCGTGTATGTAATATTATCATGACTGTAAATTAGCCATGTGCTTTTTAAAAGCCCACCTCCTTCCTTTTTTCCTTCCTCCATGCTCCCCTTGCATTATTGTGCAGGTAAATGTCATGGACAAATAGAACAAACAACCTAGCAGTTGCACATGCTGAACTTTGTGGTTTAGCGATCGATTTGGTCAAATGAAAGAAATGTACTTATTTTTTTGTGCTTAAGTGAATAAACTGGCCAAAAATCATCATGGGCTGGTATTTAAAAAGTTTCTCTTGTACAGGCACTCTCATAATGATTCAGAATGCAGGAAAGGCAGCCACTTGCCTGCGGAGCGTGCCCACAGGAGAGTAGTATGATGGTCTGCGCCTGTGTGGTCACCCTAGCTACCAAGCGTTGCTCCCCGATTCATGTTGCCTTGCTACAAAACGGTTGCTCTAGGTGGGCCCCTTAGCATTTCGATAAAGGGGGCTGGGTGGTTGGTGTCTGTGATAAGCTGTGTGTGCACATGCATTGAGGCATGAATCGCATTCTCTCATGCGTGCGGGATCATTACCTTCAGTGGGTTCTTTACATTGTTACGTTGGGCGCTATTTATCATTTTGTGAGACTATTTATGCGAACTTACTTCGACTAGCACTGGAAAAGGGCAGCATTTTCGTATGATGCAACTATGAGCCTATTCGCAAAACGTAGGGACGTGTAGATTGTTTTGTTCGCTATAAAAAAGTAAATGAACTGTTTTTACTGTTTATATATATATATATATATATATATAACACCACCTCTTTAGATACTGTGGTTAGTGCATTACTGTCAGTTCAAGCACAATCGCCTATGTTCACTACATTTCGTATGCCTAGCCTTACTTCGTATAACAGCACGATGTGTTGCTATCGCATTCATTACTTCGGCATTGTGCCGAAACTAGCTTCTTTTTTTTACTACAGTTCATTCCACATTATAATTTTTTTACGTAGTGTGGCTATAGTAACGACGATAACTCGTTGACACCTTAGTGGTGAATTGGGGCAAACATCTGAAAACTATTCAATTTTATAATGTCAGCCATTCTGGTCAGATACAATGTGCTGAAGCGATAGTTGCTCTTGCCCATGGATATACGCTTTGGGAGCCGTTGAAGAAGCTGTCTTTACCCTGAGGTTATTATCTGCATGGTTGCTCCACTCAATGAACTTCGTTTTGTGGAATCGGTAGAAGCCCATTTGGCCAGTGTCCCGACGTTAGAACTCTGGTCTTTCATTCATTTAGCTTTTTGACATGAAATTCGTCATGTCGCATTGGTAGAAGCCCATTTGGCCTTGCCCTGAGGCTGAAACTCTGATCTTTCGTTCATTTACCTTATTCGCAAGAACTTTGTCGTGTCGAATCGGTAGAAATCCATTTGGCTTTGTGCCGGCATAAGCGCTTGGGCCTATCGTTCGTTGAACCCATTTGAGCGAAATTCATCATGTCGCATTGGTAGAAGCCCATTTGGCGTTTTCCTGAGTTTGGAACTCTGGTCTGTCATTCGTTTACCTTATTCGCGTGGAATTCGTCGTGCGAATCGGTATAAGCCAATTTGGCTTTGTCCACGCGTTAGAAGTTTGGTCTTTCATTCATTTAACTTGTTCGATTGGAATTTGTGCTGTAAAATTGGTAGAAGCTCATTTGACTTTGTCCTGAGGATGAAACTTAGGTCTTTCATTTGTTTACCTTATTCGCATGGAATTGGTCGTGCGAACTTGTATAATAAGCCCATTTCGCTTTTTCCCGACGTTAGGAGTTTGGTCTCTCATTCATTTGTTCGGAATTCATCGTGCTGAGTTGGTATGGCTTTGTCCCGACGTTAGAGCTCAGGTCAATTGTTCGTTGAACTTATTTGAGCAGAATTCATCATGTCGAACTCGTAGAAGCCCATTTGACTTTGTCCTGAGATTGAAACTTGGGTCTTTCATTCGTTTACCTTATTCGCATGGAATTGGTCGTGCGAATTGGTATTATAAGCCCATTTCGCTTTTTTCCCGACGTTAGAAGTTTGGTATTTCATTCATATGTTCGGAAATTGTCATGCGGAGTTGGTATGGCTTTGTCCCGACGTTAGAGCTCAGGCCGAATGTTCGTTCAACTTATTTGAGCAGAATTCATCATGTCGAGCTCGTAGAAGCCCATTTGACTTTGTCCTGAGGTTGAAAATCGTGTCTCTCATTCGTTTACCTTATTCGCATGGTATTTGTCGTGAAAATTGGTATAATAAGCCCATGTGCCCTTTTCCCGACGTTAGAAGTTTGGTCTTTCATTCATTTGTTCGGAAATTGTTGTGCTGAGTTGGTACGGTTTCGTCCCGACGTTAGAGCTCAGGCCAATTGTTTGTTGAACTTATTTGAGCGGAATTCATCATGTCGAACTCGTAGAAGCCCATTTGACTTTGTCCTGAGATTGAAACTTGGGTCTTTCATTTGTTTACTTTATTCGCGTGGAATTGGTCGTGCGAATTGGTATAATAAGCCCATTTCACTTTTTCCCGACGTTAGAAGTTTGGTCTCTCATTCATTTGTTCGGAATTCATCGTGCTGAGTTGGTATGGCTTTGTCCCTACGTTAGAGCTCAGGCCTATCATTCGTTGAACTTATTTGAGCAGAATTAATCATGTCGAATTCGCAGAAGCCCGTTTGGCTTTGTCCTGAGGTCGAAACTCGGGTCGTTCATTTGTTTAACTTATTCGCGTGGAATTAATCGTGCGAATCGGTATAATAAGTTCATTTGGCTTTTTCCCGGCGTTAGAAGTTTGGTCGTTCACTCATTTGTTCGGAATTAGTCGTGCTGAGTTGGTATGGCTTTGTCCCGACGTTATAGCTCAGGTCTATCGTTCGTTGAACTTATTTGAGCGGAATTCATCATGTCGAACTGGTAGAAGTCCATTTCGCTTTGTCCCGATAGAAGTTTCGTCTTTCATTCATTAACTTATTCATTTCATTAACGTATTCGATTGGAATTCGTCGGGTCAAGTTGGTAGAAGCTTGTTTGACTTTGTTCTGACGTCAAAACTCAGGCCTATCGTTCGTTGAACTCATTCGAGTGGAATTCATTGTGACGAATTGGTAGAAGCATATTTGGCTTTTTCCCGAGCTTTTAACTCAGGTCTTTCATCCATTTGACCAGCTCGCATAAAATTTGTAGTATCGAATTGGTCAGAGCCCTTTGGCTTTGTTCTGAGGTTAAAACTCAAATGTTTTATTTATTGAATTTATTGTCATGCAAGCATTTGTGTCGAATCGGTATAAACACGTTTGTCTTTGTCCACATGTTAGAGAGCGGGCCCTTCATTCATTGAACTTATTTTCACAGAATTCGTCCCATCGCAACATTAGAAAGTCATTTGAGTTTGTTTCGAGATTTAATCTCTGGGTGGTTGACCGCGACGTTATCTCAAACAATGAACCTATTTCTTGTAAAAACTCAATGTGTGGAAGCGTGCGAAATATCTACATTTGTATATGGCCCGATAGATTATTGCAGTGTGGTTGTAACATCCATTCAAATGGCTTCAAAACTTTTCTTGCGATACAAGCAAGGGTTTCATGGTTTTTCTATGCTCTCAAAAATGTTATGATGGCGGCCGCAAAGTCGTTGACGTATTAATCGACAAGTCGTCATGACTCTTTTCGTGAAGTACCGACAATTTGCGATACGTCATTGTAGCATGGCACCCAGAGTGATCGATACTTTCAATTGACATCCACATTGAAATCGGTCACCGCGCTTGTTTATTTGTCCTTGACCTGTGGGTCGATCTCGGAGTGATTGCTACAGTAATTGAATAATATGTTATATTAAATCTTTGTATGCGATCGGTGTAAGTACTCTTTCTGCGTTTCCATTGAGGTATTATCAAGCATGTTTCATTCATGTCAACTTCCTCTGGACGAGCGCGAAGTTTTTACGCATGGTCTCGTTTTTCTTCCGTGTCATTCATTGCTAATATATAAGCTCATCCCCTCTATACAAAAGTTTACAATGCGAACAAACGGGAAAGGCATGGGCACTTACCTTCCCCAATGAACATTGTGGCCATATAAAAAGGCGTCTTTTTATGACATTGACAGTAAAGCTGCTTAGTCGTTCAAGCCACCACGCTCGTGATTCATTGTTCACTGAGCCAATGAGGTTCAATTTGTAGTGCACAAGCATCCGCTTTCAAGCGCTGTGGCTCATGCTGTTAAGGTTTTTTTTTTGTTTTTACATGAACAAATGGGAACTGTACGTGAACTAAGAACACCACTGTAATACCTAAACTATACGAAATGCAAGTTATTTGTGCCATCGAATGTTACAAAATTTGTTGTCATAGTAGACGCTACGCCCCATCTGGCATCAGTCTACGCGTTTTGTCGATGTGGGGCAGCGGGGATCTTCGCTTAGTGAAATTGCGGAGAGATGTCTGTATTGATCCTGTTTGTACTGTGATCGTGATCATTGCTGCAAAGACGCCACGGTTACGTTCAGTAATTTAAAAATGTGTACAACTATAGCAATTGAATGTAGTAGTCGATATTGTTTTCGTGACCGTAAGCTTGAATAGACGTTCGCATATTGCTTGAAAAGCAAATAAAAGTGTTCTCAGCTTTGTCCTTTGTAAATCTCTTTTGTCGGCGCTTCCCTGCACACATCGACGTTCTTACTTTTCTACGCTTTGACTATGACTTCAACAACAACAACAACAACGACAAAAAAACAAGCGCAATGGTACGTATTTCTGGTGTTTTTGCATTCACTGCCATTAATCCAGATCGATATAAATCTAATTGAAACTGTCCGTATGAGACCGGATGAAAAAGGGCATTGCTGGATATGAGTACATACAGATTGAATGAAGGTCAACATACATAATATGGACATTGACCTGCTCAATGAGGAAAGCTATTCAGAGTAAAAGGCCCGAGCAGTGTCGTTCAACTTCAGGTATTGCATACAACGTTAGCTGAGTAGCAAAGAACCAGTATTGTGTACTTAATGCACAATAGGTCACGTGACAGGCTTGCTTAAATCTTCGAGGCTCGTTAATGACGCCCGAAGAACGCTTCTTTTCCCCGGAACATAACTTTAGTTAGCTGATGGAAGCTATATTAGTGCAGTTTTCACTTTACTATAGAAAGTGCAATATTTTAGATGCATCTTGTTTTTTTTTCTGTCATGTTATATTCTCATGTCTGTCATGTCTGGTGATGTGTCAGAAACCGTGCAATATGATTACTACATGGAGTAGTTTAGTATTGCATGTAAGTAGTGTGAGTGAGTGTTTAGCAGGTCATGTCGAAAAGCCTCAACCAACGTAAGCCATCGCTGAAAACGAAGCGGAATAAGGAAGCCAGGTAAGCTAACCTGCGCCAGTCGTCGACCAGCCTTTCTGCGCCGTTGTCAGTACGTAGCTGTGATCACGCACTGGTTTCCGTGATTGGTCATGCTTGGCTGCCGACCTTTACGGCGCAGGCTCGATACCGGTGGTCTCATTTTCAATTGAGGTAAGATGGCTATGTGCCCGTGTACTTAGATTTAAGTGTACGTTAAGAAACCCCTGGTGGGAGACGCTTCGGGCGTAGTTGAGGGCTCTGGAAGTTTCGACCACTTGAGATCCTTCACCGTGCGTTCAACTTACACGTCATGGGCATCTATCATCTCGCCGCCATCAAAACTCGAGTAGCAGGCTTAATTGAAGCCGCGTAATTAGAATCACCAGCGGAGCACGTGCTTCCTTATAAGTATGGTTTGAGCACGTAAAGTTCATCTGAGTATTTAGAAATGGTGCAACAATTTTAAGTGCGCGTGCGGAGGTGCTTAAGCGTATACACGCGTAGAGTGTGGAGGTACGAGCGCGGAGACACCTGGTGAGCGAAAAAGCGCGCATAAAAAATTGCTGGTGGGGACACCACCTCAAAAATTTTGTTCTAAGCGCCATTACGTCAGAGATTTTGATCGTGTCTGCTACTAGGCCAGAGAACAGTGGTCAAGCGCCGGAAGCGGTCTCAAGCCGCAGCTGGCGGCGCCGACACGCGCTTAAAGCGCGAGTCCGTCGATTAATCGTTCGGCCACGGCTTCAAGGTGGGTCATAACAACGTGTGTCACGCCTTAATATGATGGTAAAGACTTGTACGGACCATTAATATTTTTTTTCTATCTTCAGCTCCTGAATCATCATTCACTTCGTGGATATGGCACATTTTTTTTTCTCCTTCGTTGTTCTTCTTCTTGTCAGTGGGATGCATTCACGTGGTTCAGATGCATTCAAACCAAGGAAGCTTTAGTGCTTCGCTCAGTGGTTTAGGCGCTAGTGTTCGGAGCGTGAGGGACCATAAAGGTTCGAATTCCACCGCTGTGATGGCCTCTCTCTTTCTTTCTTAGTCGGTAGGACGCCTTCATATGGCTCAGATGCCTGCGTGCCAAGATTAAGTGGTTAGCTAAGTGGTTTAGGCACTTGCCCTTCGGAGCGTAAGGGACCAGGTTCAAATCCCATTGCGGCAATTTCATTCTCTTCTTTTTTTCGTCGGTAGCACGCATGCGTTCATGTGGTTCAAATGCGTTTGGACCAAGTAAGCCTTGGGGCTTAGCTGAATGGTTCAGGCGCTCGCCATCGGAGCGTGAGGGACTACGCTAAAAAACTCGGTGCTGCGATGAAAGTAATTCTTCTTGTTTGTTGGGCCTTAAGGTGGGTGATGAAATCTGAGGGCCCAACACAGGAATGTCTTACGGGAAGGGTGGGGTAGCTTTTGTAACTGGTGGACCCTGTGAAGGCGTGTAAATATTTTAGTACCACCTGGAAAGTTAAAGAATAATAAAAAAAAGGGAGGCAGGAGGTCAGAACACCCTCAACAACCTCCCCTCTTACGGCCTGCCGCCTGTAATGGCCTCATCTTTTCCCAACTGCTTTAGGCATCGATTACGGGGAAGCCAATGCATCATGCGAACCTTTAGGTCGGAAAGAACGCATAGCAGGTCCATCGCTGTAGGATGTGGCGTCAGACAAAAGTTGAGGCTTATCGGGGATGATAAGGGCCTCAACATTTTCGACTGCTTTTGGCCATTCAATGCGGCGAAGCCACTGCGCAGGGGAACATTTAACTCTGAAAGAGCACACAGCATGCCCGTCGCTGCAAGGTGTGACGTCAAACAAAAGTTGACCCTTCTCCTTTATCGCGGGTGATGAGGGCCTGAACTTTTTCGATTGCTTTTGGCCACTATTACAGTGAAGCTAACATTCCAGCGAAACTTTTAACTCGGAAATAACACGTAGAACGCCCATCGCAGCAAGGTGTGACGTCAGACAAAAGTACAGCCTTATCGGGGTTGATAGGGGCCCCAACTTTTTCAGCTGATCTTGGCCATTATTGCGGTGAAGCTAACTTTCCAGGGGAACTTGTAACTCGGAAATAACGCGTAGCACGCCCATCGCAGCAAGGTGTGACGTCAGACAAAAGTACAGCCTTATCGGGGTTGATAGGGGCCCCAACTTTTTCAGCTGATTTTGGCCATTATTGCGGTGAAGCCAACGTACCAGGGAAACTTGTAACTCGGAAATAACGCGTAGCATACCCATCGCTGCAAGGTGTTACGTCAGACAAAAGTACAGCCTTATCGGCGGTGATAAAGGCCTCAACTTTTTCGGCTGCTTTTAACCCCTGTTGAGGTGAAGCCAACGTACCAGGGGAACTTCTAGATCAGAAACAACGAATCGCACGCCCGTCGCTGAAGGCGTGACGTCAGACAAAAGTTGAGCCTTATCGGGGGTGATAACAGCCTCAACTTTTTCGGCTGCTTTTGGTTACTATTGCAGTGAAGCCGACGTACCAGGCGAACTTCTAGATCGGAAACAACGCGTAGCATACCCATCGCTGCAAGGTGTTACGTCAGACAAAAGTACAGCCTTATCGGCGGTGATAAAGGCCTCAACTTTTTCGGCTGCTTTTAACCCCTGTTGAGGTGAAGCCAACGTACCAGGGGAACTTCTAGATCAGAAACAACGAATCGCACGCCCGTCGCTGAAGGCGTGACGTCAGACAAAAGTTGAGCCTTATCGGGGGTGATAACAGCCTCAACTTTTTCGGCTGCTTTTGGTTACTATTGCAGTGAAGCCGACGTACCAGGCGAACTTCTAGATCGGAAACAACGCGTAGCACACTCGTCATTGCAAGGTGTGACATCAGACAAAAGATGAGCCTTATCGGGGGTGATAGGGGTCTCAACTTTTTCAGCTGCTTTTGGCCCTTATTGCGGTGAAGCTAACTTTCCAGGGGAACTTGTAACTCGGAAATAACGCGTAGCACGCCCATCGCAGCAAGGTGTGACGTCAGACAAAAGTTGAGCCTTATCGAGGGTGATAAGGGCCCCAACTTTTTCGACTGCTTTTGGCCATTATTGCGGTGAAGCTAACTTTCCAGGGAAACTTGTAACTCGGAAATAACGCGTAGCATACCCATCGCTGCAAGGTGTTACGTCAGACAAAAGTACAGGCTTATCGGCGGTGATAAAGGCCTCAACTTTTTCGGCTGCTTTTAACCCCTGTTGAGGTGAAGCCAACGTACCAGGGGAACTTCTAGATCAGAAACAACGACTCGCACGCCCGTCGCTGAAGGCGTGACGTCAGACAAAAGTTGAGCCTTATCGGGGGTGATAACAGCCTCAACTTTTTCGGCTGCTTTTGGTTACTATTGCAGTGAAGCCGACGTACCAGGCGAACTTCTAGATCGGAAACAACGCGTAGCACACTCGTCATTGCAAGGTGTGACGTCAGACAAAAGATGAGCCTTATCGGGGGTGATAGGGGTCTCAACTTTTTCAGCTGCTTTTGGCCCTTATTGCGGTGAAGCCAACGTACCAGGGGAACTTCCAGATCGGAAATAACGCGTAGCACGCCCGTTGCTGCAAGGTGTGACGTCAGACAAAAGTTTAGCCTTGTCGAGGGTGATAAGGGCCCCAACTTTTTCGACTGCTTTTGGCCATTATTGCGGTGAAGCTAACTTTCCAGGGGAACATTTAACTCGGAAATAACGCGTAGCACACCCGTAGCTTCAAGGTGTGAGGTCATATAAAAGTGCAGCCTTATCGACGTTGATAAGGGCCTCAAATTTGTTGACTTCTTTTAGCTACTATTGTGGTGAAGCTAACGTTCCACAGAACTTTTAACTCGGAAATAACGCGCAGGATGCACTTCGCGGCAAGGTGTGACGTCAGACAAAAGTTGAGCCTTATCAGCGGTGATAAGGGCCTAAACTTTTTCGACTGCTTTTGGTCACTATTGCAGTGAAGCCGACGTACCAGAGGAACTTACGCTCAACTTACGACTTTATGCTCCAACATATAGCATCCTATCTACTGGATAATTACTGGCACTTGGAAGAGCTGGGATATCTGAACAGTATGAAGGCAACTTAGAAGTGTGGCAGCTTGGGCTAGTTGGTATGACATGACGATAGTTATAGCGCGAGAACAGAAGGACGACACAGAGACAAGAAGACAAGTGTCCTTCATGTCCCTGTTGTCTCTGTGTCGTCGTTCTGTTCTCGCGCTGTAACTATCGTTAGTATGAAGGTGTTGTTTTGGGGATGCTAACACGTTACATGTAGGTTAGTTTTAAATGCGCAAGCGTTTATATGCTGAATAAACGATAAATCAGTACTTGTCCGTCCGTCTCTGTGTCATTGAACAAAAAAATAATTCTTGGTAGTGTCGGGAGTTGAACCTAGGCTCTCCGCTCCGCAAGCGACCATCTTAAGCGTTAAGCTATACATCAACGCAGGCAGAACGGGAATGTATCTGAGCCACGTAATTGCGCTGTAGCTGCGATACAAAAACAATAAAGAGATAACACTTTCTGTGCTGAAAAAGAAAATCTGCCCGTTCTTGTCACTGAACATGACCATCACGATAAGAAAATGTGTGAAATAGTAAGGAGCTCGTCTCGCAGAAATTCCGTTGTCGGGGTTGGCTATCAGCGAGAAGTAGAGAATAGTGTAAATGAATGAATGAATAAATAAACGAGTAATACTTTGGTTCGCGTGAGAATCAAGCCCAGGCCTTTTGCGTGACCAGTAGGTGTTCGACAACAGAGCTGCGCCATTGTTTGAAACTGATTCGAAAAAAAAAACAACACTATATGAATGTCATATGTTAACCTTTCGCTTGTATGAAAATTCGGCCGCCGTAACCGGGACTCGATCTCATGACCTTCAGGTCAGCGCTCGAGCGCCATAACCACTAGACCATCATGGCGGTTATTGCGGGAAGGACGAAAACAGTTGTTGCCTGAAAGAAGTCACATTTTACATATGCGTGACTTAAATATGGCAGGTCATAACTGTATACGCTTTGTGCGTGTTGTTCATTACGAGCGACGTGGGCGGCCCGGGCTACGCTCTGGTTTTTGAACTACCATTTATAGAAATCGACTTTTACCGTTGCACTCAAGGCTCCAGAAAGAGATGCAGAACATCCACTGGCACACAACGACAGCGTGAAGATGGTGATACAGCGAGGCTGTCAATGCATGACGACGCCCCCTTGTGATATTTCTTGCAATGAGTCTTGCTGCCGTCAGTAGTACCAGCTACTCTTCACTGCCATGTTGCCTCGGTTTCGCAAGCTCACATTTCGGGGTCTCTGCTAGCACTTGAGCTCGAAACATTGAGTCTTCGGCACGACAACGTTTTAAATTCGTGGCTAGCAAGCTTGTGTGATGTCGTGAATGCACCGCTATATTTGAAGTACGCGCGCTTACTCTCCATTGGTCGAACTAAGATCACGTGCCTTACTAGAACAGCAAATGGTATTTCAGCAAACGCATCGCGATGTCGTGGATCCGCCACAAGACTCGAATTGCGCTCGCTTCCACCGAATTGTTTAAAGCGAGATCATCTGATCTGCCTGATCAGCCAATTGACTTGCTAGAAATTTTCGGCAGACGTCGCGACGTCTGTTAAAATTACTGTGTCCTAGTTGTCGCGACTACGAGGACACAGGGTGGCCCAAACCTCTAACCACATGTACGCTTAACCCATCAGCGCGTGGCATCCCCTCAAACCATGCGTGCTCTCTCTCTCTAAAGGAACACGACGCGACGCCGAATCGACACGCCACGGACGCGTTGTGATGCTTCGGTGCGTGGAACACTACCAGAAAGATTAAGCTGTGTCGCTAGAGCAAAGCAAGGGAAGGGAACAACGCTAAATGCACCAGAGCGTGCCTTGTTGAAAGCGATGCTTGACAGTAGCGTACAAGATCTATCAAATTTTATTGCAAATGTCTATAAATATTTCTACATTAGAAAATCAGTAAAAGACCGGAGTGCACATAAGTACAATAAAAGGAAGCGTTATTTCCAAATGTTTTTTTTTTCTTTACGGAAAGGAATCACGGTTAATTAGCAACAGAGGTCGGGGGGGGGGGAGGGGGCACCCGCCACAAGCAGTTTTTTCAGGGGGCAGGTAAGCTGGGAACTTATCTGATGTGTTTTGAACTGTTGCGTTTGAGAGCTGAGGTTGTGGAAGGGACAAGCAGAACAGAAAAGCAGGTGCCCCCTGCTTTGCAATAGCCACTAACTGTGAGAGGCCTAACTTACCTTTGCTATGTGAAATTCAAGAAAGCATTCGAGCGATTTTGAGACATTTCAGCTTACTAAACATTGCGTTCAGCACATCCAAATCTTTTCAATGGCTCTGCACTAATAATGTTTTCTAACTTCAATCAAATCTTTAGGAATACGTGAACCAACATCTACTTTGCTCTCAAACAAAAGTGGCTCAGTTAGGTGATCGCAGCAGGTATATGCAAGAGCTGTATGACATAAAACATGGCCCGCTGAAATTAGCATTCACGTAGCCCAGTCCCAAAAGACAGGTAGATGATCTTTAACTGCTTTAGAAGTGAACATTACGGGATACCAGGTCGCATTATGCAATGCCCACTGGGACAAAGCAGAGATCGCAATTGAAACTGGTGAGATCACATGCGATTTTCAATTGTAGACTTGGTAACTGAATATAAGTATCTGACTACGTACAATTAGAACTCGGAACGACATAAAAACACATCCATACAATAATGCTAGTCGGACAAGCATGCTTTTAATAATTTACGCTTTATTTTTATTTGTATTTTGTGAATGTGTAGTTCTATTTGAGCTATTTAATGTTCAAATATCTAACGAATCATTTCATGACTGACTCAGAGATGGCAATGCTGTACGGCAAGCACTATTGTGCAGAGAAGTGCTTGACCACTGGAACACCAGGGAGCGCTGAGCAAGAAAGATAAAACAACACACAATACACGTTGTATTAACAGTACACGTTATATTAACAAATCGCAGCAATAACGTTATTTTTGGATTACAAACAATGTAAACCATCGCAACAGCACAAGCGCTTTGACAAGGAATACATTTTGGAAACCTGCAAGTATAGTCTCGAAACAAATAGCAGCATTGCAATTCACACTTTATTGGATAAAGACCAGTGGTAGTACCATGTATTAGAAAGGGCAATATATTGCATGTTAATACATACATTCAATCAAACAAACAATTTAGGGACAATATGTATGTCTTAGCCAAAGGAAGGAGGAAAATGGCGGAAGCCCGAAAGTACTTGTTTAATGTGGATCAATTCTACAAAGGAACATAGTACAGCAGCAGATGTTTGAAGCAGCTAATAAGCAATTTAGCACGAATTTCTATATTCCTGAATATTCATTTTTATTCAATGTTACGCCAATGAAGGCTTCGATAACTTTGTAGCCCAGTAGACTGGCTTAGACAACTTTAGAAGTCAACAGATTTACCCCTTTTAAAGGTGACTGGCTACCGTTCTCTAGTTTTCTGGAGTTGCATCAGACTATAGTGATTAAGAGATTTAAGAGAATGTATTTACTGAATTTACCTTAATTACATAAACACAATGGTGAGCATGTATAGCTTAAAGGAAATCAATCTGAAAAAACAAAAGCTTTCAAGAACATTCAATGTGCGCATGCACGTACAATTTCTTTAATAACAATATCAACGTTCTAGAACTTCTCAAGGAACAAACACTATTTACTCAAAGCAAAGCACATCGTTTCGTTGCCACACTGCTACAAAAGCATATAGAACACTACAGTAGAAAACTAAAAAAGGAAGCACGTGTCATGCATGTAGAAACGAACTCTCATCAGACATATTTTTTTGTTTGCCACGATTATGGCCCACATCCGCATGTGCCTCCAGTCACATTGTGCGATTTTTGGCAAATTGATGCTCTTCCATAATCACCGACAGGGCGAAGCAAAATCAAAGCATGCAAAATTGACAGTCGAGTAGGAAAGCATGTACCAACAGAAACAGACTAAAGGATGTAAGGGGTACTAAGATGCAGTCATGGAACAAGTAACCAAGTGCATATTAGCACAGGACCATACACTGTAAACAGAAATAAGCCGAGATGGGAGTAAATGACCTTGTCCTCTAGCGCACACCCAGATGAGAGTTTTATAAACCCCTCCGTTGGGAGTAAAAAATTTACTCCCCATCCGTAGGGGGTTTTTGCATGGTGCCAGGGGGGTTTTTATTTACATCCATTGGGGAACTTTTTCAGGTCAGTATGGGAGTAAATTTTTTGCATCGACAAAGAAAAAAATTACGTCAGCAGCCGTACCATGCGCTAGCGTAACTTTAATTACATAACATTTAATGAGCACAACAATGATTACAGTACACAAACATTATCACAAGGTTCACATTATACCACAACACTCGCACTCACCACAGCTTGCCACACGCAGTACACACCTACCATATATAGTCACCGGGTATATATATGCACCACATTTTTACCTCCCATGTCGCCCTGGTGAAAGCCTTTTTTTGCTGTTAATTAGGCAATAAATACGCACGGCGTAAGTATGAACTTGCGGTGGTCTGATGTAAGCACTTCAACACACATGCCTTTTATCCTAAGCCTGCCTAATATTTATTATTTTTTTACTATAGCGAAAAAGTTTCATCAGTTGACGCTCTGTCGTACGGGCTGAATTTGCATTAGCAGTACTGTTTGTGGACCCGTAAAATGCACGGAATCATACACAAAGTGCGCGCGGCCTTGAATGAACACATTAACGAGGCACATTTAGCAGCTCCAGCGATGAACCGAGGTAGACCGCCGCTACCGCGTTCGACGACTAGGCCTCACTCACGAGTACGGCACGGTTATACTGTAGCACGGTGATTCGATGAATGACAGCTGGCGATCACAAAATGCTTGCTGATGTGCAGTTTACGTCTCGTTTTTCCCATGCACAGAGGTAGGTGTCCGCTATCCACGCAGTTTAAGCTACGGAGCGATAGACTTAAACGAATGAGACGGTTCGCAGCCGCTGTTCCCTTTGCTCGCATGCATTGCATGTATACCTCGCAGAGCTCGCCACGGCGGCCGGTGCGCAGTGCGAGCTCGATACGATGCCGGCTTGATACCGACGCCATAGCGAGGCCTTCCTACCGCTTATATGTTGCAGCCGGTGAAATACCGGTGACACTCCGAGAAGTCACTATCGGCGGAGACGGGGCGAGCGCGTCGCCGGCGCAACTCTCAGACCGGTTGCCGGCCAGCCTGCCGTAGTCGAGCGAAGCCTACTTCGAACCGCTTCGAAGTTTTACGGTGCAATCGCTGACGATCGTACGCGGCCTCGCTCGGTGCTCGCCTTGTAGTTAGTCATTGACAGCTGCGGTCGCAAGGCGCAGAAGACTGTTATACATCCCAGCAGCCTTCATTCTTTGTGAAACACATTCTTCGCATCGCCGGTGGTCGGTGCTATCTCGTAGCGCTTGCCGCGGTGGCCGGCGCGCAGTGGGAGTTCGATACGATGCCGGCTTGATACCGACGGCATAGCGAGGCCTTCTTACCACTTAGATGTTACAGCCGGTGAAATACCGGTGACACTCCGAGAAGCCACTATCGGCGGAGACGGGGCGAGCGCGTCGCCGGCGCAACTCTCAGACCGCTTGCCGGCCAGCCTGCCGTAGTCGAGCGAAGCCGTACTTCGAACCGCTTCGAAGTTTTACGGTGCAATCGCTGACGATCGTACTCCGCCTCGTTCGGCGCTCGCCTTGTAGTTAGTCATTGAAAGCTGCGGTCGCAAGGCGCAGAAGACTGTTATACATCCCAGCAGCCTTCATTTTTTGTGAAACACATTCTTTGCATCGCCGGTGGTCGGTGCTAGCTCGTAGCGCTTGCCGCGGTGGCCGGCGCGCAGTGCGAGTTCGATACGATGCCGGCTTGATACCGACGGCATAGCGAGGCCTTAGATGTTACAGCCGGTGAAATACCGGTGACACTCCGAGAAGCCACTATCGGCGGAGACGGGGCGAGCGCGTCGCCGGCGCAACTCTCAGACCGGTTGCCGGCCAGCCTGCCGTAGTCGAGCGAAGCCTACTTCAGACCACTTCGAAGTTTCTGATGGTGAAACTCCAGGAGCAGCCGCTGACGATCGTAACAGCTTACTTTTGCTACCATTAATTTATTCTTCGAAGTTTTTTGTTACTCGGCCCTTTGAAGCGCGGCATTCACGACGTTTCGTTGAGGAATCGGACCGATGTGCAGCGTGGTTTAACGGTGCGAAATATATTGAAATGTTCCCAGTAAATACCAACCGGTCGTTGCTATTCCTCGCTGCACTTATAATTTCGTTGCCTGTTGACAGATGCTTACACGATTAGCCACACAAAGCACATGTGTTTCACACCGACGTGCAAACATATGCCCATACACACACACACACACACACACACACACACACACACACACACACACACACGTCACGCCCAAAGAGTGTTTTTAAAGCTCCTATAGGGAGTTTGTAACCACGTGACCTGAAACTCCCGGGGGAGTTTAACAAGGTCATGTCGTTCATAAACTCTGTGATTAAGGAGGGGGCGTTTTACGATGACATGTGCCGAGTTCACTCCCTACCAGGGAGTAAATAATTGGGGCAGGGGAGTTTTGTGGGCTCATGTGCTGGAGAAACTCCCATCTCGGCTAACTTTTGCTTACAGTGTATACCGATGATCCAGACACCCTCCAACCAGGATGCCCAAAGCAAATTGAATTCTAAGAGTTGAAGACTCGATCGCCCAAACAACGATTGGCAATGCTTCAGCTGAACCGCTTAATTGGACGAATGAGAACCTGCCGAGCAAGTCGGCATAGTAACATCAAGACCGAACCAAAGGAGCACCGAGTTGAATTGTGAAGAGTGAAAAGAAAGACCATGTCGCCGAGATACGGAACAAACAGGCGCTTACACATGCGCTCACACACACACACAAAAGGAGCCACCGTGTCACACAGATCAATAGATGAATCTGTGCGAAGTTGCCTAGCTTTTCGATCGAGTTTAAAAACAAAAAGCAAGAGCATCGATATGCCACTACATTGCACAATGTGAATGGCCTCTATCTGGGTTAAGAAAAACACGCAGATGGGTCAATCAATCTCACTGCAGTAATATGTATACAGTGATAAAATAAGAACATTATGATGAAACATTGCACCAAATGTTACACTAGCGTAATTTAATCTACAATATCGGTGCAATATGTTTGACATGGGCGCTAAAAACGATACGCTGAATGGCAGCTGAACAGCGTACTATTAAATACGCGGTAGATTCTGTAATCCTTGGGACCATTCTCGAAACAGCTCTATAGGCAATATATCAGCGACGTGAAGGTGTTGCACCGCATTTAATTGGCAGCTGGTAGCCAATGGTGGATCCAAAGAGCACTGGCACGTCTCGCAAGGGGGGGGGGGGGGGAGTTGCGAGTCGTAGTCTCATTCACTTTTCATCAGCCAGTGGTCACAGCGAAGTGATGACAAGCAGCAACGCCAAAGAAAGTCCTCACACGGATTGAAGATAGAAAGGCAGGTGACAGCGATGGGCTTTCCCGCATGATGCATTCTGTAGAAGGCAAGCAAGAAACAGGAACCAGAAGATAAATTCTCGTGGATGAAGAGACGTTATGGCTGCAGGACAGGGCTATCTGTACGATGGTCTTGTCCACCCAAAAGGCATAGGCCATCAGCGAAAGGTCATGCGGGTTTGGAAGATATATCCTCTGGATGAAATCGAAGGTCGAGGAACTATAGAAGGGCACCAATATTTCATGTTGAGCTGGTGTGCGTACCTTGCCTATATGCACGGGATCTCAAGTTGACAGTGAGCACAATATTTGAGACGATGCCTGATTTCCGCTTAACCTGGAAATGCACAAAATAACAGCATTTTTTTTTACAATTTGTGAAGCATTGGATGCGATATTTGGAAGGTGTGGATTGAAGTCCTACGTACAGAAAGGGCGATTTTCCATCAGTATTAATTGAGTTCTAGTTCTTATTAGTATGCTACAGTTTAAGGCAATGTCCACAATACTTTCGTTGGGCTGATTGTTATTTGATTGATGTGGAGGAACCTAACAAAAAATACCATACAGGAAAAAAATTCCCCGTTTCGCTTATTCTTAGCAGGAACCTCGCCCTGGTAGAATTAATGCCTTAGGTTAGCATGCAAAAATTTGTTGGTAATTAGCCATCTTAAGCAATGTTCGCGTGCTATCTAACGGTGAGGATTTTCACACTTCATGTTGGCTACAAGTGGTACAAGCTAACATTTTAAGGGTTTAAAGTACAGAGATACCCGAAAAAAGTGGGAGGCGACGCGCCTATCATCACAGTTTGATTGGTAGAGGATTGTACGCGTAAAGGTTGCAGGCATGGATCTTACAAAGTGGCTGCTTGTTCGTATTCTTCATTTCCTTTTTGTTTATATTACACTACAGATACGAACATGTAATCGACTGTTAGATAAATTTGGGAAGGTACAAATAGCAGCACGTTTATGGTGGGATGCTGACTAAGGGAAACGTATGCAAAAACTAGGAACAGTAACAAAAGTAAAGTAATGAAGCCTCTGGAAGCTTTAGACGCCAACACAATTCCGCAACAGAAGAAATGCAGTATCAAAGAAGTTTTAGACCCGTGAGCAATGTCTGCAGGAGTACTGATTGATTGATTGATTTGTGGGGTTTAACGTCCCCAAAACCACCACATGAATATGAGAGACGCCGTAGTGGATATCTCCGGAAATTTCGACCACCTGGGGTTCTTTAACGTGCACCCAAATCTGAGCACACGGGCCTACAACATTTCCGCCTCCGTCAGAAATGCAGCCGCTGCAGTCGGGATTTGAACCCGCAACCTGCACGTCAGCAGCCGAGTACCTTAGCCACTAGACCACCATGGTGAGGCGTCTGCAGGAGTACTGGCATTCTCAATTCGTACGAGTAGAGTTAAGTGATTAAAGGTTTATATTGGAACAGCGCAGAAACAAATCGTGAAGAAAAACTAAACAATAGTTCGCTGTTCCAATATAAACACAAGTTCGCTAAAGGCTACATAGTAAAGGTACAATGACAGCGGCGAGCATATGCTGTCGTAGAAATTTATTCAACAGGTCGAAGAGTTAGTTGCATATGGCTTGATTATTGTACACTGCAGGGTATCAAAGCTTTGTAGCCCATGTGCACTTAACTGATGGACATCCTGGATATTCAGCCCACTGGCTCTTCGAAGACTAGGTTTCAAGAGATGATCGCCCCCAATGCTACAGAACGCCTTATTACGTGAAGGATCACCAGTGCTTAGCAATACGCAAACACAGTCCACTGAATAAGTCACCGTAAAAATAAAAAGTACTTACCCGAGTCACTGCAGACTGCCGGGTAGAGAGGTCCAACACTCGTATGAAGGATGTCAGAACGACGAAGTTCACGAAGTAAAGCCGGTACACTGATCGCAAAGGAGCTGCGAAGTCGTCCTTTGCATGCACCAGAAGCAGAGGTTGGCAAGCTAGAAGGAAAAAGTCATCTGTATAATATTGCAAGACATTCTGCACCTGTTTTACCAGTAAATGGCACTAATTTTCACTATCTCGCTATGAAAGTAACTTTAGAACGCCACCGCATTATACAGCTAGGTCAATTATCGCTGCTATCGCACTAAATGGGAAGAAGTTTGGTTATTTTGAGTAGATAGCCTCAAAATAAGTGTTATATGCATATGTAATTGCAGCATTGGTGGAAGCTTCATTATTAGTTAAAGTGGTGATGTCATTTGCACGTGATAGTACTACACATTGCCCCAATTTGCTAAGAGATTGACAGAATCTTGCTCTATAACAGATATATTTCGCCAACATCAAATTAGCTTGAACTCTCTCCTTCGCTTGATAAAAACAAAAACAAATTGCCAGTGCTACGTTTTGAGCCCTTTAGTTAACTGACTCGTCGTTAGAAATGCAGTGTCTCGTATCTATAGACTTGATAAGTCTGGTTTAACAGGAATAAAACGAGAAGTTTTATTCGCACGTAACTGGTAAATACATAACCGTGCACGCCGCAACACATTCGGCAGCTAAATGCAGTGTTGACACTGAAGTTTCACCCACACGGCACGGACTGAAGACTGCAGATAAGCAAGTTCCTGCATTATGTAGTTCTAAATTTTCTAAAAATACTTAAGAGCACTTACTCTTATTACTTAATGTGGATTTACTCACGCAAATCACTACAGATCACCGAGCAAAGGTCCATTATGAGACTGCAGTAGGCTCCAGCAGGCAGAAGAAACACTGTCTACTGAGAAACACACCGGGGACTACAATTTTTGGTGGATTGAGGACTGGACTAAATACCCGAAGAACCTGTGGGATCGCCCACTGTGCGCACCTAATGCAGAGCTGAAAGAAAAACCAGCCACCTGTCAATCATGGCCAGAGCGACTCACCTGTTTACATATAATATAACGTACTAGAGGTGTGCAAAGTGCACTTAATCATTGGCGGCAGTGCGCCCTTTTTTAGAGGATACCTTTTGTGCACTATTGGTAGAGGAATGACCACAAACTGACGTAATGGTCAATTAAGCATTCTTGTTACATTTGATGAAAAAAAAAAAACATCCACAAACAGTGGATGTGTGCCTAAGCGCACACCATCTTTTCGTAGATTTTTCATCGTAAAGTTCCATCTTTCACTTACAGCTGTTTCTCTTATACCGAACAGAAAGTTCATTTGAATTCAAAGGGACTGTGAAATTGTTTGAATTAGTGAATCTGAAGTTATCAGGGTGCATGGGGCTATAATGTACAAAAATCGTGCCACACTGCGTGGGCAGATCCCAAAGAAGTCACCTCTGGACTCGTTATCACGAATTAGACCCCCACAAACTTATTTTGTGACATCTACACCCACAAAATGCGCAGAAGCGCCTGACAGTCTAGTAATCGTCATTATGCCCATGCGACGAAGCCCGGTACCAACGGAAGCACAAGGATGATGTTAAATATATCGCAAAGTGTTGTTATACCGTACATTCGAATTTTTTTACATTTATTTTACGAGCTTATTCATGTCCAAATGAAATGTTCTAATCTATATGAGCCAAATACAAACTTTACTCCCCAATGCTGACGATATTCAGCTATGTAGAGTTTAGCCACAATGCATATATAGATTTGTGGTATTTGGTGGAGATGAACATTCCGACAAAAAGTTGTTTGAGCAGGTCCGACCATATTGTCAGTAGAAAAAAAAAGTGCGTATTTCTCCGTTTCAGTTAAAGTGCATTTGGTTCTTAAAAAAAAAAAAAAAGCCTCATATGTAGTCACTCAGTGCGACTACTTATAGAGGAATGAACGAACCATAAAACAGAACACAAACATCGCAAAATTAGAGCTTCCACACTTGTGACATGCCTTTAATTTTTAAAGTCTTTGTTAAAGTTACGTCTCAACGATCTATTTTACAGCTACTTTGTTACTCTAAAAACACTGCAAAATCCCGATTGAGAAAGGTCCGACAAGAAGGTAATATATCGCTATTGCTGTTCACTGCATGTCTCGCAGTATTCGAGTGAATATACCGGAAAGAAATAGGAAGAAAGATCAGCAGAGAATATTTTAGCAATTTATATTTGTGGAAGACGCCAGACACTTCGTCAATGATCGTGGTCAAGTGCAGAAGGTGACTGCAGACGAAAGGAAAAGGCGTCAAGGTGTGGTCGAAGATAGGCATGCAGCGAGCAAACAATGCTCGGTGGTTTAAGAGTGTGTTACTTAAACAGGGACCTATAAGCAGTAGGAGAGCATGTACGAGTTGAATTCCAACAATACAGCTCGTTCATGGAAAGGAAATTCGCCGAAGAGTGAGAATGGGCTGGTGCGCATACGGTAGGCTCACGGCTATAGCTTATTACAACTACCACTAAACCGAGGTGAAAAACCATTGCACTTAGCCAATTCTAACATATGGGGCAGAAACTTGGGAGCAAGAAAATGCTTATTTGAAAGACCACACAGGCTGCGAAGGAACAAAAAGTGAAGTGGAACTAATGGATACTGCAGTGTGAGCCACATGAAGTTCAGAGGGATAGCAAACATTGGGAGAAAGAAGCGGACCAGGGTAAGTCAAGCCATGGGAAGGACACAACACCGGTGGTCTATTAGAACATATAGATGAATACCAAGGGATTGAAAGTGTGTCTGAGGGCAGCGCTGTGCTTGGTGGAGCAAGAATTAAGTTTGCAAGCATAAAATTAAATTTGCTAGCACAGGAAACAGTGCTATGAAAATCGTCCAGAAGGGCGCATCAACACTTGACACAGGAATTTAGAGCTGTCTTATTAAACACCGAGGATGCATTCTTGGTCATTAAATGCCGCATTTCTCAGTGTATTAGCTGCTGTATGAAAATAGACTGTAAGGCCAAACTCGTGCACGACTAAGCTGATGTAATGCATGGTCTTAAGGAGATACTGACAGAAATATAAATTGTGAGCGCGCTGTCTGTCATTCTCTTGCTGTCACTTGTCCAACACTGTCTTGCCAGACCTAACCAGACCTTCTAGTCTGGTTAGGTGCACCTCTGCATTTACCAACTATTTACCAATTGTTTCGAAGGCACTGGATTTACAGAATGTGTGCAACTATTTAGACGTATGGTCATTTCTTTCATTAAAATATATGAACCTACCATTGCTGGCATTCACAAGCATAACGGCCCGCGACTTAGCTTAAATCAGGACGACTTCGTAGCGGCCAAGTCACTACAGTGGGTGTCGTTAGGCATACTAGCACAATCTGACAGGCTCATTGTAAAATTTTCAGAGATCGATGGCAATCATTTAATTGGCTAGAATCCAGATCTCACCTTGTTTATATATATATTGCTTGTGAAGACGTGAAGAAGTGCTTGCTCGAAGTGCCGGAAGGGTGCCGCACGAGACGCAGCAGATCTGTCGATGTGGCATTGGGTGCACGTGAAGGGATTAAGCGCTCCTGGAGAGAAGTAAAATGAAAATACCTTGAGGCGCGCATCATACACAATTAGCTGCAACTTAATTTTCCACAGTTAACGTGTCAAGAAAGAGCTAGATATATAGTGACAGTTATAAGACTGTTGGTATGTCATTCATATTAAAAGACTGCGTATGCAAACACAGGCATAAGAGGTAAGACCTCACAAATGATTAAGATACCCCATAATGTGAGACGACGTTCGGAGTTCGTGTTTGCATGCCCAGGAATCTAACATAATCAAGTTGTGCATAGGATGAATTGAACCTATAACTGTCTTGAACCTATAACTGGAATAATAATTGTCTTCACCGTTTCCATATTTGTTTCATGGCACTGCAGCCTTCCACGTCGGTGGAAGCAGAACTTTGTACGATGTCGTGGTTTAAGGCAAAAGTCAGGAGTGGCGGCAGGATTTACTTCCTGGACGGGGGAGGGGGGCACCTACGACTAGCGAATTCTTTCGTGGGGGTAGAGAACATGCATTGTGTGACTGTGCTTGCTCTTGAGAGAGCAAAGGGGGCATGCGGAAGTTTCTTTTTTTTTCTGGGGGGAAGGGGAGGGTGGAGGGCTCTATCCTACCCATATCACCCACTGGCGTTGCCCCCGCCAGAAGTACAGCTCTTGTTTGCTCTAAATGAATACATCTAAGATTAAATACCACATGTATTTTGATTTTTACATTTGATTTTTTGTCAACAAGGAAAACTGAATGGCAGCCGAGTATTAAATATTTGCCCACCAATTATCCCCAGTACTAAACACAGCCTTGGATTTTCTAGAATGTAATATAAAATGCTTTAGAATTTGTTGTGCAAATTCGACACATATTTGAAGGCTATCACAATTCACGCTTGAAGGAAGTTAAAAGATGAGAACCCGCCAAAAATAAATGCAGTCTGGCAAATAGCGAAATTACCACTCTTACTTCGACAACATTTGTTCAAAGAGACAAAGAAAGAGAAGATGCGGTCGATTTCACTCTTGATTTGCCTCACAAAATGTTGAGATGTACATTAGTAAAAATTAAGTACATTATTCTCTGATGCGGTCACATATTGAAGATACCAGGTTTCAGAAAATGTCACTTGAACTATGTAATGTCACGAGCGAACATTTCGGCGCGAGATTTAAGAATACCTTGATTTGCGCCATAAACAAATGTGAAACTAACGGCGTAAAAGTTCCCAGAGTACAATTTCCCCTTTAAGTGTATTCACCATTTCAGTTGAGACCCTTTAAAGCAGTGCTTAGCGCCGCACGAGACACGTTGAGTCTGCTGACGTCGGCACGAATTAGGTGTGGAATGACAACTGGCTCGCTATTTAAGAAACCAGCCGGGCTTGTCTAAAACTGGATAGATGTCAATCTTGCCACAAGCTTGGTCAGGAAGCATATGGAACCATCTTAGAGGACCCGTGTAAGATGCAGTGGTAAATGAAGCAGCTGAGTGCCGAACAAACATCGGAAGCGCCAAAGTATAATAGCAGTATGCGAGTGCGCGTGTATTTTACGTTATATGGGTTTTTGTTCTGCACTGTACATAATAAATGCTCAATTATGTGGCTATTTAAGGTGGCCTATAGCTGCAACTCTGGGATCAAAAAATAACGTCAAAACAAGGGCCTCAAAAATTTCTTTGAAATTGAACTGAAGAGAATTTGACGCGCTTAAAGAATGAGATGCTTAAGTACCTTAATTTATAGCGGCATTAGAACAAGACAGACAATTTTAAAATAAGTGCTAAACATTTTTTTGTACGGCTTTTCAGGAACTTCGCTTTAACCCAAGAATGATGTGGCAAAGCTGTCAGAGCTGGTGTAGTCACCGATGCTCGCTTGATTGTTTTCAACAAACTGAGTGCAGAGCAAACAGATGCAAACATGAGTGCAACTTTTCGCTCTGTACTAAATTACAATTTGGTGAAAAGAAGTAGTATAATCGGCTAGACCAACTGCCTGGCAGCCACTTCGAATACATCGTTCCTGCGTGTCTCAAAACAAGTTTATTTCATAACACCATATAAATACGCTAAATACATATTTTACAAATTGTTTATGTTCTAATGCAGCTCTTAAAGTTTTAGTTTGAGATTTGGAATCGAGAAAAAAATTTTGAGTAGAGAAGTGTAAAAATATTCTTTCAGTTTATTCAACGAACAAAACTCCAGACTCCTAAGTATACACAGAACATAGGCTAATGTGCCAAGGGGTAGCGCCCCCCCCCCCCCCTTTATTTTAGAACAATTTTTTCTTAAATACCATGGTCAGAAACTGTTTCCCCTTAGGTTGGTTGGAACAACAGTGAAGGGATATTCAAGCATGCAAGGTGGCACAGCAAACGTACCGTTTGTATGTGAGTCAGCAGCGCTAGTATCCACGACGGCGAGTGTAAGATATTTTTTTACGAGCTGGCGTCACTAGGCAAGTGAACTTGTTACGAGCCGCCGAATGAGCAATCATCCCTTGCATACGAACAAGCATCCAATATGCCAGAACAACATCCTCCCTACTAATTAATGAAAGAAGCATTAATTAGAATTATGACTAATGCACACGAACAGCAACTTTAGGAGCGAGAGGCACCCGAAGAGCCATGAATTTAAGGAAGGGGCAAGTCAGCCTGGAGTTCTGACAAGATATTGTTAGTAATTATGGGCACGACAACGAAGCAAGTAGCTCATTCCAACATAATTGACAAAAGCCTGGTGAGTGCAAACTATGCGTAAGAGTATTCCAATTACAACATAATTGAGCATAGCCCCAATTATCGTTTGTTGCCTCTGTAGTGCCCCTGTTTAGTA
Organism: Rhipicephalus microplus; assembly: GCF_043290135.1. Taxonomy (NCBI): domain Eukaryota; kingdom Metazoa; phylum Arthropoda; class Arachnida; order Ixodida; family Ixodidae; genus Rhipicephalus; species Rhipicephalus microplus. The sequence goes on from NC_134703.1 coordinate 33,387,832, forward strand.
AATTGACCGTAAATGTTAGTTACTTTTTTAGGGGCACGCTATGTAATGGACTATCAAAAAGACAGAAGAAAAACAGGTATATTAACGAATTTTGAAAACTACCCCACGCGTCCACACACGTTTAAATTACAAACTGCGACGTGTGCTCGCACGTGTCAACGCTATGAAGCGAATGCATGCGCCTACCATGGCCGGCAGCGGTCACCGCAGGGCCAAAGTGCTACGAGTAACGAAGCCTCGCCGTACAAAGAACGATGGCTGCAATTGACAAAGCTTGAAACAAGGCGGCCCTTAGCGCGTAATGTGCTACTCATGGAAATACGAGAGATGCTTAGACGGCGCAATGCTGGGAGCACGTCCGCTATAAAGACTACCATCCGCGATGGTGCGAAGACACGCCGGAGTGGCATGGGGCACGTCACTACGTCAGCGCTCCTGGAACAAAAGCAAAACTTCCTAGGAGATGAAAGCGTGCGTAAAATATAAACGCAATCTCACAAATAGAGCTTGAGCGCGGAGCCATGACTGGTTCATGTGCACTCGTATTTAGGAGCCAAGATGAAGCCGCAAAAGAAAAGAGGGCAAGGGTTAACACGGTAAAGTGACTACTAAGCCATGAAGTAGAGCCTAGCTACCATTCTGACAAGATATTGTTGGTATTTACGGTCCCGAATGATCTTATAGTACTAACTAACAGGAGTGAACGTTGAAGAAAGTTAACCCACCTGCACTCCACCCGTAGCACGTCCTCGACGCAACACGTTGTGAAGGCTTGAAGTTCAGACGTTGCCATTTTATTGAAGTGCTGAGACAAGCCGAGGTTAAGTACCGGGACACCACGTCACGGCCCGTGAAAACCACATCACGCGCCAGCAAAGCAATATTGGCACAAAATGATGACCGCAGGAGTGCCACGTGTGCATTCCGGATCGGGTCTATCTACCGTTGAAACCAGCCTAACAAAGCCACCTATAGCTGTTTAACCGTCAGCTAAGCCCTGCCTTTATCTCCGGAAGTTAGACCCAAGGTGACATTGTTCCGGAAACCCGCTCGTTAAAGTTCCACGCAACCTTAAACTTTGGTTGAACTGTGAATCTATAGCGAATGATTTTCGGTAAACATGCCCCAACGCCTAGCCGGCCTGCCATGCCGAAGACAAAGCTCGCAGTGGTCTTCGAACTCCAGGCGACGTGGTTCCTGGTGAACACTTACAGGCAATGTCCCCCGGTAACGTCCACACAAGAAATAAAAGTTGAAACATGACTCGTACGTTCTAAGTATCGCAAGCCCCGTGCCTGAATGTCAGCCGAAAAACTGCTGTCTGCGAAATACACAGCGCGACCGGCAGGAAGTTACGAGTGGAAGTGGGCCACCAACGTGTAACATTTTTTTAATGGCAGTTTCAAGGCAGTTCTCTCAAATTTGCGCATGCGTTGCTGTAGTTACACCGTCATTACGTCACGGGATTGTTCGTTCGCATGTTATCGGATAGATTTCTGCGTGGCGTAATGTGGAGTAACAAAATCAAAGGAAAGATGCACGAAAACAAAATCGACAGATCATCCGTGTCGTATGGTGGTTTTGGGGTGTTAAACCCCACATATCAATCAATCAATCAACAGATCATCCGTGTGGCGCATGATTGCTAAACACGGAACGTTCCAGACGCGCCTAAACAGCCGAACTGAATTGGTCCGTATTGATTCCACCCGGTCGCTTTTGCGCGAATACATTGCGTTCTCGAACTGCAACCACATTTTCGGCATAACTTGCAATAATGTGATGAACGTGAGCATATAATGAAGCTAGCTATATTTGTAGTCATTGCTTTAATTCTTGTCACACTCTTTTTCTTGAATCCGTGGCCATAACAAGCCACGTTTTGTTTCTCTGACTCGCACCTTAAGTCCGCCCCTTCCCCTCGCCTTTCAAGGTGAGCCCTGCGCATGCTAATGGCTTCAATCATGCTCAGTGCTGAATTCCTTTCCCCCACCCACCCCCCGCAACGTGTTCAAGCCGCACCGGTGTCACAGTGGCTACGGTACTTGGTTGCTAACGAAAGGCGAGGTTTCGATCACGGGCGCCACGATCGCATTTAGAAGAATGCCGTGCGTTGCCACAGCGCCTTTCATGCAACATAAGCGTCAACAAATCGCATTAAGTTCGCACTTTGAAGCAATCGTCCATTTATTCGCTACGGGCTTTGATTACTCAAAACAGTCTTCCATAAATGTAGGCAATACTATTTACTGACTGATTAAAGCTAGAACCAGCTTTATCCCTACTGAAACGTTCCGTATGAAATCTTACGGAAAATATATGGACTCCGTAACATTTCCTTATGCTACATACGGAAAACTAATGGAGTTTTATGGCAATATACGGAAGTTGTATGGCATTTACGGAAAGCTTCTTATGGAGTATATGGAAGGATAAGGAAATTGTATGGCGTATACGGAAGGCTTTTTATGGAGTATACAGAAAGATAAGGAAAATGTATGGCATATATGGAATGCTTTTTATGGAGTATATGGAAGGATAAGGAAGTTTTATGGCGTGGATGGAGTGAGTTTTATGGAAAATATGGAAAGATAAGGAGACTTATGGGGCATACGGAGAGTTCATTATGGAAGATATGGGAGGATAAGGAAAGTGTATTGAGTGTACAGAAGCTTTCATAAGGAAAATACAGAATGTAAGGTCTTACGGAAATATACAAATTTTGTAATTAAGGTGCTTACGAAAATGTGCAATATTGTATGAAAGGAATGTGGATTGTGCAAAAATGTGGAAACTGTACAGTTGTTGTCACATTTTCAGCAGGAAATCCGAGCTCTATCAAGTTGTAAATGAATGCACAGTGACATATATAGTACAAAAGAATAATGCAGGCTAGTCTGTGTTGTCAGTCACCACTGTTCGCCCTTTTCCAGAATGAATACAACTTCTGCAGATGACCAGGTGCTAAAGTCTGTCACACCGAAAATGTGTCATTCACAAGGAATGACAATAACTGTCATTTTACTTGCATGCTGTCACACGAAAACAAATTAAGCAAGCAAAGCATAACTTCAAGGGCTTGTTTTTTGGTAGAAACAATAATAATGAGAACTAAATTCAATGTGAATGAACTTGTTAATATTATTGAAACTGTTCTCATTAACATTGGCAAAGAGAAATGTCATTTTACAATAACGACCATGAGCTTAGCTCTCCTGAGCACCGACAAAAGAAATGAAAATCTATGAAAACTAATTGCATGTAGCCTAAAAATAATTTTTTATTGATAGTATATGGGCTCCTACAATATAGATACAGCTATACACAACTTGCCACAGCTTCACGACAGAAACGAGGTAGGGGCTGAGGGAGTGGTCAGAAAAATAATTAAGTATGAGAGCACAACTGATATACACAAACACATAATGGTGCTTATCATTGATGCACGGATGGTCGTGTATAGAGCTGGGTCATTTTGAGATCTTCAAAAGCATTGTTTCAGACCACCATGCAGATTACGCTTCAATTGTAGTGCTACATAAGACACAACTTATGGGCCAGCTTTAACGAATAAGAAGATTATAGGTTAAACAAATGCTTTAAAATATATCATATCATGGCTGCATGGACGCATACAAGCTATGTAAAGCGCAATAAAGTGAGGACGCAAAAGCTTCTCTTGATGCTTCAGTTCTACATAGATGCTTCAACTGTGCTGCAAAGAAATTCAACCAATGTCTGTGTGTGCAACATTGTCCATTTTAAACTATCTATATGTATATATAAAATTCCTACTGCGAGTTAAGCTACGTAGCACTCCATAACTCTTCCTTTTATTAAGGGCAATTTTTCAAACAATCAACATTATTTATTTTCTGTCTGATGACTTCGTGCCCGCAATTCTTGGTTTAATTGGCTCGATCACAATTGTGCAGCCCTTATTTTAGAGGAATCAAAAAACATCAACCAAAATATATTTTGGAACTGCTTCTCGGTGATATTGCCCTCCCTCAACTGCCACAGCTTGAGAGGAGACATATAGCAAGTCTCGCGCATACCTAGGGCCTACCTAGGAGGATATATATAAAAAAATTGCTGGAGTGGAAGCCGCCTATACTTACCCATAGAGCACAGTGAAGCCGGCGGCGGCCATCTTGTGGTGGGCAGGAAGGCGGCCGCGTAGCATATAGTGCACTTCCGCGGCCGTTTTTTTTTCGCAAATGATTGCTGCTAGAGAAGTAAAAACGTGCTCACATAGTCGCCGATACACTGGCAGTATTTAAAGAGACTACAGAACGGTTCGTTTTTCATGTGTTAAAATTTTATTTGTACAGCTTTCTCAGCCTTTAGCCAACATGAACGTTATGGCAAAGTTGTTTCACTGATTCCTAAAAATGACGAGTCTTGAAAGCAAAGACCTAACTTTGTCTTTCACGAGTTCCCGGCTTCGTTCCTTTGTCATGTGGTGCAGCCTGATCTTGATGTACAGCTCCAATACTTGCTTGCTCAAGTTGTAAATATGGTTGTCCAACACGTCGACGTCAAAAAGATGTTGTTCCAATTGTGAAAACCACCTCTTTTCCAGTGATTGACTCAAAATCTCCAGGACTAGTTGTTTGGTATTGGCATGTATGTTCTTAAGGCATTGAGTGGAAGCCTGCAGTCGACGCAGCCCCTTTTCCGCTGTTTCGCACAGTGACACAACGTCTTCGGAAGGGTAAAAGAGTCCACCTCGATTTTTTTGTCTCACCAATAGAGATGTATCCGCTCCATGAAGAGCTTCTATGCACAACTCACAGGTGTTTGTAGTAGCGATTTTGCGAGCGACAAAGCCTGCAATGTAAGGCACGACAGAGCAAACGAATGTGGAGAGGCTCTCTGGATAGTCAATTCGGTCTGTGTAATCGTGGTCCTCTGGTTGTAGGATGGCACACCTTCGCGATGTGACCTCAGTAAAGAGTTTCAGAGCGACCTTGAACCAACTTCTCCAAGAAAGAAAATGCTTCACCTGTAAAGCCTGGTTGGCCATCAACAGACCTATACCATTCTCTGATTGTGCGCTGCGAAGGGAGGGCGTCATTAAACTTTGATCGCACAAATTCGTAGGCTGCTGGTGAGTAGAAATGTAAAGTTAGTGCAAACGTTCGCAGCTCTGGAGGGTATTTACCTCCACTTTCTGTCCGTGCCCGGTGAAGCAGCTGTTGTATGTCAGGAGAAAATGCTGCATCGAACATCTTGGAGCCCTCTTCTGACAAAAGCTTTTGTTCTTCGATGCCTCTAATAATTTCTTCAGCGGTGATTTTCTTTTGTGTCAGCCTTCGTTTGCTCTGCTGCAACGTTTTAATTTTTTTCTTCAAGTGCAATCTTTCGTCTTCTGTTTCCTGCAACTTCGTCTTGTACCACTGCTTTGATGGTGATACAGTGACATGATCTTCAGTATTTAAGGCCTCTTGCTGCTGAGCAGGACTGCATCCTCGAGGTTTTGGTGCTGGCCGCTTCCTTTTCACCTGAAATAAGCACATAGTGGAAATTAACTACTTTTAGAATGATATATATACTTCAATTATTGCTCATAACATGAATATATGTATTCACGAAAGCATGTTCGGGAACATTCGACAATGATCATGCGCTAATCGTGTGTTGAGCGATATTGTAAACGAGCGAACGGGACGAAAAGCTCGCGAGGAAACACGCAGCAATGCAGTCACGTCGACAAAACACGACAGAAGAGATATGTCTACGTCATTCCAACCTCCTTGATGTCAGAGCACTATATCTGCGAAGTTCCGATGCTTACCGGTGCCTGGAGGTGGGCAGGAAAAGCAGCGAACGAAGTCGGCACACTTCCCGCTTTCAACCTTGTTGTTTGTCCGGTCCGGTCAAAACACGCCGGATCAAAGTGCGCAGAGCAAAGGCGATCTTTATCTGTCGGTTTCCAGTGTTCACGACGCACAGCTCGCTCCCATAGGTTCCGTGTCTCAGCATCTTTTGGAAACCTGCCAATAATTTCCAAATATTAATTCCTTAAGCCTACCAATGAAAAACACGAGTCAGCCGTATTAGACCGCGTAAGCACTACGTGCTTTCAGTACGCACCTGTGAAATGTGATCTTGGAAGCAGGAATCGCGCGATTTGTGCACCCATACGCTACGCAGGATTGTACCATGCTCGCTTGAATCGAGCCGCACGCATTCGAATGCACTGCAGAGACACACTTGTCAAGGAAAGACAGGCGCACGAACCGCAATCCACCGTCGCTGCAGGTGAACCATAGAGAAAGAAGAAGACAAGAGCGGACACTCCGCGAAACCTGGCCTCAGGAAGTGCGTCACGACTACGTAACGAACTAGTGCTCCCACCACACGTCAGAGGGCGCAAGCGCAAAAAAAAACACAGTTATAATCAATGCAACAGAATTGTTTTCACAAAATAATAATTACACGCCCAAATTTGGTATGTTCTTTATACATAAAAACGATTTATTCAACACACCTTACGCGATTATTTTTCTTCAGCCGTACTGTCATAAACACCATCTATCCAGCGACAAGCCCATGCATGACTGACAGCGAGACGCTTTCGTCGCTTTCGTCAACGTCGGCTGCGTCGGCGTTTTCAAGCGTGAGATAACAGGTGAGGCACGTTTTCAAGCGAAGCTTGTTGAATGACATGTTGTTGGTCTTGTTGGGTCATTTTTTCAGAAAACGGTTACGCCTGCGCGAAAAAGACACCATGCAACAAACATAGAAAGATGCACACACACACGTTGCGCTTCGTGTGTGCGAGTTTGTTTCTTACGTGGCGTGTCATTCACGCAGTTGTAACCTTTTTCTGAAGCTTGTAAGGACTGGGAGGTTCGCTAAAAAGAAAGTTTGTGGCTCTATGCGGCGGTTAGACGGGAACATTGTGCAACGTATGCAGTATAGAAAAGGCGGCACGGCGTCAAGCCGAGGCGACGCGTGCTGCGTCTGCCACGGACGCGAGCGTCTGTGCGCTGAGCATAGCTGGGCAGCTAGGTCGTAGGCTCGGTGCAAAATATTGAGAAGCGTTTGTTGGGCCTCGCATGCTTCACGACGCATTTCCCGAAGGCTCGGAACACGAATAATTCTTGTTGTGCCGGAGGCAAATCTGGACTAGCCAAGTGGCCATCATCTTCGTTTCTTCGCTAGCCTTGTGCCACTAGTGCAAGCTGCCCACAAATTTTTTTGACGTTTCCAATATAATTTTACCGCACAAATTTCAACTACGATTTTTCTTCCCAATGTACTGCTGATACTGCGTACGCACGAAGGTGTTCTAATGTTCCCAGGCCGCGATACCATTGCATTACAAGGGATAGCGGCCTGGAAACTTCTGAAGATCTTTGTTCGTGGTCTTGACGTATATCTTTGTAAGTCAGAGTTTTATGGGTCAGAGATGTATCACTGGTTTTGTATTGTGCATCGATTAGCTAATCATTCAAAGGGGTTTGCTGGTACACTTATGACGTGCACATATCTTTTTTGTAATTTGACAGCGAAGCATCCACTTACTAACATTTTCAGACCGCGCTGACGCCATGCCGTCCGGCGGTCCAAGCTACGGCAGCTACTGCTGTGTATCGTGGTGCTTCAACAATGGCAGAACCCACAAGAAGCCTGGGACGAGTTTCTTCCGCGTACCACGGGACGGCAGGTGTGTTAAAGCTTTTGTATGGTTTGCATGTCTGTAGGCTTACTGTTCGTACTTGCTAAGTGAGGGTAACAATAAAAAATCACTATTCAAGCACTTCCCCTTTCAGCTGATAGTTCATTGCCAATGCAGGATGAAAGCATGGATGCAGTATGCTGGACGCGATGATCTCCTGAGTAAGCCGGCCAGCCTATTGTACGCAACGTACAGGGTTTGTAGCGACCATTTTACTGCTCAAAGTTTCATGGACCCTGGGCACACAAGGCTTACAAGAATGGCTGTTCCCAGTGTGCAACCAGCTGCACCATGTAAGTGATTGACTGAAACTCAAATATGCGCAATAGCAGCCACTTGTATTGAATCAGTGGCGACAGTTAACCGTGAAGATCTCTGTAGCCGATAGAGAAACCTCACTACAGAAGTAACACTTGGAAAGTCTTAAGTTCTGTGAATTGTGGGCTATTACCTTCCTAACAGCAGCTTTACATTTCTGTCATTTTTTGATGCTCTGGACCTGCGCAACTTGTTTTGAAAGACTTTAAAGGGCTATTTCACGTTATCTTCAAGCCTGAGTGCACATGTACGTATACCTTTCATCAGTGAAAGCTGCCACTGTTGATAATTCCAAAAATCACAAATTACTTGTTTCCTAGTTGGTGCCGTCTCTTTTCTTCCACGTTCGACCAATTTATGCGTTTGAAAGAGCTGTTTAAGCTTCCCCATGCTACAAGCTTTGTAACTTGTACCAACTGCACATATATGCAGGTTCTCTGAGCGTCGCTTCAAGTAGTGACTGTGACATGGCTGCAGAAGCTGCACTGCAAGGTGCGGATGAGCTTCAGTTTGTGTTATTATAAGCCTCTTACTGACACATTGTCGTAATTTCATCTCTTCAGGACCTGCGGTAGAGGCTTCAGAAAGCGGCTCCCACACATTGAGGTGCCCCGATGAACAGGGTGCGTTCAGTGTCGCGATTTCTTTTTTTTTTTACCCAAATTGACTGTTGACCAAACCTCTGCAGGTGGCAGCTCCCTTGTAGCTGGTGAAAGAATTTCTGATGATTTCGTCTTGCCGGAGAAAACCTTAACCAGTCGTTCAGCTGTCACAAAAGGAACTTGTGTGGCCGGTAAGTTGTATGTTCACTTCAACACCAGAGTGGATTGATATAGAGACTTCCGCAGGCCGCTCGCAAGATTGTTCCGACAGCATTGTCCGAGGCACTGAACAAGCTTCACAAGACCCTCCAGAAGACGTCTCCGCCAACAGCTCCACGCCTGAGTGCCTTAGAGAAAATGGTGACTATGCTTTTATTGCAGCAGTTTTTAATGTGCTATTTTATGTTTAGGACATTCTGAGGAAACTATCCTCAAAAGGACACTACGTGTGCACTTACAAAATGTAAGGGTGGGCTCTCAGTGATTTTCATTTTTTTTGTGCATTGTCAACATTGTGAATGGTTTGTTTTTAGGTAGTGGAATCGAAAACTTTGTACCACAGAAAGTTTCAGACCTTGGGTCTGAAAGAGCGAGGAAAGTGCTCGTATGGGATTAGTTGTTCTTCGCTTTTACATCAATTTTTTTGTTTATTGCAGTGCGTTCCTGTGTGCCAGCGACAATGTCTCCATCAATGAAGTACAAGCAAACCATTAAACATCTGCAAGCCAAAGTAGCAGCACAGCGGAAAACTATCAAAAGACTGCAGAGACAGCCTCACCAAGCACCGTCATCGACTACGAAGGCCCTTGAAGTTATCCGACCGCACGTCACCGAGGAGGTTTTTAAACTTCTTTCTGCACATGTTCGCTTGAGGCCCAAATGCAAGGGCAAGCGGTTTCCCGTGTGGTTCAAGAAATTCGCTCTTCACTTAAACTTCCGAGGTCCGCGAGCATACCGATTTCTGGCTCCGTATTTTTCTTTGCCCTCCCGGCGTTCATTAAGGAGGTGGCTAGCTAATGTAAAGATGACTCCAGGCATAATTCCAGGAATCCTTTCTTCCATTGCAACAAATACTCAAGCTTGGAATGAACGGGACCGAGTGTGCGCTTTAGTTTTCGACGAAATAGCACTCAAAAAGAATTTGTACTATGATGCTTCAAGAGACGTTGTCCAGGGTTTTACAGATGATGGCACTCATCGCACTTCAACCATCGCTGATCGAGCACTGGTTTTTCTTCTTGTTGGTGTTTCGAGAAAGTGGGTTCAACCGGTTGCTTTTACTATAGGGCACACATCAACACCATCATCTGTTATGCATAACTTGCTGGTGTCACTCATTTTGGAGCTTAGGAGCATTAATATTGCAGTGAAAGCAGTCATTTGTGACCAGGGCAGTTCAAATGTAAGTCTCGCTAACCAACTAAAAGTGACTGTAGCAAAGCCTTTTTTTGAAGTTAATGGTGAGCGGGTATATTACATTTTTGATGTTCCGCATTTAATTAAAACAACGCGCAATAATGTCCAAGCACACAAGTTATACATTGGGGATGACATCGTTAACTGGTCGCACATTGTAAGCCTTTACCAATCCTCACATGAGTTGCGGTTGCGATTGGCTCCAAAGTTGACTGAACGGCACGTTCATCAGAAACCTTTTTCTAATATGAAGGTCAGCAGAGCAACTCAGGTCTTCAGTGCATCAGTTTCGATTGCTATCACGGCAATGGTGTATGCGAAGGTGCTGCCTGCCTCGGCCATCACTACAGCTCAATTTTGTGATCGTATGGACAGGATTTTCGATGCCTTGAACAGCTCGAGTAAAAAAAGAACTTCGCAAAAGCTGCGGCATGCAATCATGAAAAATGATTCAGAGCTGATTGACTTCCTCCGAGGCCAGCTTCCCTGGATTGCATCATGGCAGTTTGTTGGCAGACGTCAACCACAAACCATCGTAGGTTGGCAAATTACAATTCAGGCAATTTGTCAACTATGGGACGACCTCTCCAAAAATTACAATTTTGAATACCTGTTAACACGCAGGCTTCAACAGGATCCTCTGGAGAACATATTTGGCCACATTAGGCAAAAACAGGGTTGCAACACCAACCCCAATGTAGCACAATTTATTTGTGGCCTGAAGCACATCTGCATAAGAAAACTCTTCAAGCTGTCAGAATACGGAAATGTCGAGGATGATGAATGTGACCTCCTCCAGGAACAGCTGTCGCCATTCTCCCTCACCAGTGCGTCTCTTGTGGATAATGAGGAGTGTGCACAGCCACAGCCTGACGACTTTCCCGCTCTAGACGATCTCTCTGAACTTGCGACAAACATTCACTCCCATATTATCGATGACTCCGCTGCATATTATGTAGCTGGTTTTCTCATCAAACACTTCCTTCGGAATGCATGTGACGGTTGCAGTTGCCCACAGTTACTGAAAGACGACAGTGAGACGCTTAAGGGTACCCACCAGTATTTCACAATGCTCAAAGCATACCACGTCCCCAGCAAACTTTTTGGGAATCTCACTGTGCCATCAGAAGCAGCTTTTGCATACGTACAACAACTTGAATCTCGCTTTCTTGCCATAATTGAGGCCACTGCACATCACCTGAAAGTGTGCGATGTTTTGTATCACCATCTGTCAAGTGTTGGCGATTTTCATTTCTGCTCTGCTGGGTGTCGCGCTAAGTTTCTGAAAATGTTTTGCCGGGTTCGTTTATGTTGGCATGTGCGTTTTGTGAACCGAAACTTAGACAGGGTTAGGTTCCAGTCTTCAATCTCGGGCATGCAGCTTGACAAGTTCAAAGGTTAGCAATTAGCGGCGGGTTTACACTAAAGTATTGGAGTTGAGCCGAATCCTGCAATAGCTTTGTTATGTTATTACTTCGTTACAGCAGACTTCATTATGGTCTTATATGCTTATATTCAGTTCAACTGGACTAACCACTCCTTCGTTGCATTCATTGTTTTGGTTACCCGCTATGAGGAGTACAAACACTGTGTATTCGCTCGAAGTGATTTGCATAACCTTAAAAAGAATGTTGGGCATCCTGTCTGTATTTTTTGTAGCAAATACGGGCGAACTGTACACTTTACTGTGGGTCGCTTGGTCACTGTGTATGCTTTATCTCTCCAGCTCAAGTAATATATCGATAACAAAACCGCTTGTTGAAATGTCTTCGAGCGGGTAAGGAACACAGTATGAAGTGGGCACGGTTCATGTTATCACGCTTTTCGTATTTTAGCTTCTCACCAACCTCCTCATCTTGCCCATCAAAATTTTCAAAAGAATACCCAAACTTGTAGTGTTTGATGGGGCTGCGGACGCTGCCATTTTATTTTTATATAGCTTGTGAGTGATAACGTACGATGTAGAGCCTTTGTGAAAAATAATGAGCCAAAGTGGTTTCCTTCTGCTATTTATTAGCCCTGTAATACCGCTCTCGTAGCACCAATTAAAGTCCACAATTCTGGATAAAGTGATGACTACAATCTATTTTAGCTCGCAAGCGTCACAGCAACACCCAAACGCAAATCACTTGGGATCTTAAGTTTTTGATGAAGGCGACGCATAACAAAAGCCACAAGACCTGCCAGTGTTGTAGCATAAAGTTTGTCTTTCACGTAGTGAGCAAGCTGCAAAGCCCTACCTTTCTGAGGACAAGCAGGCATCAAGTCTGCTTTTTTTCATTTTGGACTAGCTGTTCTTAAGCACAGCCAGCACACTGCACCTTTGCCTTTCTGTTATATTGTGTCGTGTGGTTTCTGTGCGCTCTTTTTTTCTATGCATTATTTCAGTTAAGCCCAGGCGTGATTCGCGACTTCATTGCTGTGTATATGTCACTTCTTCCTTCTTCATCAGCATTGTGCGCTATGTTTTTGCCATAGATCCTTAGTTACCCACTGGCCCGGTGTGTCATACTTCACCAGTTTCTCGGCTTCTGCCAACTCTAGCGATGTGTGCGTTGTCTGTGTTCTCTATGTATTTGTTACAATATTTGTTACAATTTATTTGTAAGGCGAGATGCATTTGTTGTCTACCTTTGTCATATTGTGCTTTTTATATTCTCATACTCTACCTTGCCTTTGAATAAAACATTGCGGATGCTCTGTTTCTTTGACTGATATATACATTGATCACTTGTTCCAAAAGAAAAACACAAGCGCGATGAATAAAACGATAGTGAATTATCATTACCTGCATCTCTTTTTTTTATAACTTAATCAAAATAAAAATTACGTCACGACCGATTCGCACGAACCACTGAACAAAACAAAACAGGGAATCGCTAAATCAAAACGACCTACAAAAACTATCCATTTGGGCGATGAATAGTGGTCTGAAATTATGAACTTACGACATAGCCAAACGTCGGTTATGCAAAGTAATTCAAAAGTTGCGCCAGTGAAACCGAAACCGGAAGCGCAAGCCACTTGCTCTCATCAACCACTAGGTGTGCTAGAGTCGATTGGGCCGCTGGGGTCTACGGGAGTGTCCACTCTTCACCTTTTTTATTTCTCTATGGGTGAACTGGCAGCGCTGGCCGCCACCGAGCCAGCCGAGCCGAGCTTTCTGCCCACCACAACATGGCGGCGCTGGCTTCACTTGAAGAGCGCTCCCTCCACTCCAGCAATTTTTTTATATATATCCTCCTAGGGGCCTACCCTTGAAGAAACTGGTCCGGCTGTGAAATGCTCAGTTTTTTCTCAAATAAATTTTTTCGTTTGAGTTTTCTCACTTCTCGAGTCCCTTCACAATCAAGCAGACCCATTGTTCCCCTTAGTCCTTAATTTTGTTATATTATGAAATAAATAAAAAAATTAATAATGAAAATAAAAATACTAATAACTGTTGCGCAAAAAACACAGTCCCACATACGTACTTGAACGCAATATTGCTTTTATTTTGTTTTATAACCTAAGGCATTAGAAAAGATAGCAGTGCAATAAAAACGTTGAAAAAAAAAACAAAAAAAAAAAAATAAACTTCGTGGGACTCGAACCTGCGCCACTTTGTTGTGCTCGTGCACGTGAACCGAGTGCGTTAGCTTGCTAAGCTAATCGCGCTGAACGTAGCACATGGGTTTAAGTTATGTATATAAATTTGCTATTTACACGCAATGTCTTGGCATATTTATGTACGATATGCGATCGTATCTATTGTTGTGTGCATATGTTTTGGGATTGTATATACGTCACATGCTTTTCGCATGTCTTTCAACTATAGATTGCTGCCCCGCCGCGGATGAAAACAAGTATTTTTACACCCACACACAAGCTTGAGCAGTTGAAGGTTGTTTCCCGGGGCTCTCTTGCGATTGAGTCGGCCACCACAGGGAATTAGAGTGATACGCCATTAATCCCTGCATCTAGCTGTATTCCACTTAGTAGCTCTATCGCTTGATGACAAATCGAGCGCGGGGCGCGACGTTATTGCGCACGACCATGCCTCGCGTAGTGGCGACATCAGCTGATTGCGCTGGCCCGCTTGCTTCGATTTGCTTCAGAGCAAAGAAATGTCATACCTTGAAAGATTGCGCACTGCACTATGTCAAAATGTTACTGCTTTGTAGCCATCCTATTATTCATTGAGAATTGATAACTCTGATATCACTACTGTAGAGCTTTGCGTCGGCGACACGCACCGAACGTGAAACCGCACTACGTCTGTCGTAGAAGCAGTAGGAGGCTGTCGTCTGCTAGAACAAAAACAAAACAAAAACCTGCGAAAACATTCATAAGTTGTAACTTGTTTTTTGAATAACCGTTTATCACTTTTAAAGTTATTTTGCCAGATAACATACATTTTTTTTTCAGTTTATAGCAGCGACAGATATATTTTTTTTTTTCCTCACGCAGATATCCAAGCCAAATCCATTCACAGCTAAAGCCACATGTTGTTAGTCTTTGTCTCCGTGGGTAGCTCTCTCCTGTGTTCGCGCTGCTACACACGAGAGCACGAAATGTTAAATTTACGCAAGGAAGCGCCGTTTCTCGTTCTTGTGATGTGCTAAGATTGCGCCCTATTCCCGCGGTTGTTCGAGTGTGGATCAAGTGCGAGTCGTCCAAGGAATCGGCGGGTTGGGCGGGCGCTCGAAGGACTCCGAGGTGACGGCTGACGCCTGTGGTTGCTTCCCTCAGGACAGTGTGAAAGAAACTAAAGGTAAGGGGGACACTTTTTTATGTAGACCAAATATGCCACTCAGTGCAAGTGTGTGTTGCTGCACTCGAACGAGGCGTCGTGAAACGGCAACCTTACGCGCCTTTGCGAGTGCGGTTGCCGATTCGCTTTGACAACGCTAACGCTAGCAGAGCCATGGTGCATCGGCGCGGCCTTACTGGAGCTCATTCGAGACAACTGCGGCAACATGCATGTGTATGGTGATCGATTTTTTCATATGTGCAGTGTAGTGAGGAAGACGCGCACGGCGCTTGCTACGTTGTTGATTAAACGAAGCCTGCAGTGCCATTTGATGGAAAGCAGCATTTTGTTTACGTTCGCAGGCGATACAATTCGTAACTTGGCTCTATTCACCTAGCCAACCGCCTAAGTGGGTTGATTAGCATACGTTCACGGTAGAGCGTTATTATGCCCCTAAACAGTGGCGTGTGCTTGTTAAGATATAATGTGTGTGCCTAGTGTAGAGAGAGAGGTGTTCGTGCAATCTGCATATGTACCTGCAAGACGCTTTAGCTTGTAACTAATAATGTACCGGCCAGCACCTACATTGTACGCCTGACTTTGAAGAAAACTTGCATGCACAATGTGAGATTTTGTAATCTGCTAGAGTTGCTTTTTATAAAATAATACACTGCCAGCATGTTCAAAATATGTTTCGCTGCTGTGTGACAGGGGTGCGGTTATCACGCTGTTGTGTAGTTGCTGATGCAAGCACTTATAGTTTTGATGCGTTAATATTTCTCAGCTAACTCATCAGGTGTTTGGCTGTTTCAGCACAAACAAGGCAAAGAGAGAAGGAAGACGGGTAATGACAAGACGAGTGTCGATTTTTGTTTGCAGGAGAATACCCATGTTGGTGTATTTATTGTGACAGCCTTTCTGTGTTGCTTTTTTGCCCAATTTATGCAACAACACAGTTGTCAGCAATATGAGAGAGAACACTGAAATTAGCTTTTAAAGATCATGGTGACTAAATGCCTAGTAATTCACAGCACAAAGTAACAACAAAAGACATCAGTATGATTAATGTGGACGAGTACAGTCGTGCATCTAGAAAATATATTGTGCAAAATGTTGCCTAAGTAAGAAACCTCTCTATGTTTGCAAATAGTGTGACGTCACTTCGAGCGCCGTGCCAGCCATTCCCTCCCTCTGTGCAAGGGCTGGTTGGCAAGGAAGTTGTTTGTGACGTTCCTGATAGACCACTGAGATGTATGCGATTCTAAACCTGTAGCCTAATATATACGTAATCTTTTGCGCAGTTACATCGCTGCATCTGACACCTACAACTTATTTGCATATTTACATTGCTCCCTTAGGACCTAACACACAAACTTGTTGTTTGCATTGTCACTTCATGAATATCGAGCGGTAAAGGTACTGAGTATATGTGAAACAAGAATCTCTGCTTATTACATGAAGACATATGAGGCCTTCGATAAAACGAGTTATACCTTTATTGGGCTTGCGTACTCGTCGGGGCGATTCATACATGCAGCTTCAGCAAATGGTATCTTCTAGCCCGGTGACCATGCAATTTTTTTCTGCACATAGCGCAAACATCGAGATGTACCCACTCGCAGATGGTCGCGTCAAGTGCATATTTACCTTGACTAAAATGTCGAATCAAGTTTTTTCATCGACCGGTCCTTGCCATGAGTGCTAACGTCTTCGCAAACAAGACACATTGTTATTGACACTGCACACACCACACACAATATTCTCAGTTGAACCAATATTCTCAATACCTTTCAATGCACACTACATGCCGCAATCAACAGTTCACATTTTTGAAGACTATGCCACTGTTCCTCGCACAGGCCACCACGTGTGTTCACTTCTTCAAGATAAACAGACAGCGTGGCAAATATTTTACCACACAGCTAGATGTTTGCTGACACATACTACAGCTAATGTCGACATTGTAACGTGAAGTGTAAGCTTTGAAAAATTAAAACTTGCCCCAAACACCGCACGACTGTACCGGGCTGAGCCACCAGCGGGAGTGTTTTTCCAGCCACACCTTTTACATGTGCCAGTGACATCATGCTGTGACGTACCTCGGTAGGGGCCTATCGCTGCATACATTATGTGAATGAGGGTCCTGTTAGTGAAAGCAGGCATTGTTGATTTCGTAACTTGTTCATTCCCAACTGGACCTTCATTTGCACGAGTTGTCTGACTGATATTCAGGCAAACTTTTGTGCAATAAATTATACAGTTGGCAGTCTGTGCTTGCTCCATACTGTTGTTACTGGTGTTTCTTGTTGTTACTTTGCACTGCTCATTAATGCTCACCTACAGAAACTAGCCTATCTTGCTGCTGTTTTGGACAAGATGCAGCTGGCAAGTGCGATAGTGTTCATAACTTTAAATTCTCAAGCAAAAATTATCGTTTCATATTCAGTTAGTTGCATTCATATCAGTACATTATAAGAAATCATTGATTAAACATTAACCCGTGTTCCTTCACATAATGCTCACAACTTTTATATCAAATTGAATGGTGTTTATAAAAAACATGGGTTTTAGCTAAACTTCATGCTCTTTTCTTGAACAGCTGACAAAATGCTAGTGGATGCTTACTTGCCATGAATTGAACTGTGTTTGAAATACATTGCAATTCTTCACCGGACTGCCAGTACACTTCACATTGGGGGAACATTTATTAACCATGGATTGATTAATTAAGAACGGAAAGAAAGAAGCGGCAGACCGGGATACTTGATATTGGCATCCGTTTTGCTACCCAGCACATTATCATGCAAACTTCCTATAGAGTGGTTATGCGTCTTGCATGTGTGTCTGTAAACCAATAACGTTGGGTAGAACTATATTTTTCTTACAAATGGTTGCAGTACTGTGGAGGCTGTAGGGCTGCTTAGGAATGGTGGAATCCCTGGACATGTGTTCAACCTTGCTGCATCAGCTCCTTGGTGTTTTCACGGCATCTTTACAGATGTGTTGGGTGAGTAAAGCAAGCAGGTTTCAACACAAGAAAAAGTATAATATGGCAGCACCTCTTGTGCGTGCCTTACATCCCAAGTATATCAAATATTTATCTTGCACCTTGTGGCCTGTAATTTTTAAAGAGACACTTCTTTTTGCTTTATATTTGAGTCTTGATGCTTCGACAGCAATGTATTTGTGTTTGACAGCAAGTGTTCTTGAACAAATAACTGATCTCAATAATGACAAAACACCCTTCATACTTGGTCCTTAGCATAAGCTAGCACATACCTGTAGTAGATTCAATTATTCATTTTTTGCTGGGATGATAATGGGCAAGTAGCAAAGGCAAGTTCAGATTGGAGTGGTCGGTGACGTCTGTTTAGGCTCTGCCATATTGCTTTGCAACCAGAGTTACTTGTGGCCACATATACAATGAAGCCACATGACGTGCATTCTAAATGAGATTACCATATCACATTTCGCTGCATCTCAGTGTGTGCCAAACAAATGCAGATATCATTAGCTTGCCACTATAAAGGGATACTAAACCAACACAAGGTTGAAATTTAGTCGTGGTGTTGCAGCTGTGTATGACTCTACAATAGATGCATAGCCGTGATAATTTGTCTATATGTTGTCGCAATAGTAATGTTACACACATTGTACGATACAAAAGAGGTCCTCGCTTATTTCGCTTTTTTTCGCAATGCTTCTTTCTTGTCTCTTCTTGCCATGTGCTCCTCCTCACTGTACAAGGAGCAAGAGTAGTGGGCACACAAACACGTATTTAAAAAAAATGTTGTAAGGTGAGCACTGAGAAGCTGAACACTTCCGAAAGGCTCAAAGAGGTAAAGGTATTGTTTCTAGCTACTTTTTGGGCACCCACAGCTAGTTGTGCTGCTGCAGTTAAAAAATGAGTTAAATGTTAAAAATTAATTGGAGGTGGTTTGGCACCCATAATTGCAGTTACATACAGAACTAGGTTTCAATGCGTAAGCAAAATCTGTTCACTCTAAATCAATCCTAATGATATCTGAAATTCAGGAAATATTCACAGAAAAGCTCAGGAAAAGGCTAAGTGGTTGCCTCTTGAACGTGAAGGAGATACCCTTCTTCTGAAAGGTCAATAGACAGTCTAGTAGTCTCGATATTACATGCACTATAAAATATTCTGGTGTGGTGCTTTTCATGCATGTTATAATGAGAGGGGTTTTTAATAGAACTGTTGTAACTTTGCCCTGCGTTGCTGAAATTGTTCACATAGTTATAATACATGAATCACTTTATGCCTTTTGATTTTATGCAAATGGTTTGCTTACCCAGTCGGTTTAACTTGATTTTGATAAAAACATAAATGCTCTAAACTTTTTTTTATTATACAGCAGGTTTATTTTTAAAATACGCGACCATTGATGTGAACACAGTTGGTGGCGTGCTTGATTAATCCTTCACTATCACCACTCTAACTACACCTGCTACAGTGCATAGTGTGACAAAAGTAATGGTACTTAACATTACTGGCAGCATACACTTTTATGTCTCAAAATGTGTTAAAAAGCCTGGTAAAAATGTGTGTACGTTTTTTTTTTCGCTCCAACTAAATATTCTGGTCTACTCAAAATAGCTTCCGCTCTTTTAAGGTCCTCAAACTATTAGGTGTTCAAAAGAAGTATCAATGCCATATGCTTTCTTTGTCAGCCTACTCACCACTCTAATAATGAGAATTACCCGACAACATTACCCAGTAAAATATAGGGGTGTTATAAAAAGTAATGTCAATTCAATTGTCAAGAAACGTTGCCAAGTTACGTTTTTGGTCACTTTTCTTTTCATAATTTTGTTAAAGTTACTTTTGATAACATCTCCTAGAGTTTGTTTGGCATCATTTTCTACTAGTTCTCATTATAATGTGTTCAACAAAGACAACAAACCCTTAAATTTATAGTTCTTTCCTTTACTCATGAATCTGAAACAGTGAATCTCAGTAATCTTAGCGGTGTGTGACTTGTTTTTTTTTTTTTGATCAGTTGTGCATGTGTTCAAGTACATGCATTTAGGTGGGAGGGTGAACTATTGCCACCTCCTGTGACTAGCAGATTTTCTGAGAACTGACAGATGCATAATGCTGCCAAAGAAGTATAGGGATACTGGAAGTAATCGTAACGTAATTGCAATCGTAATGTAATTGCCAGTAGGCAAAAAAAAGGTGTTCCACACTCACCATAATGGTAACAAGCAGCGCTGACTTACTCTTCCATGTATAAATGCACATATATACCGTACAAAATGGAAGAGGGATAGCCGCCATGGTAGCTCAGTTGATAGAGCATCGGACATGTTATTCGAAGTTCGCAGGCTCGGTCCCTGTACAGGGCAGGTTATCTTTTTTTCCTTCTACTTTTCTTTCTTCACAATTACAACACTTCTATTCTTCTTGAAGACTTTCTGGGGTAAAAAAGGTACCTTATAATCTGAAGAGGCAAACAGAATCTGCCAGTGCACGAGTTAGCTCTTGTAGTGGTTACAAGTAAGATATGTTTTGAAGAATAAATCATTCTGCCACTTGCCTGAAGAATGGCTACAGGACGTGGCACTGGATGCACTTTGTTATTTTTGAATCAAGCTATCTTGTATTCTATTTTTATAAATTACATGGGATACACATGACGGTATCACACACTTTAATGCCACAAAGATTATGCAGCGAACAATGTTATAAATGCGAAATTGCATAAGGATAAGGTGAAAACTGCACCCTCAACGAGAATGTACAGGGAGCACAGGGTGCAGGCGTCATTCCTTCTGCCCGTGCTTTTCAAGTGCGAGCTGTTTTCACCTCGTTCTGACCAACTAACTAAATTGAGATGTGTTGTTATAGTGCAAGAAGATGCTCCACGGGAAACTAGGTTTGTCTCAAACTCTGTGTGTGTCTTTCAATTTATATGGTGCCCGGTTCAAGAGTTCATGCAGACCAGATCGTGTAAAACAGGACCGTGTAAAATGGACCATGTAAATAAAATAAAATGGACCATGTAAATAAACAGGATCGTGTAAAATGTCGTTTTCGTGTGCAACTGTAGTTGTGGTTGTGCTGAATGACCTTTTTTTATATACACTACATAACAAACTTGCTCCTTTAGAGTCGAGTGCATCTTCGGATCGATTGTAAATGTTTGCATATGTGAGGCCTTAAGTTTTATAAGAAATTGCTCAGTGTGCCACGAGGAAATGTGTGTTCAGCGAAAATTTGCATATCATTATATACAACTCTTAAAGCCTCGTCTACAACTTTGTGCAGGTTGACCTTGAGCAGAAAACGAGGAGCAGCAGCAGCCCCCAGAAAAGAGCAAGCACCCTCCAAGCTCCCGAAGCTCTCTTCGACAGGAACATCATGGTCACTGTGTGGCATTGAAAGCCATTGCAAGGAGTGCCTTATCAGTACACTGTGCTGCTCTTTCATCGCAGAAGACGAAGTTGACCACTCCAGAGGAACTTCACGCTGTGTATTGTGAGTGCTTCAGTGGTTTTGTTTTTGTCCAGCCAGCAGTTAAGAAATCATGTGTCAGATTCAGCCGGGATGGCTAGAGGGAGTCGGGCAGGCATGTTTGGACATTTGTCTAGCCAAGTAGTGCCAATTTTTGCACTGGTCCTGTTGGAGTTACTGCCACAATCACAGAAGCTACGTCACCTCTCTAAATGTACAGATGTGTCGGGGAAGATTAGCTGCATTAGGTTTTTCTATAACTGATAGCTGCCAACATTCTTCATTATATAGGAGTTTTGTTCCTCACTTATGGGTGTAAAGTCCTCCACAGAAAAAATGCAACACGTCTACTTCCAGAAGGCTCCAAGGCCCTACTTGTAGGTTTTTTCGGCTTGTATCATAAGCACCTCGTTTGGGTGTACATGAACATTTTATAAACATGTACAGCGAAAAATTTGGGTGGCCGGTCGTTTTGTCGTTATCATGTTCCTCGCAGTATTCTTAAGCATGTTGTCCATTACGTTGTCAATCTGGTTCATGTGCATAGAAGACATTACGAAGTTTTAGGCTACAGTATAAAAAGCCTGGAAGCAAGCTATCAATAATTTTTTAATAGAGTTGCTTAATCTCATACATGATACATCACTAAACTTTCGTGGGTATTCATCAATGTAAGCTCGTCTTAGTGTTATCCAAAATGAAGATGTGAGTCGACAGATGGAAACATATAGTAATCAGGGTGAACAGTGGAAGTGCCTCAGACAGGCTGGCCGATGTTGCGAAAGGAGGACCTAATTTTTAGAAGTCACCTTGTCATCCTTGGCGTGTTAGTTTAAATAAGGTCAGTAATGACATTATCTTTTGGTGTAGGCGTGTGTGCCTGTTGGAAATGTTTGTCTGAAAAAAAAAAAACCTATAATGCAGAAGAGGGCAGCCCTTGCTTCTTTTCAAGTTAGGTTGCGCTGATACAAAGTGTTCTCCTGTCGGAGGTTGGGGGTAAGGGAAGCAAAAAAAGATAAATGATAGAAAAGAAGAGAAAAGAAGAAAGAAAAGGGGGATGAAGTAAAAGTAGTGCTACACTGCTCCTACTTTGCATCCCCCCTTTTCTTCTTTTTTTTCCCCTTGTTTTCTTTTTTCACCCTTTTTGTTACATTTGCATTGTCCCATCTAATGCATGAATCAATGACACATGGCTTTGCTATAGCAAAGATGCCTATGTGGTGTTGGATTGAAGAGTGCATTGTACTTCATTCAGTTAATTACAGACTGATCAGTCTTGCAATAAGTGCTTCCTGTCTATCACCACACATGTTCAAATGAAAAGTTTGTGCTTGGCTCTTAGTATGCTGGTATATAGCTTGTGTCTTGGACTACTCAAAATGAATGTTGTTTTGCTGCTGTTTATGGTAATGAATTTATCCAACATGAAAATATCTTGCCTTGCAAACTTTGTCGGACCTGCCTTTCTTTTTCTTTCCTATGCAGGCATTGTATGTGAGGGAGGCAGTAACAGAGAGGTGATAGCTTGAGCTTCGGAAGAATAAATGCTGGCAGTGAAGCAATTACACATCAAACATCCCAGCCATTTTGCCAACCGTACTAAATGTGTTTTGAAAAAAAAAAAATATTGTGCTCGGTTACTGTATTGAAAACAGCAAAATGCTAAAATATATCGCAGAGAAGAAAATATTAGGCCACGTTGGTGCCTTCTGGACTTCCCAGGATGTCGTCTGGGTGTTGTTTGTGAAAAGTAAAAAGTGTTTCAAAAATACTGCCTCTTTTACACCAAATTCGGTGTAGGTATTAAGTAAAGGTGATTGTGTGTAGTGCATGAAGCTCAGTAATATTAGTGCAATTTTTTTGCCAGATCAAAAGCAAGGAAGCAGTTCTCTTTATATGGCAAGTTATATGATTACACTTTGTCTTAAGGGGAGACCCTGGTGTTCTAAAAAAATTTTCTGTTTATTATCATATTCAAATGAAATTTTCAGGCATTGTATCTTTTAACCTGCTGTGAAGATATATGCAATCCATTTTCTTTTATCTCAAGTAGTTTTAGAGATATTGAATAAATAATGAATAGTTAGATTGCCCAATTATTCTGTAATTTAATCATTAAATATCCTTGAACACTTTATATGGACATAGTCTAGAATAATCCAAGATCACAACTATACTATCACTGCAATTTTAGCTCTATTTTTATAAAATTTATTGCCATATGTGATATAATGGTTGGGAACATGGGAATTTTCATGAGATTTATCAGCACATAAAAAATTTTCTCTTGACTAAATATAAATTTTAGTAGTCTTATTGTGTATAGGAACTCGTAAGCTGTCAATTGCAACAAGAATCGTTGAAATCTGATCACTAGATCAAAAGATACTGTGGGCAACAGTATAGCACATAGGCAAAAAACTGATTTTGAGAAAACACAAAAAGAAGTTTGAAGACTATATATAGGTTTAATTCTTGCCAAAAAAGCAACAGATGGGAGTCCTTTTTGCTCTAGAAGCCACCAGGCTCATAATCACCATCACTCTCTTTCACACGCCTCTTCTTCATGGCATTCTTGAAGTCTTTTGCTCTGGTATGCTTTTTGTCACACCCGCTAGCCGCTGCTGGTCCTTTTCCAGACATCTTTCAACATCTGTGTTGCCTTGGTTCAAATGCAGCTCCTTCAAAATGGCCTCAGAAGCACGTTTCTTTCCAGCATTGAACCTAGAAACCGTTTCCGCAACAGCAGCTTCGACTGTGAAGAGCGAGGCGTGCTTGGTTTTCGGTACAAGCGACCAGATCACTGAATGGAGGCTCTCATTCGAGTTTTGACTTTTGCCTCTTTGGCAGCGCTCCAACAGCTTTCGATCTGAGAGGCGAGTGTACACTGGAAGGAGCGCTTCTGCAACATATTCCGGGAGGTTGTACCGATGCTTAGGAGGAGCCTGCTGCCTTGCCACTGCCTTGTTGTGGGCACACCATGAGTCTTCTCCCTTTGGGCACCGTGAATGTTGTGGCTTTGCATCAGTAGAAGTCACATGATAGTAAGTGGCAAGGACAGCATTCTCCATCTCATCGATGTTTCCCTGGTGTGCCTTGAGTGCCCAACCATAATAATTTGTAAGCTTCGTTACAAGCTCAGCAGTGAGCTTTCCTTTGCCACCGAGGCTTGGCCGACCTTCCCCCTTGCTCTTCTGCAGGAGGTGTCTCAGTGCAGCACCCATCCTTTTATGTATATGATTGACGCAATCCTCCTTTTCGATGGATACGAAGCCATACACTTGCTCCTCCTGAAGGCTGTTGAAAGCGCGGCTATCGCCATCGCACAACATCGTTGTGTAGCGGAATCCATGCTTTTCGAGGGACCGGCGAAACAGAATTTTGGCAGCCTCCACCTCCATCTGGCCAGGCTTGCTCGAAGAGTTTTTTTGGCACTTGTACCGAGCTCGCCACTCACTGCATTGAGGGTCGTCGTCCTTGGGGCCAATCTCGCAACCCAAACAGAAGTTCGAGAGAACTTTGAAGTCCAACACATAGCCCGAAAACAGTTCTATTACAGTTCCCACACAAATGTGTGACAAGTGGCCACGAGTGAGCCAAGTCCCGTCATAGGAAACTGCGATATTGCCGGGGTTCCCGAAATTCAGTTCAGAATAGATGGCCTTCACAGCTGTTGCGCACTCGCTCATAATAACCGCGGATGCGTTCATCGCGGCAGGGTTCATCTTGGTTTTGACGTAGTCTTGGTACGTTTTGTTGTGCATTCCACGACGAGACACATTCAGGGCCGAAAAAATGTCGTTTAGCACGGTCTGCCCATTGCCCGTGCTCATAACTGCACGAGACGCAAGCACATTTACTTCGAAAGGGTTGCAGGTCGCATTTCCCCCTGCTCTCGGCGAGCTCCATCCGGCGCTGACATCTCCGCAGACGGCACAGTTCACCACTATTCTAACTGCCAATCCGTACTCACGGTCGCCCCGTGAAACGTTCAATGGGCCAGAGCAGAATTCGCATTTCGCGCACCGAAGCAGTTGGTTCAGCAGCGGTAGGCTTAGCAGCGTAAACTCGGTGCCGCACCCTGCCGCTTCCGGGGAATCTCCGATAAGCGACCGCTTTCGGCGGGTAGCTGATAACGAAGACAGCTTCTGTCGTTGCTCTTCCGCGCGATGCTCAATTGCCACTTTTTCCGCTTCTGTCACAAAATGCGTATCGACGCGCGTTGTCCTCGTGTCGTCGGCCACAGGCGTCGCTTGCGCGGCTGCAGCTTCGGTGGATATCGTACACTCGCTGGCGCATGTCGTGGAGCTCGTCACCGTCGATTCACTCGACGCTGCTTCAGGTATCCGAGACTGACGCTTGCGTTTTTTGCCGTAGGCATGAGCTGTCGCGAATTTGCGTCGCCCGCCAGCCATCGTCGCATCCAAACAATTTGTGACAAGGAGTCGCGCATTGTTGCACACAGTCGGGCAGACGAAATTTTCGGTCGTCCAATCGTAGAGCAGGATTTGCCCCACGTGGTATAAACGCGCCAAT
The DNA here is from genome assembly GCF_043290135.1 of Rhipicephalus microplus. Lineage (NCBI taxonomy): Eukaryota > Metazoa > Arthropoda > Arachnida > Ixodida > Ixodidae > Rhipicephalus > Rhipicephalus microplus. Next base: position 33,413,601 of record NC_134703.1, read on the forward strand.
GCCGTGCGAGTATTCCCTCCTTTTTGGTGGCGTGTAGCTCCATAGTCGCCAGTCTTAGAGTATTTTTCTCGCTAAAACCGGATTGCTGAAGAATTTAGCTTTCAAATGATTCCAAAATGGCCGTGCTGCGGCTAACGGTTACCACAGACGACGGCATTGAAATTGCCCGTTTTGGGGGCGCGTTTTCTAGCGAGAGTGATCATGAAAATCTCTTTAGAACGCAATAACAAAATAAATACTAATCGGAACGCGTTGATATTCCAGCAATAGATTCTTTTGGACGTCGAGATTTCAAAAAAAAATATTTTGAAAAATTGATTTTTTGGCAATTTTTTGCTCTAAAAGACCCGTGTCTCCCCTTAAAGTAGAAATGAATTTTTGAAGTTTTCTTATGATGGCTGTTTTCTGCATTTGATATACGACAGCTTCCATTCCGAAGTTCTCCATGGCCCTCAATAGGAGACTTCAAAAATCATTTTCCTCATTTAAACAAAAATTGTAATGATAACACTTGCCATATAACAAGAACTGTTTATTTGCTTTCAACTTACACATAAAAGTAATATTCAATTAGACAAACACACAGCTCAAGTTGCATCTCAATGTGGACAAAAACGATTATATAGTGATATTTGTAATCTGGACCTAACATTATTTTTTTTCGTGAAATATAACTTCTGTGCAGTGAGTATTTGTGGCTCAAATATTCATACAAAGTGCAGTGTTGCCATACAAGAAATGCAAACTATAAACAGTTTGGCTGAATTTTTTAAAGCCTATGTAGCGGAAAAATTGCACTAATGTTACTCGGCTTCAAATACTTTAAGAAGCACCTTTACTTAATATGTAGATCAAATTTGATATGGCAAGAAAAAGCGGTACTTCGAAATTTTTCTCACAAATAACACCTGCACGACATTCTGCGAAATTCTGATGGTACCCACGTGACCACTACTTTTTCCTCTTCAAAACATTTCTGCAAATAGCTATTTTCAGAAGAGTAAATTACCATCATTTTTTTTAACTATACATCTGTGATGGTCGCCAGGCAGTATGGTTTGTATGTTTGGTGTAGAATAGCCCAGTGCGAAAAACAACAAATGTCTGAGCATTCTTAGACGCTCCGGCAATTTCGAAAGCATTTGTTTGTTAGCAGCAATTCAGTTAAGCCCTTGTCTTTATGCTTAGGCCCAGAAACAAAACACAAGTAACCAAAGTAGTCCTAAGAGTCATGCAGTCTCGCTGTTCCAAGGCTTGTGGAGCCTAATTTAGTGCAAGCTTCACCATTTTTTAAAAATTCAGATTCAACCAACAGGTTTTGGAGGCACAGTGCATTTTCAGCTAACTTGTTTCACACCAGTTACTTCGATAAAAAGTGGGAAGTAGAGGTAAAAATACCATTTTAAAGGCATTGTAGATAATAACAAAAAGGACTGCTTTCTTTTTTTGTGTGGTGCTTTGCCTGAACGCTGTGCTTTTTGTGGTATATTTCGTTGTCTAGTGAACAGAGGCCTTAAAAACTAACATTAGCCATGTTGAGGTCGATTTCTTGGTTATAGTCATAGTAGCCATATTAAAAATATATGACTTCAAACATGATTGTTCTTTTGAAGATGTTTTCTTGCATAATGATATTTCAGAGTCTTAGTCAATTTTATTATAAGAAAACGTGATGTCATAATAGGGTCACTTTTTGTAGGGTCGTTCAGTTCTACCTTACCTTTTATATTCCTAATAGAGCAGTTATTTTCAATATTGGTATTTAAAATGGAATGAGCATGCTGTATGTAGTAAGGTGTAAGCACTTACAGATAGCACATGCACCCAACTTTTCTGTTGGCAGTTTATTTCTGTTATTCTTGATTTATATGTGGGGTTTCACGTCCGAAAACCACGATATGATTATGAGAGAGGCCGTAGTGGAGGGCACTGGAAACTTCGACCACTTGGGGTTCTTTAACGTACACCCAAATCAGCACACGTGCCTACAGCATTTCTGCCTCATTTCTGCCTCCATCGGAAATGGAGCCGGGATTTGATACCGCGACCTGTGGGTCAGCAGCCAAATTTCTGGTACTCTTGCTCCCCTAGATGTGTGCAGTTCGGTTATAGTTATCTGGCTTGCACAGATATTTATTGGCACCTGCCTTGTCCTGCTTGCTTTCATGGTGATTTTAACCTTCATAAGTTACATAGGTTTAACTCTCAAAATTGTTCAAGATGCCAATTTTGTGCACAAACTGTATAGTATAAAGGCAGCAGATATACATGCACACACTATTAAATGTACATTGAGAGCTTTCACTTGCAGTTTCTAAAGTTTTACTGTGCAGGAAGCATTTAAATCATAATTTCATAAGGACATATTAATCGATTATCTCTACCATTGAAAAGCGTGACAACCTAGTTATTTTCACTGTGATAAGCATGCTGTTTTCTTTGATGTGGCAGAACTAAATTATACACTCATTCCTTCTATTATTCACATATGCATAACATGAAGGATTGTGTGCCTTACATTTTCAGTGTCATTCTGTGTGTTATATTTCTTGTGCATGTGAACTAATGTGCTAACATGTGTCTCTGACATTATTTGTGCCAATTATTTTCATTTCCAGGTGCCTATGAAGGACACATAAGTTCTATGGCAGTGACCTTCCAAATTTACAGTGGTGCCGGAGCCTCAAGCAGCATTTCGCCGATCTCCACAAGGCGTTCATGATACAAACACAGCGCCACACTGTCATAGTGCTATGATTATTATTTATGTTTAAACATATCATTCTAAAATTGCTGTTACATTGTGTTTTGTGCCACCATCCTGTGGCTTAGGTGGAGCTCGTGAAATTACGGTGTAGTCACCTCATTTGTGTACCATCAACACTGCAATGTCACCATTCTCAGCTGGAGCATACAGACAAATAAAAAAATATATTGATTGTAGCAGGGCTGGTGTGTATAATAATGCTTCTCTATTGATAATAATAACTTTATAAGCTCTTTAGGTCTTGCATAGAACACTGCATTAATGTGTTGCAATGTAACCACCATTTATGATCGCTAGCATGTTAATTTAGTAGTTTTGTAAAGTATTTTATTTGAAAGGTAATTTTGCTTCCGCATCACGACAATTGGAAAGATGCCGATGATTCAATCCCTCATTAAGTAGCTTCTTAACACATTTGTTTCTTTCAAGCCTTTGTTTACTCATCAAGGCTGTTTCAGATAGCAAACATATTTCACCTTCATGCAACATATTAAGAATGAAATATTCATATATATTTCTACACAGTACTTGCTTTTGCAAACAACGTGAATGGCCAATTGCTTTTACTCGAGATCTAGGATGTCCATTTGATCTTTGCAAGATGCAGCAGATAGCTGCATAGTTTCTGCATTATGCTAATTTCCGTGAGCTGCTTATCGGGTAATTTAGCATGATATGGCACTTTCCGCAAGCTGCGGATGTCCGCAACTTTCTGCACGATATGGCGCTTTCCGTAAGCTGCGGATGTCCGCATCTTTTCACATGATATGGCGCTTTCCGTAAGCTGCCGATGTTCGCATCTTTCCGCATGATGCGGCTTTCCGTAGTCCAATAATTGCGTATGTACGGATCCGTATATGCGGAACGTTTCAGTAGGGATTCATTCATCGCCTGGCGTAGCTTTGTGCCGGCAGCACAAGCGACGTCCTGAGCACATCTCTTGAACTTTTCGCTTCTTGGAATGGTCTACCACAAACCACGCGTGCACCGTACAATCATGGCTCGAGACTCGGCAATAAATAATCCCACCGATTACGAGAATAATTCCGGCAAAAGTATGCATGATTGCCAGAAGAGCAGCGAGAGAGAGAGAGAGAGAGAAAAAAAAGAATCATGATGAGACAAGCGCAAAAAAATATACACACACTCAGAGAGGACACAGACAAGCGCTTACTAGCAACTGAAATTTTTTTTTTCGAAGCGAACACTAATAAATACATCACACGCATGTACGTCACTCCCAACTTCCCCTGTCACCATCAAAAACGTGGCATTACAAAATATGCACGCGCCCACAATCGGAAACAAACACGTACCAAGAACTAAAAAAAAACCGTAACACAGAAAAAAACACTGGGTTATGTGACGTCCAAAAAAGCGAATTCCGCATCTGTTAGTAGAACTGACGCTTCGCTGACGCAACTGTCCCCTCCTTTCCTTATTCTATACGCTTCCATTATTTCTCTCGTCGTCCGCTTGTTGTGCCTGTCAATTATTCGTGTGTCGTAGAATTTCGGTTGGCATGTGCATTCCTTGCAGTGCATCGCTAAGTGTGAGTAAGGGGCCCCCTTTAGTGAACTCTTATGGGAGATGATGTAAGGGTCTCTGATGCCTTCAGTATTGATGTCGTCGATTTATATCATTCTGTTCCGCATGGTCCTTTACTACAAAACGTACAAGAGTGCATCACCGAAAAAAAAATGATGAAGTGGCTTTTTGTAACGCCTGTGGTGTGTCTGTAGAAGGTTTTATGGAGATTTTGGCCATTTATCTGGGGTCCACGCTAGTGGGGTGGAACGAAGAAGTGTACGTCCAGAAGGATGGGATTTGCATTGGGTCTAGTGTCGCCCCCATCTTATGCAATGTTTTTTTGAGCAAACTTGACACAGCAGTAGGTAAAGAGCTAGATGGTATGGATCTGAAGCTGTGTAGATTTGTAGATGACTACCTTGTTTTGGTAAAAAACGATCCGGGTATGAGCACGTTAATGACTGTTTTAAAAGCTTTTAGGAAAAACGGGTGTGGCTTACAGTTTGCCTTTGAGGTGCCAAAGGAACGACGCATTCAGTTTCTGGACCTAGAAATAAAAATTAATTTGTCTCCTTTTCACACGTGTTGGATGTATCACCCTAGATCAGAAAAACCATCGCTGAGCTATCATTCGGCACATTCGAAGATAGTAAAGAATGGGATTGCAACTTCTTGCATCAAAGCTGCCCTCATAAAATTGTGCGTACACTCATTGAATGAGAGTGTTTCCGCGCAGATCAAGCGCTTGAGGGGAGCCACTTACCAAGATGATTGTATCCTTTTGGCCTGTGAGAAGAATCGTCGGGAAGTAAAAAATGCAATCATTGGCACAAGCCAAGAGAGGAGACAAGTTGAGGGTGAAAGAGCACAATATTTCACATAAATTGAAAAAAGTTGCATTGAGGTATGGCGTGCGGGTCGTTTTTTCAGCTAAAAACAAGTTATCAAAGATTTGTCCAGCAGTGGAAAGGCTAGTTAACAAGAAAGGAACTGGAGAATCGAATAAATGCAGCATAAAGCAAGGCAGGAGGTACGTTGAGTGCAAAAAAAGATGTTGTATACGGAACTCCTTTCACAGGTGGAAAGGAATACGTTGGTCAGACGGGTCGGTGCATAAATGTGTGCCTTCGTGAACATGAGAGTTCACTAAAGGGGGCCCCTTACTCACACTTAGCGATGCACTGCAAGGAAGGCACATGCCAACCGAAATTTTACGACACACGAATAATTGACAGGCACAACAAGCGGACAACGAGAGAAATAATGGAAGCGTATAGAATAAGGAAAGGAGGGAACAGTTGCGTCAGCCAAGCGTCAGTTCTACTAACAGATGCGGAATTCGCTTTTTTGGACGTCACATAACCCAGTGTTTTTTTTCTGTGTTACGTTTTTTTCTTCGTTCTTGGTACGTGTTTGTTTCCGATTGTGGGCGCCTACATATTTTTCAATGTCACGTTTTTGATGGTGACAGGGGAAGTTGGGAGTGACCCACATGCGTGTGATGTATTTATTAGTGTTCGCTTCGAAAAAAAGTTTCAGTTGCTAGTAAGCGCTTGTCTGTGTCCTCTGTGAGTGTGTGTATATTTTTTGCGCTTGTCTCATCATGAACCATTACCAACACGCCCAACTGGCAGTCATCCTTAATAGAAAAAAGAATAACGGGACACTGTTTTCTGCCTCCTGCCGTGGGGCACATGCCTCAAATCTGTTAGGAGAGGAGATGGGGGATAAAAAGATGTAAAAAAAAGAGAGAAGATGACGAGAAGGGGCGAGTGGATTACAAGAGAATAGCTTGTCAGTCTAGGCGGTAACATCCTGCGCTGTAAGCATTTTTCTTCGGTGCATAAGGTGAGTACTTGGCGCACCTGTTTGGCTCCCGTTCCCGCGTGCGTAGCCAGACTGTGGCACACCGGGCCCTTGCCTGCCCCCGAATTTTTTTGCTCACCATGACATAGAAAGTGGAAAATGACCATAATAAAGGGGTGCCCTACCCGAAATAATAGAGGTACTTCCCTCCGAAAAAAATCCCGCGTAAGCCCCGATTGAGAGAGTTGAGAGGCGTCGCCGTTGGCGCTGGCGGCGTAACAGATAGAGCGAACAAGTGGGGACAGTGTGTGAAATAGTGCGAACGAAGACGAAAGCAAGCGGAGTCCGTTGATATTACGAGCCACTATAGCCTCTAACCTCGCTTTCTTGCGCCATGAACGCTGGCACTGGTCCCTCGGTCGAAGCTCGTGTGCGTGCAGATCTGTCGCGTACATTACGACTGGCCACGGCAAGACAGCGTGTTCGTGCCACTTCTCTAGCCCGGCCGCGGACTGGCTTCGCTTGTCGTGACGCGGCTGTGGGCGTTTCGCTTGGTTCGCCACGTCTGCCATACACAGAGTGGCGTGCGTAGCACTCACTGACAGATTCGGGGAAGGTTACGTGGCTGCAATCACAGCTGGCGTTGCCCCAATACCATAACCGTCGGTTCTTAAAAAAATTTCTTTCTATTAAATTCCTTAAAGTACTGGAAAGAAGTTTGGTAAGGGTTCAGGATTTTTTTTCTTCTAACACACAGAGCAAAATGACCGCTCAGAGTTTGGTCCGGGCATGCTTGTGGGGCAATGTCGAGACGTGCTGGAAATACTAAACCATTCATCATCCACTCGTCTCACAAACAAACCATTGAGCTCTACCAATGCCAACTTACCTGATCGGTAGTCTAGTACATGGTTGTACGCACGCTCCTATTCAAAGGAAAAAGTCTTAAACATTTCTTTTCTATTGGGCCAAATGAAAATGGAATGTGGTGCAAAGTGTAATCAATTCCTTCGCTCCTTTTCAGGCTTGTTTCACTGCGCTCTCTTACCTTAACGGCACAGGTAGTTCTGAGACGCCATGGCTACGCACAGAAAACCCGTTGCTGGTGCAACACAGCCCTTCACCCATCCCAACGTACCGAAGGTCTACGACGAAGTTAGGCAACCCGATCGACAAGCCACTGTCGAGCTTCTCAAGGCTTGGCAGGCGTCGTTTTTTACGTGCTCGAATAGCAGTGGCGCGAGCGAGCACCAGTACCTTGACGTCGGTTGCGGACCGGGCAACTTTACGCGCAACTACCTGCTTCCCTTGTGCCCACCGACGCTGAAGAGACTCGTGGCTTGCGACAACTCGGCTGCAATGGTGGATTAGGCGGCAAGGGTGCACGGTCACGCCAAGATCGATCACCGACTACTGGACATAACTGTGGACAAGGACGTCGACCGGTTCATCGCAGAGGAAAGCCGATTTCAGAGGATATACTCTTTTCTCGTCCTCCATTGGATACAAGACAGGGCAGCTGCGCTTAAGAACATCGAGCGCCTGATGACACCTGGAGGCGAGTGCCTTATAGTTTACAACCCGCAGCCGGGACCAGCTATGCTGAATCGAGCCTTCCTGGAGAGTGAATCGTGGGCAAAATACCGCGATGTAAGTAAACGCTGGCGTTGAACATTACTTCAGCTAAAGAGGCCCACATGAAGCCTAGCTACATCCACATATTTTTATCGAGACATGTACTATTCTGTAATCTTTCAGAGCGGTGGCCGACTGGTTGAAGCGACATTAGAGAGAAACAGATTTTTTTGTATTAGAAAATTGTTCTCTTACAATTCTAATGTCAACACGCTTGTCGTGGAAACACGCTTGGGAAATGGCAAAACGTGCAAAGAGAAAATTATACGAATGCCGACATCACTTTGACATTCCCGCATCAAATCCTGACGCCATAGATTTTGAAGGCATCTACTAGGTTCTACGTAGTTCCTGGTCAATCAAAATCAAGTACATTGCGCTTTGAGGCGGCTATAACGTATTAAGATTAACAAAATTTCGTGGAGCCAATGTCTCTAAAATGCTGAACATGAAGTCCGTGACGTTACACGCTGAGATTTCGGCGCGAACTTGAAATTTCAACTTTGACCTTGATTTTGTCTTCTATTGTTGAGCTTATGACTGCGAAAGTATTGACATTATAATTGTTAGAATATAATTATTTATAAATATAAACTGATTTATTGTGTCTTTTTTGCGTCATTTTTCTCTTTAAAAAGTAGTCTAACCATAGCTGAGCGCATGCAGAGGGGGGAGAGCAGGGACGGTGCTGCCGCCTTAGTTTAAGAGAGAGAGAGAGAGAGAGAGAGACGGGTGGTTGGGGAGAGCACAAACTCTGCTCAATGCTCGGACTTAATAAAGGAAGGGGGCACTCCGATCAGTGTTCGTCACCCCACCCCCGACCCGATGGGGAACCTACAGCGCACGTCTTTGCGTTAAAAACGCATGTTTGTACCAAGGAGGTTTAAAAAAAAAATGGCTGGAGTGCGAAGCCCCCGCAATGCTTTGCCAGCAGTAGTGAAGCCAGCTTTCGCCCTCCACAGATCTCAGGAACATGCTATTTTCTAGTGCTGCCCACTTAGACATCCAGTAGCTTTGAGCTGTTAATCTAAAGGCTATGTCGATTATAATTTGAAAGGTAGTTGTTTCCGAAGAAATATTCCGCAGAGACTAGTGTTGGAGACTTAATCTGCAATAAAATTTGCCTTGAATTTGAGGCTTACTTAAGAAAACTAGTAACACAAGGATACACTTTTAGCACAATGTGACCCTGAAATGTTGCCACGTTAAACTCGTCGGGCGTGCGAGGACAACGCTCCTTCTCAATCGCCGACTGTGAACAGCTCATGCCCCTAGTAAGATGGCTACCGTAGCCGCCATCTAACGGTTGGCACAGCTTCACTTGTGAGCAAGAATTTCCACTCCAGCAATTTTTTTTTAAAACCGCCTTGGTTTACCCGCCGTTTCGAAGTGGATAGCGACGGCAGTTTCTGTGATGTCATGTTTGAGACAGGGGCTGGCTGAAAAGTATCTACTAATAACGTAGATGCAGCGATATCATCGGAACCCATTTCACGAGGTCGTCAACCGTGTATACAATATAGGCAGGACAGCAAACACAGGATGTGCGCTGTCGTGCCTGTCCATGCTCAGTAATATCTCTTCAACACTCGGGGTAGATTGGATTGTATATTTACTTTACAACGTCGTACAATCGCACAACGACCACCCGGGGGCAAGATACTGCCTGCCTCCGGGTACTAACGGTGCTGCTATACTCTGCATAGAGGGACATAAAAATGATGAAACGAGGTGGGGCCAGAAGTGCAGGAAATGGGAGCTTCGAGCAAAGTTGTCGAGCCGAACCAACAGGGATAATTTTTTTCTGCTCACTTTAGTTTCTCTAAAGTGAGAAACTGAATCCATCTTGGCCAAATGCAACGTTCAGGCTCATTTTCATACCCTTTTCGGTTGCAAATTTCAAAATAAAAAAGGATTTCTTACTCGCGCGGTAAATAAATAATTAATCAATAATTAATTAATTAATTCAAGTAGGGTACCCTATAGACGCTCATTCGGGGCTTTGCGTAAAGGGAGCATACAAAACGTTGCACGGTTTACAAGGGGCTTCAATTTACGAAAATAATGAGAAAGCGAATTGTTAATATTCGTACAACAGTCCCGATAAACAGGTCGAAGCCACAGCCTGTGAAAGTGTTCTTTTCCAAATTGTCGACAGGTGATGTCCGTGCCAGTATACCACGAACTTGACGACGCTGTCTCTTTGAGAAAGAACGTCTCCGAGCTTGTCAAGCAAACGGGGATTGTTCCACTGAGCTGCGAATTGGTTCGAATCAACGTCAAAAGTGCCAATATCGACGACGTTGCTCGTGAGTATGCGACACACTCTTATTTTTTTTTTCTTATCCGAGTTATCTTTGTAAGGCTCGTTTCTTCTTTGTAAGACACAATATGAATGAGAACTAACGACGTTGCCGAGGAAAGTACAGGGGACGTTATTAAACTTATTAGGAATATCTGTAATGTAAATGTTTCTTATTGGTAGTAATTGTAGTGTAAATTATGTTTGTATATCCTCGTAGTTATGTGTGTGTAAAGAATATCTTTGTAGGCACACTTCAGTAACGATATTGACATTGCAAATAAACATGTCCCTACGGGACATACACGATCACACCTGCGTTCTTATGAAAGACCCTGCTTGACAATGGCTCAAAGAAAAAAAAATCTGAAGCGTCTTAATATCACAATGTATTTTGTTATTTAAAAAAATCACAGCATATCCACGGAGTGAATGATGATTGGTGGGGCAAAGCGTTCGTCAGTCCGTCCATGCTTCCGTCCGTCCATTCGTGCTCGCTGGCGTCCGTCCGCGCATTCGTTTGTGGGTACGTCCATCGGTGTGCCCGTCGATGCGTCCGTCCGCCCATGAGTCGTCTGTGTTTGTCAATCCGTTCGTGCGCCTGTTCGTGCAGCCGTCCCTCTGCCTGTCCATCCGTCCGTCCATCCGTGCGTCCGCCCATCTGCCTGCCTGCCTGCCTGTCTGACTGTCCATCCGTCCGTCCGTCCGTCCGTCCGTCCATCACTCCGTCCGTCCGTCCGTTCGTCCATCTATCTGGTGAACACTCTACCACCATCTCACATCTTTTCACCATGTATTCATCATATACAAGTATCACCGTCCAGCTGACATTCTAGGGACGGCTCTCTCGAATAGGTGCCGACGGTGGGTACACACGACAACGAGGGACGCACAAGCCACGCTATAAGGAGCTTCGCCCCTAAAACTAACTGACAATATTGCCAAGGACAGAATGAAGTTGCAGGTGCAGTCGCCACCGGCAGCAAGTTATCTTTCCGTTCTTTTTACAGACAATGATGCCGAAAGGAAAGCATGGGAGATGTTGTTTGTAATAATTATGATGTACTGCATCATAATTATTACAAACAACATCCCCCAAACAACATCCCTCATAATTACTACAAACAATATTTGTAATGAATATGATGGAAATGTTTTCTTCACAACAAATGTGAAGAAAACGTTTCCATCATAATCATTGCAAACAACATCACCCATGCTTTCCTAGGCATAATTTTTTGTTATTTCTCGTTAATGTCGAGTATAACAAAAAAACTATCCCTTGCAGTTTCCCTTCTTTCCTCCACGATACTTTTCCAATTCAACCAATCAGAAGCGACTGTTTTTGTTTAACTATCGCCGTATATTCATAGCGAAAGCATGTGTTTAAACTTCTGAATAGTTGTACGACACAAAGAGCGATGGTGTATTTTCTCACTGATATTTACTATAAGGACTCTTTTTGTTAAACCCTACCACCACATCATGGAATAGCGGAAAAATCCTTCGCAATATATATTACCCTTTAGCAAGAACCCAGTTTACAAGCTCGAGTTAATCTAACCCGGTTTTCTGAAAGAAGCCGCTCATCACGTCTGAAATTTTTATATCAACTAGTTTAAGGGCACTGTAATGTCGAAGTTAGCGAGGTGGAGGAGGAATAAGTTTTGTATGGAAACCAGCAAGTTTACGCCGCTGGACCTAGGCCTCCCATGAGCGTGCATATTTTATTTTTTTACGATTATTCAACGTTCCAAAGGCATGGACGCTTTTTTGTTTTCATAACGAGTCTTTCAAGTATACTTTTTTCCGCGAACAGTCAGAGATTGGAGTAAACTTAGCAGCTACATCGTTCAAGCACATTCTTTGTCAGCATTATCACCTCTTCTTGATGGCTGAAATACAATTGGTTTTCATAGCGGCTGTATGTATTGCATGCATGTTGCCTGTTTTGATTCAATTGAGCATTTTATAAACGCTTTGAATAATGACTGATTCTAATTTTTCGGAGTTTTTTTACTGTAATAATTGCATGTACATGTGCTTTGAGGGCCATTATTTGTTGCATTTTCTTTCGAGTATTGTATCCCACCTTGCTAAAACTCAGGTAGGTGTTGCCGTAACAATAAATTAGTAATAAATAGAATAATGTCGTTCAAAGCATTGGCATTGCTATATGCAGTTTATCATTTGCACTTCTAATCATATGGTGGTTTGGGGAAGTGAAACCCCACAAATCATCATTATAATTATCCCTTCCCTGGACATATTTGCGCTATCGACAAAGACCCTGGCTGTATATATAAAGAAATTTTAAGTAGCTGCCTAAAAACTCTGCATGCATACCTGAATAGTTGCTTTCATGGTTCTTGCTACTCTTTTGTGCTGTATTTCGTTCAGTGTAAAAATGAAGAAGGCTTAGACTGGAGGTGCAGTTGATTCATCTTTACCAAAACCTTCCGCAATCACATGCACTTACAAAAGTGTTGCATTTACAAAGGTGTACTCCTTTCGCATTGGTATGGCAGACACTCCTACATGCGACTACTGCGGAGCTGAAGAGACCATCGAACACGTCCTGTGCAGCTGCGCTTGCTACGACACACAGCGATGCCAGCTCCGGATGGTTTTGAATCAACTTGACCCTGGACCATTTTGTGTGCAGAAGATACTAGGACCTTGGGCATCTGCCTCAGTTGCGCAGAAAGCAACTAAAGCACTGCTACTTTACCTTAAGTCAACAAACCTGAGCGACCGTCTGTAGACTGTGTGTGCTCCCCGAGTGTGCTCGTGATTGTGTGTACCTTCTCATCTCTCTGCAACCTCTTTTCTCCCCTTTATCCCTTCCCCAGTGCAGGGTAGCAAACCGGATGTTCGTCTGGTTAAACTCCCTGCCTTTCCTTGCATCTTTATCTCTCTCTCTCTCTCTCTCACATGCACCACAGTTCTATGGCTTCTTGCGAAAAAAATAAAAATAAGGAAGCATAAACAAAACAGGGCAGATTTTTGTTTTGTTATGTTGAGAATTTGATTTTTCTGCTTTTCAGGCTTGTTCGCAATCACCACTCCTTTCTACCCTCTGCTGACGGAAGAAGAGAAGCTCGATTTATTTAAGTTCATCAAAAATTTCATGCTGCAAGGCCGCTGCTCCCACTTCTCCACCTCCGGAACAACAGAACAGCTGAGATTTGTATTTCATGGATACAAACCATAGAAGTCACGGCAACGCCTTCAGGGTGGACAGGCTGATGTTAACACCAAAACCCTAAGGCAGCCTGTGTCTGCTTGTTGGCATACGTCACCAAGGCGGATCGCAAGGAGCACGTTCTGCACTAGGAAACTTCAATTATACCAGTAAATTCAAGATAGGATGGACAAAAATCATTAACAAGTGTTAGGAAATACAATTTGCTACCACTGCACCTTGTACGAAGCTGGAGTTACGAATTTTTTTCTTCACCAGAAGTGCTTTTCTGGACGAGTATTTGAGTGGCTCCTCGATCATCAAACTGGCTGTAGAACCCCTTGCATATAAATAAAAAAGCGCACCATCGTTTCTCAGCAGTTTTTTAAGCACGAAGAAATTACGCCTTTTCTCTCTTTTTTTTTTGGGGGGGGGGGGGGGAGAAACTCTCTGCAAAGGCATTCATTATCTGTTTCGGGGATGCTTTGTAAGTTTCACATGTATTTTTGTTTGATAAAAACAAGTTGCGACGTGGTTAAATATCTTTTAACAACTTTGCACGAAAAAAAAAACAAGGACGAAAAAAAAAGAACGCACACGGACAAGCGCAATTTAGCTGCTTTATTTTTGAAAATATATCTGCTCAAGTATCCAACTTGATCTGCGTGATCTTGTAACAAAAACACGTCACTCCCGTATAGAACAATCACACGCGATTACAATGCTTCAGATCAGCGTGTCTATAGCAACTGCATTCATCAAGATCATGTTGCAAACATTGAGTATATGCAATTAAAAAAAATCAGTTGGTAGAGAGCACTCGCTTATACATGTTCTCGTTCCTTTGTTCTTGTTTTTTCGCGCAAAGTGCTTAAAAGATTAAATATTTTCAAACCAGTCCGGCTAGCAGTTTTGCGCTTAAAGACTTCATTTAACTTGCCGTAGCTTCTGTCGCTTCAGTCGTTCATCAACACAACACCTTCCACCCATACAAATCCACTTTAGGGGTATTTTACACTGAATGTTTTGACTGGTCACTGGCCCACGATTCAAAATTTATAAACCTGAAAGGAAAAAAAAGGCTGGCATAACGAGCCTCCGATCAAGCAGCTACTGAACAGGACAGCCAGGAGTCAGTTTTAGGTGGATGAATGGGTACCCAAGCCATGCTCTTGAAAGGTTATCACGAGCGGGTGCCTGGGGTGCTCTGCCGCCATGAAGCTGCCCGGAGGCGAAGGGGTGGTGGTGAGGGGGGGGGGGGGGTGAGCTCTTCAGTACTCCTGCAGTCTTCACCGCGACTAGAAAAGCTTATTTCTATCAAGAACTTCACATGAAAGAGCTTGCGACGGAAGGTCATGACACCCCTAACGCACACCTCCGATCAATAAACATTGAAACATTGATGCGGCGCATGAACGATAGTGCGTTGAGATGTATCCGAATAGACCCGGTATAAACGTAAGCCGACATAAGCCCGATAGTAGCGCTGAAGATGAGTGGATATATAGGACCAACTCACTCATCAAATATAGTTTGCGCTTATAGCTACACTCACGGACGCACCAGTACTTTCATCAACCGAACTAACTCGGACCTAGCATCACTCAAATTTTCCTTAACCAGACTCACTTGTACTCAAGCTCACCAAAATATTACTCACATGGACTCAACTTAAACTAAGACTCGCGGCGCGATGTGGGTCTGAGAAAATCTACTGAGTGTGTTCGCCGACCTATGGTTGACACCGCACAAACAACGGCGCGAAACAGCAGCTTAATGAATGCGCCCGCTATCGGACCGAAGGATTAGAGAGCAGTAACTGGGAAATTGACCGACAGATGCTGGACACATACAAGCCAAGAATGTGGGGGTGCTTTGAAATCGTCGTGCAGAAAGTAGCTCAGCAATTTGGAAACCAAAATGTCCGCAAAATGAGAACGTTTTGGCTGGCTTTCTTGCGCTTAGAAACAACAGCGCAATACCGAAACTGAAATCTATCCCCGCCACGGTGGTCTAGTGCCTAAGGCATATTCGGCTGCTGACCTGCGGGTCACGGGATTGAATCCCGGCTGCGGCGGCTGCATTTCCGATAGAGGTGGAAATGTTGTAAGCCCGTGTGCTCAGATTTGGGTGCACGTTAAAGAACCCCAGGTGGTCTAAACTTACAGAGCCCTACATTACGGCGTCTCTGATAATCATATGGTGGCTTTGGGACGTTAAACCCCACGTATTATCATCAAAGTGCAATCTGCGGACGCGACGTTATTACATCAGTCATTTCTCTTCTTTGAACGAGTCATTTGTTCAGCGAGGACGAGGGGGGCTTTTTGTTGTCGTTGATCGCACACCACCGGCATTATCTAGCAAAGCCATGCTCAACGCTTCTCACACCACGTTCGTCTGCACCCATGCACTGCACTATCCTGGCAGAATAGAAATATTCTCAAATTGTTAATTGGACCCCAGCCACGGCTTTATATGCAAACGCTGAACTCGGTATCGCGCACGTTAATACACGAATACACGGGCCTTTTCTCTGCAGTGCAGAGTGAAGAGTGGTTGCCGGCGAACCGGGTCCAACGCGATAGTCCGCTACCCTGCCCGCCATCCATGGCGGAGATGGCGGCGTCACATGCACACGAGGTGCCCCAGAACAAGGTCCGTTAGCCTTTATTTTTCACTGTCATTTATAGTACATTATGCCGATGTAGGTCGCGCTTGAAGAAAGTGTTGCTATAGTCAACTAAAGATAAAATGAATATAGTCAATTAAAGGTAAAATGAATACACCGACCACGTATATACAATGCGCATTCCCGACCGGACGAGTTTTAGGCAAAACCTTCATTGAAACCGTTATCAGAAGAACGGCTGCGTAAGCTCCGATGTGAAAAAAAAATCAATTTTCATTTAACGAACCGGTTAAATTATGAAAGCTCAACGCAAAAATACAACAACGTTTGGCGGTAGCGTTGCTTCATACAGTCACAAATCATCGATGTTTCAGGCGTGGCTCATCCCTTGGAGCCACGCGCAAATAAAATGGCAACGTTTTTTGCGCTGCCTCCGGCCGCGTGGAACGCCATCGCCGCGGACACCGCCAGGACAGCACAGAGGGCGCCCACGAAGATGACGTATTCGCCGTCGGGTGTGAACAGCGCCGCCGCTGATGCGGCCACGTGAGCGGCTGGCGCGAAGACGAGCATTGACCATTGGCGCGTGTCAAGCGCGTGGAAGGAGACCAGGGCCCAGAAGACATGCAGCACACTGCGCAATAACATCACGAGCAGAAATCTCGTACAACAGACCTCGGGGAGTCTTTCTGAAGTACGAACACTTGCCGAAACGCTGCAGATGCCCATGCTGGTTTTCTCGACACACTTCCAACGCTGTCGCAAATATACGTTAGAAAAAGCTCACGTGTCACGTCTGCAGTTATCCTCTCACCATTTGTGTTAAGAGGAAGAGGAGTATCAAAGTTGCTCCTTTAGGGAGTAACTATAACCTGCCACAGATATTCCTCCCTCTTGGGCGTAACTGCGAAGGGACTAACTGTTACTCCACCCGTCGCGGTTACTAACAGTTGCTGCTTCCCGATACTCTTGAATGGAGCAACTGTATGGTACATGCTGCGAGAGAAAAATGAGTTCTTGTTTGACTTAACCAGCATTTCGAGGTTTATGTGATTATAGATGTACGACACACATAGAGTCGATCACCTCAGAAGCGAGTTTCAGAACATTTACAGCAAGCACATTTCTAACTCATCACTACCACTGGGTCGGCATGCGCGTACACTCACCACTACACCATGCCCTGCTATAATATGGCACTGTTTGGAAGGAAACGGGGTTATGTATACATGCACTGACGGGTAGTTTGCACACGATGAATACATTTTTGTAGTTACTCCCAAAAAGGGCGCTTTCCTCCACTGGGGAGGAAAGCACCCTTTTTGCCGTGCCATGTGCAAACTTTTGCAAGCTATTTCTTGTGGGAGCCAAGCACCCTTTTTGGATTAACTATGCAGTCACCCTAGAAAGTTTTTAAAGACGACCGCCTTTCTCGGAATATTTGAGAGGGAGAAATGAACTTTATTGTGACCAGGCTCTTTGAACGGAGAAATTTTGGTCTGTCTGTCTGTGTCTGTCTCTGTCTCTGTGTGTGTCTGTGTCTGTTTTTGTCTCTGCGTGTGTCTGTGTCTCTGTCGCTGTCTCTGTCGGTCGGTCGGTCGGTCGGTCGGTCAGTCGGTCGGTCGGTCGGTCGGTCGGTCCCACCCGTCCGTCCGTCCGTCTCACGATTCAGCCACCTGGCCAAAGTTTAAGCACTCGCTGAACGCCCTGCCATCTTAAACTAGTGGCTGCGTTCACACTTTGTGTACATTGTCGATGAAAAAGCACATAGTGTGCATATCTGGGGCGCGATACAATATTAGGTGGTGTGTTCATTTACTATAAATGCATAGACACGTAATTCTGAAGGTCCTATAGTGGTTCTGGCACTGCGCTGAAAATTCAACGCTATACACGAAAAAGACGGCTGGTGGAACATTGCCTTTTGACATTCACAGCGAATCATGCAAATACGCAAAGTGTAAGGTTTTTATCCCTCAGTGACCTTGTATTTCTACATTGCTAACCATTCGTGTTCACTGCAAGTTCCAGAGAAAGTCGCAATGGCAGGAGCTTCCTATAAAATATAACTCTACGCTTACGCATAACTTTACTCCCAAAGGAGATTGCGCGTTTTCCTTTGCTCCACGTGATATGCATGATGCATTCGCACATATATACCTGAAGGTTCCTGCAGTGACTGCTACCACACTTAGACGTCGTGGCGTACCACCGAAAATGCTGGCCGTTCCGGGTCCTAGAGCATCGGTAAGTTGGCCGAGGAGCGAGAAGAGAGCGCTCATGGCTCCAAAAGCGAGGCCAGCCGTGTAGGCGAACGCCAGGCGAGATCGCATAGCATTCTCAGAACCAGTCAACGCTACCGCGTTCAGCAAGCGTTCGGCCTTATGCAGCACACGGAAGAAGAGAAGCCGGAAGCACTCCTGTGGGAAAAATGTTAACTGAAATCTGGCTATAGAGTGGTCTATAAGAGGATTTCTATAGCATTCAAGCGTCTTGATTCTGTTGAATCACCCGCATGCATTGTAAAAAGAACAACACTAATCAGCTTGATCTTGCATGTATTTCCGCTACTAATATTTAACGATATAACAAATACCTTTTATCAATGCTCAATTGCCTTGAAAATTCCTTTCTTATAACCGATAATTGCTTTAAACGAGTTGAACGAAAGAAATAACATAGGGGTCGGCAAGTTCTTATGATAAAACTATAGTATCAGATGGGATAGACCAAAAGACATCAGTGTTAAAGGGGCCCTGAAACACTTTTTCCAGTAACCATGAAATGGATTCACTTAAAGAGCTTATTCCGACACGAATTCAACGCCGCAAGAATTTTAGGAGTGCGTCCAGTATAACGAGCACAGTAGCAAATATTTGTCTTCCCTCATCCCGACGAAAGTGCTGGAAGCTAAGCAGGGAGGCATGACAGGGGCGAAGAAAATACGTCACGCGCGCCTCGTGACATTGAGCACTTTTGTTCTTTTGACGCGGCCTTTTCAGTGTGGTCGTGCATGCCCACGTGGACAAGTCGCGGCCTCCTGCGGCGATCCCTGTAATGACAGAGTGCCATGTTCAAATCAGCCAATGGCTGATAGATGGCCTTCTACGAGTGATTTTCGAGCGTCTTCGGTAATTTGTCGAGAGAAGAGAAAGCAGTTTTTAGCTGCCTTTGATGATTTATTGTGAATTCTAGGGCACATATCACATTAAAATATTTAGCTCACATGTTCTGGGGCGCCTCTTCTACCAATCGGCAGCATTTTCTGACCATACTCAGAAATTGTTGCAGGGCCCATTTAGGGAGGACAAAGCTGTGTATTTTTCAGACATGTTCACGAATTCGGACACTTCCACAGGACCACCACAAGCCACCTAGAGTCCACTTACGACAATGTCTAAAGTTTTTGAGGCTGAAACTCTTCCAAACCTCAGTATTTTTACTCAAGTTGCATCGACCGCCGCTGCCACACCGTAGCGGATTTCGAAACCTCGGCCTTGCAGCAATGCCACAACGCTGCGTGGTGAAGCATATTGTGGTTCCGAAGGGGCGCTGGGGAACGCTGGGTTGTGGGCGGATAATTGAATTTTTCGTTTTCTTCTTTCTTCTCAAAGATTTCTCGTCCCATTGGGTTTCATCAAGGAGGCACAACATTTAGAATTCATTGTTATAACCAATAATGCGACACGTGAACGTAGCTGTAAGCGGGTTACTTCACCATAAACAACATGCAAAAGTTGAAGGTGCAGCAACATCACATAGTTACAGAGGATGTATTTTAAGAGCGGTATCGTTGTAAGTGTGTTTGACTGCATTTATAAAAATCATTGCCTGTATATCTTTCGTTTGATGAAAAGCTCATGAGGGCGCAGGTCGTGATTCTACATATTAGTTTTGATAGATAGATACATGAACAGATAGATTAGATAGATAGATAGATACATGAACAGATAGATTAGATAGATAGATAGATAGATAGATAGATAGATAGATAGATAGATAGATAGATAGATAGATAGATAGATGAACAGATAGATAGATAGATAGATAGATAGATAGATAGATAGATAGATAGATAGATAGATAGATAGATAGATAGATAGATAGATAGATAGATAGATAGATAGATGCTACGTATACGTGTAATTGCCAACAGAATGGAGCGTGCCTGTGAGAGGACAGCGATGGCGACCCCTGGCGCGCTGTAATGGTGCAGGGGCACAAGTAGCAGCCAGGCGAAAGAGGCGAGCAGCAGCGAGAGCAGCCAGAAGAAGGAACCCGTCACGAACACGATCACGCGGCTCGGCTGTCCCGCCACGGTGAGCACGAACATCGACAGCGTCGGCCCGAAGCCCAGCAGCGAGCAGCCGGTGAACTCCAGCAGAGTCATGGTGGGCCTTCGTCACCGTGGCCCACGCCGAGAATTGTGGCTTGCGCCCACTATCAGCTTACGAATAGAAAGAGCCGATGGACGTTAAGAAAGTGCCGGAAATCGAAATGCCCACGAAGGGAAACAACTTCCGTTACCATGTAGCGATTTGGATCATTCTTTTTTGCGTTCGTCTCAATATTCGGTGCCACGTAGACTCTAGCGCTGAAGAATGCGACGGAAAAGCGTCGCAGAGTTGTTTTAACGGTGAGAGCGTAATTAGATAAAGTGGTGTGACAGCAATAATAATAATAATAATAATAATAATAATAATAATAATAATAATAATAATAATAATAATAATAATAATAATAATAATAATATAATAATAATAATAATAATAATAATAATAATAATAATAATAATAATAATAATAATAATAATAATAATAATAATAATAATAATAATAATAATATGTAGAGTTTTACGATCCAAAACCACGATATGATTATGAGAGACGCCGCCGTAATGGAGGACTCCGGAAATTTCGACCACCTGGTGTTTTTGAGCGCGCACTGATATCGCCCAGTACATGGGCCTCTACCATTTTATCTCCATTGAAATGCGACCGCCGCGGTCGGTATCGAACTCACGACCTTCGCAGTCAGCAGCCGAGCACCCTAGCCACTGATACACTGAGGCGGACAGAGGAAATAGCTGATTTGATGATGATTGATATGTGGGGTTTAACGTCCCAAAACCACCATTTGATTATGAGAGACGCCGTACACTCAAAAAAAATTGCCCGCAGCTTCCCTCGGGGGAACACTGAGGAGGATGCGGACCATATAATTGGTTAACGGGGTGTTAAAGTGCGACTTACTTGGGTCGATGGCTAAATTGGTTAACGTGGTTGTGAAATGGGGTGTTAAATTGCGACTTACTTGGGTCGATGGCTAAATTGGTTAACGTGGTTGTAGGAGGGGGTGTTAAATGAGTGAACACGTACACACGTATGCGAAAGGGCAGCGCTGGTCGAAGGGACGTCGATCATTGTGTTTGTGGATTCGTTGGAATTCATTTCACCGCGACCTTGGACGTCGACGCGCCGTACAAACCAACCGACGAGCGGCAACTGAGCGAGCGAGCGCCGACCTTGAGTATATATACAGCACGACGGCGCATGCACTGTCAGCTGTTGAATGTCAGCTTATACTCGCGCCTTGTAGTGCGCGGACGGCGCACTACAAGGCGCGAGTATAAGATGCTCCGCATCTAAAATATCGAGTAAAAAGGGTGTCTTTTTGTCCCATAACAATAATCGTCATCAGACTTGCGTGCGCTTCCTTTCTTGAAAACTTGGCGCTGGCCGCTTTCCTATCGAGAATCCAATGTAACCCTGATAATGGGCATGTCGATCGTGACCGGAATGTACCGGGCGCGGGGCGATAGCGCAAGGATGGAACGCAATATAGATGACGATTATTGTTGTGGGACAAAAAGACACCCTTTTTACTCGCTCTTTCTTTAGAGTGTAGTGGAAGGCTCCGGAAATTTCGACCACCTGGGGTTCTTTAACGTGCACCCAAATCTGAGCACACGACAGAGGAAATAGCGATGCGCATTTCCTCTGCGATGCGCATCGTATTCTTCTCGGAGATAGCGGGGAACTCGGCGATACAGCCGCGAGATGCAGGCTCGCGTCAAACAGCTATTTTTGGTACGAATAGATGCTACGAGCGAGGTCGACGCTTAGGCCACCACACGGTGTGTTAAGGCGTTGACGAAATTGCACTTTTCTTATCGGAAAGATGCCGAACGAGACAGACACGTAGCAACGACGTGTTCCAGGAGGTAATCACGGAGCCCACGGTCATGACGCATTACTTCGCTTTGCCGCTGCCAGCGGGTGCCGTCACCCCGCCGATCAGAATCACTACGGGAGGAAAGTGCGAGATAGGGAGAAAGAAATAAAGAAGAAGAAGGACAGGGAGGTTAACCAGATGAGCGTCCGGTTTGCTACCCTGCACTGGCGATAAGGGAATGGGAATGAAAACGAGAACGATAGAAGAGCAGTGTACGTACAAACAAGTAGAGTACAAAGAGCTTCCACACTGTGTGACCATGACGCAGCAATTAACGTGCCGGCGTGTTGTGGGTTCGAGGGCTGTTGACAGAACATTTTTGTTGTTCGTTTTTGGCATCTGATCATGTGCAGGAGGAGGGGTGAATCAAAAGTTCCAGGCCCCTATTCCATGTACGATAGCGTGACCAGGGAACTTTTGACCCCACACTCCTTTACATATTTTCGACGCCGTTTTTGTTGTTTTTTGCTTTTCTTTTTGAAAGACATACGTCACTGAAGTTATGACGAATCCCAGCATGAAACACTTTCGTGTTAAAGAACGAGAGAATGTTTCGCTACGTAGTACGTTTTTTTTTTTGTAGCTTATAGTGTAATTGCAGTGTGTGCAGGCAAATCATTTTTTTTTGTACAGCGGAGGTTGACGGGGTACCTGGTTACACATATTATGCCAGAACTCAAATTTTCGAGACAAGGACACGGCGCATGTGTAGCACCGTTCGCGGTCTGTAACTTCTTTTTGTCGCCAAGTAAAGCACCAGCAGAGTGCTTCAAACAAAACACTACTTTATTTTGTAACAGCTCTAAAGAAAGACAAATGATATACGTCAATCGATGATGCATAGCGTAGAGTGCGTATCTGCTTACCACATCAGCTAACAGTTTTCGCAAATTCCACACAGGCGGGGCAATGAAACGTGAAGAGTGCTGCAACATACACACAAATAAACATAGGTATCTAATTTTCACACAAGTAACTAGGTGAAAAGAGGGATATTGGTTAGATTTTTGGGTGTTTGTATGTTTTCCTCTCCCTCTGAAGCTCTTACCAAAATGTATTACGAACTAACACAGCTATAAATTCTTATAAACCAACACGGCGAACACACAGGACAAGAGGGTTGCTGAGTCATACCACAATACTCTTCAACAGGACGACCCTTTAGCGGCAGTTTTCGATACCTTTGTCTTCTGTAGTAAACATATAGAAGCAGTGAAGCAGAGTACTTGTTTGTCGAGACGTTGAAACACCGTTGCGTAGAAAATTGCGTAACTTTTCGTCTCTTGTCGTAGGCAGTATTAACAAAGTTCAGGGCAACTGAGTCAACAGCTTGTAAATTGTGGCGGCTCGTAACAGAATTTCATCGCCGGATTCCAAGAACACCTCACGGTCACAATCTGTGGCATTGTCACCCCGACGAAATATGGTTTGACTACTGCTCATGGCTTTTGCGCCGTAAGCTAGGAAAGTATCGAAAATCTATCACATAGTCAGGCTCATGCACTTCAGTCATACATACTCAGTTCGGTTGCATTAGTCAAATAGCACGAGAGATCCACAGTGTTTGAAGTTGTCGCATAAGTCTTGTGAGCACAACACCACCGTTCCTACACAAAAAAATGTATAAAATACACGCGAAGAAACCAAAAAAAAAAAACACGCATTTACTTCGCTAAGCCCGTGAAACTTAGCAAGAAAGTCCGGCTGACGCAATGCAAACTGTACTGTTCATTCCACGGAGCACGTGCGATTAGCATATCCAGACAAAGGGCACAAGCACTCGTAATTGACGCGACGTGCATGGATGGCTAAACGTGAGCCACACCAGTGTTTTCTGTCGTCGACAGACAGCGTTCAGACGAACACCTCGTGATCGGACTCGGAATGGCTCGAGCCGTAGTGCAACTGCACGCCCGAATCGTACGTCTGCGACAGGGCCCGCCTCCGCCTCAGCTGACCGCCGGCAACAGAGCACCTTCGACAGCCCGGCTCGGACGAAGACGAAGAAGACGCGAGAGACTCGAGGGAGGCGGGACGGCTGGGTGGCTTCTGCGAGCTGCTCGTTGTCTCCGCCGGCTGGCTCGCCTCGCGCCTCAGTTCCGCGATACTCTGGTGCAGGCCCAGCAGCTGGCCGAACAGCGCGTTGTCCCGCTCCATCAAGCAGCTCTGCATAGAGTTTTAAGAAAACGATTTAATAATTGTACTCCTCATATTGGTGGGCACAATATTTCTTCAATAATTGTTGCATGGCACCCCCCACGGATGCTATGAGTATGCGTTATTAAACGGATTCTAAAGAAGAAAAAAAATCTTGAATTTCCCAGTTATGGGGCATTAAACTCCAGAAATTATACTGAAGTTAATATTTCACTATGCTAAAGCACCACACTCACTGCCAGAGTATACTCCTGGCAGGCGATAAGAACAAGCGAAAAAGAAAACGGTAGTGAAGACGCCGCCTTTGAAGTTACCGTACCAACCCGCGATGATTTTTACCGCGTCTGCTAAGGCACGCAAGGCTTAGTCGCTAAAGAAAAGTTACATGGCGTTTTAAGGGACCGAAAGCCTTAACATAGTAAGCTTCCGAAAATTTCATTAAACCAATGCAACCAAAACTCGCAGGAAGACATCGAAATTCGTGAGGTCACATTGAAGTTAACAAGTAAGTTTCGGCGCAAAAATGAAACATAAAAGCCTGGACCTTAATTTTATCTAATAGTCAAACCATGAAGGCGAAATATATTGCTATAAAGATTTGAAACAATGATTTGTCCGTCCGAACAATATAACGCAGGAAGGTCCAACGTTGGCTGCGTCAAGCCCTTTTGAGCCCAACAACAACGACAATGTAGATCTATAAGTCCTGACCTCGCAGCTATATAGCGTAGAATATATCTCACTGCCGCGATGTGGTTTGGTGACGCCGTGAAAAGAGGCAACAGGAGAGTGCCTTCTGCGGTGCTTGAATTTGGCGGCCATCAAAAGTTATTGGCCGAAATATACGATACGGGTCAAACACGTACGCCATTTATGATCATGACCTCACGAAACTCCGCCTCGCCACTTGAAGAAAACGCTTCGAGAGCTCCGGTCGGCGCAGCTTTTCCACGCTGGGCGGGGCCAACGCCTACCTCGTGAAGCCCCGCTACCATTAGGCCGGTCATCAGGAAAAGCTCTCGAGAGGCCAGAACAATGAACCGTCCTTCGTCATTGAGAGCTTGGTGCGTTAGAGCCCGGGTATAGACAGGCATGCGTGCGCTGTCGTCGGGCCTTCGCCGGCCTTAATGTCTGCATACCGCCGTCGACCTGAATGCAATTCTTGCTATCGGAGCTTGAATTGGTTTTGGAGCCTCCCGCCGAGCAAGAGTGGAGCTTCCGTATTATCACGTTTGAGCTCTCGATTGCTGTACACACACACACACACACACACACACACACACACACACACACACACACACACACACACACACACATATATATATATATATATATATATATATATATATATATATATATATATATATATATATATTGTGTGTGTGTGTTGCGTTCATTACGGTATATACAGCTGCACAGCAATTCACCTTTCCTATGGCGTTCTTTTTCGTGTTTTTGTTTCCCTCTCTGGTCCTCGCTCTTCACGCGCAGCGTTTTGTGATGTGGATTTTTCGGTATGCATTGGTGGATGTTTCTGCTTACTTCAATGCCCGCGAGACACGAAAATATACCACGCGACTACGTGTCGCCGTCATGGACCGAACCTACTACCGCTGCATGACGTGTATATATATATATATATATATATATATATATATATATATATATATATATATATATATATATATATATATATATATATACAACACTCCACCAAATTCAGTTATGTCAACTACACTACAGTTATAATAAGACTACAGCTAGAGTTCTCTGCAGTTCGTTTGGTTTCATTGTCTGTTGGTTATCATGCAGGTTGCGTCTAACTAAGACTACAACTAAAGTTCTCTGCAGTTCGTTTGGTTTCATTGTCTGTTACTTATCATCAAGGCTGTGTCTAACTAGGTGAGCTCCTAATTTCCTCTAACACACAGAAGCACGCGCATGCGTGCATGCGTGTGTGTATATTTGCCTGCATTTGCGTGTGCGCGCGTGTACGAAAGTGGGTATCCACGCGGGTGGCGCACAGGCACTCGGTAAAGCAGCGCTGCTTCCAGCGGTTCGTTTATCTTCCGCCGCCTTGAGCTGCGTCCGCTGCTGCCAGGCCTCCTTTCGTGTCGTTTTCATTTCTCAATGCCGAGGCAGACTCGTCCCAAACGGGCAACTACCCACGCGGGCGCACGAGGAAACGGCGCATTCGTCTCGCCGCCTATTCTTCCATCCCAATTATCGTTTATCCACGCCAACCATTGCGCTCTAGGCACCGCGCCCAGCCGTGGGAATGAGCAAGGACGAAAAACAGCCTCGTACCACGGAGCTGCAGTTATGGTAAAACCACTCTCCGCTTCCTTGTAAACAATGTCCTGATGTGGACCCGTTGCACGATACGTCGCGACGATAGTTAGAGCGCGAGAACAGAACGACGACAAAGAGACAAGGAGGACACGAGCGCTAGCCTTTTTTGTCGCAGTACTGCCTTTTCTGCCTTTTTGTCGCAGTATTCCGCGCTTCAAAGATGGCCAGCATGTGTTGTCTAAAGATCGCTTATAGAAATGAAAATTGAATGACAGAGCTGTTAGTCCTCCAAATGGGCTTTATGTGTACGTGTAGTATACATCTTGGCCACCATGTTGGCGCGACTCAAGATGTACGGCAAGGCACTGCAGTGGGCGAGTTGAATGATAATTTCGAGACCACATCATTTATCGCAGCAGTGTTCAGTTATTAAGACAAATGCGTTATGTTCGTCATGCGATCATGGCAGTGAACGAAATACCAGCATTAACAAAGTGAAGCCTGGAAATTCGGCAGATTCCAAGTACTTTGGGAATCGATGTTATTCAAAGCATGCAGATGGAAGGCGACTATTGTAATTTTTTTTATTGAGCGAAGCATAAGAAAACGACGCTAAAGACACAGACAATTGTATGCACAGACATACGTTGAAAAGTCGCATATGTTTTACATAACCAGTTGTTTATAGTCATAACGATGCCAAGAGCAACATGGATATTACCAGCACCAGAAACGGTAATCAACACCAGTGAGGAGGGCAGCCCTGAACACTCCTTTATCGCATTAATATCACCAATGTGTGTTCTCACCGTTCCAGAAAAGACAAACTACTACTAACCTGTCACGCATACCCGAATAGCCGCGGCATATACCCGCCCGCGGGTATGTGCGCCACGTGTCTGAAAGGCTTTGAGGACGTACGCGACCGGACTGTCGCATTATTCATCTCATAACCAGCGAGTCGCATTCGTCAAATCATCTTACTCACATACTAATTTATGTTTAGCCCAATCTAAGGGGGTGATCACGAGACAGACAGACAGACAGAGAAATGGATAAATAGATAAATAAATAGATAAATAGATAAATAAATTGATAGATAGATAAATTGATAGATAGATAAATAGATAGATAGATAAATAGATAGATAGGTAAATAGATAAATAGATAAATACATAAATAGATAGATAGATAGATAGATAGATAGATAGATAGATAGATAGATAGATAGATAGATAGATAGATAGATAGATAGATAGATAGATAGATAGACAGATAGATAGACAGACAGATAGATAGACAGATAGATAGATAGACAGATAGATAAATAGATAGATAGATAGATAGATAGATAGATAGATAGATAGATAGATAGATAGATAGATAGATAGATAGATAGATAGATAGATAGATAGATAGATAGATAGATAGATAGATAGATAGATAGATAGATAGATAGATAGATAGATAGATAGATAGATAGATAGATAGATAGAGATGTCAAGGGGTGAGGCACCCCCTTGAAATAGTAATTTTACGCACTGTATGTCATGGCGAAAAAAAATTGAGGGGGGGGGGGGGGCACGGCCCGATTTGCTACCCACTGGCGCTTCGCCACTGTGTGAATGCTAAAGTGACCCTCTGTCTTTTAGTCACATAAACGTCGCTGCAATGCTTCCTAGACGCGTATACTTGTCCTGACGACGTCATTCAACAAATTCCAAAGCTATAGCATTAAAATAAAACGACATTCTGTGTATTAGTGAGTAGAAAAGGCGCAGCGTCGTCGGGAAGAAGTGGAACCACCTTCTCGAGAGTGTTCCCTCGGTACATCTGTCCCAATACACACAAGAGAACAACGGGTGGGTGATCCGCGGCACTAGAAGTCGAGCCCAACGCATCCGGCATTAGAGGAGGACACAACAGCCGCACGCCGCCATTATTCCTGCGTGAGCGAAAAACCGACTGATGTTCGCCTGAGCATTAGCAGTACGGGGCAACGGTGACGAAATGTGGGCGACCACCGCTCGGTTTTCGCTGTACCGGCGGTCACTTATTGCAGCACGAACTCGCCCGAAAGGGCGGCCAGGTCCATGACGTCGAAGTAGCACTTGGCGAAGTCACGGCCAGATTTTTTCCTGTGCCTCGCGGGAGCGCCACTCTCGCATCAAGGAAAGCAAGTGCAGGCGAGAAAGTAGGCCGTCGAGGATGGCGGTTGCTAACGCGGAGGCGGGGTGCCCGTGAAATGCGTCGACGGTCACCGTCGGCCACTCACTGTCTTCAGACATGTCATCATGGCAGCACGTGCATCAGGCGCAATGCCGTTGAGGCCAGGGAGACTTCTTGAACTAATTGCGCTCGCACCAAGAAATAGTTCAAGGCTCTGCCGCCCATAATGCGACTACCTCTTTTTTTGTGTGTGTGTGAGGCTGAGTTATCCGTGAAGAGGTTTTGTGAAGAGGAAAGGAATTCTCTAATACAGCTATCAATATGCTGTTCAAGATCCCGTATTGTTTTGTTATTGCCGCTTATTGAAGCTTTTACGACCACGAAATGACAACCACAAAATTTTGAAGACCAAAAATTCCTGCATAGCTTCAACAGCGTTGCACCTGAGTGACGAATACACATAGGGAGAGAAGGAAGCAAAACATACAGACAAAAAGACCGAGAAAGAGAAAGGAACAGAAATGAACAGAGGCAAAGAGAAAGACTGCTATCCAGATATGTTAGCCAGGAACAGCATATATTCTGGTACAGTATGGTAAAGCATGGAGGTGGGAAAGGGGAGTGAGGGTGAGGAGGAGGGGAGACAGTAAAGCATAACATATATATAGAATGAAAGAAAACGCAGAACGAAGACAGAACGAAGACAGCACGAAGCAGAACAACGACAGAGAGAAAAAGAAGGAGAGAAGACAGAGTCAAAGAAAGAAGGCGAAATAGAGAGTGATCAGAAGAGATAAAAAAAGAAGAGTGAAAAATATAGAAGGCCACAAGAGAGAGAGAAATAGAAATAAAGAGAGATGAAGAAGGCATACACAAAAAAACGAAGAGAAGATAGGAAAAGGACGAAAGCGAGAAAGAAAGAGAAAATTTGCAAAACAGCGAAACGGCAAAAGCCGTGACTGCAGAGGTGCTCAACAGCTGCGCTCTCTCTTTACCATTACGCCTCAGGGGAAAGCTGGGCTATTTTTTTTTATTCGTTAATTTCTTCCACTGCGACTATCGTCCGAATTCTCGGAATGCATTATCGGTCCTATACTAGCCGCTCGGGGAGCTGAAAGCAGTGCAGTAACCGGGCCGCAGGACCCGACGGGAGGGTCCACCCTTTCCTTAAGTACATTTCTCCACGATATGGGTCTTCAGGTCGCTCCAGAAGGCCGGACACTTTCGTGCTTCGGTGACCTCCCAAGCCCAGCCAACTGACCAAAGCCGCAGATCCAGTTGTGAGCTGCACAGAACAGCTTCCCATCGCCCCTGGTATAGTTCACTATAACCCTGGTGTTCTGACCCTTGCCGCGGGGGCATGGCTTTGTTCGAGCACTTTAGGAAGATGTGAACGGAAAGTTCAAGTCTTCCCTGCCACGTGTATTTTCTTCTCGATGGTCTTTTTTCCCCTTACATAGTGCCATATCGCAGTCAAAGTGGTGCCTCAGGCATTGTGAAACTGCAACTTACCGATGCGAGACAAATCGCTATATAGTTGGTATCTCGAATCAATACCGGCTAGCCCAAAACAGTATGCCATTTCGAGAATCATCGCAGGGATAGTCAAGAGCCAATTGAAACACGAACGCAGAAAGCTTTGGACGCGGCTATCAACCGTAAACGCGGGGACACTCGCAGTGAGCCGTCGAAATGTCCCACAACAACGAAGCCCCGGAATAAGGGACGTGTTCGAGAGCCGAGGAATCGCTGCGCTTGTCGTCCCCTTGCCGCGACGGTTTTCGCACCGCCTGCATCGCACGTACTTCCGCGTGTTGTGGCCGAAAGCCGTGACCACGCGAAAACCGTGACCACGCGTTCGTTTCCGGCCGACGAACAATGACGGGACCGATTCGACTCGCTGCGCGTCCCCGGCGGCCGATAATGGCGCGCCGCGTCGTCTCGTGGAAGCCGGCTGACAAGTTCAGACATTCGCACACTCGGCATGCAGACACCGTGAAGCGCTGAGAGTTTGAGAAACTTCGATGCGACGTTATCGTTTCTTTAAAAAGCACGACGGGCTCCGAATGACCGGACAATCCCGCTTCTTCCGGTTACACAAGCGACTACAGACCACACCAATATGCTTATCTGGTACGCACAAAAATACACGCGGTTTCAACTCTAGCGCGGAAGTCATTTTAGAACAACTATATGCCGCATCTTGCACGCCTAATCGGGACTTGCATCGGTATCAATAAAGCGTGTTCACACGCTCTGCGCATTTTCACGACGTCGACAGAATGTCGTTGACTCGACACAGGTCGCTCCTGCTGTTGCATGCTTCGTTTATGTAACCGAAGGTTCCCGTTAGTTTGCTTAAGATATACTTGCGTATGTGATCCTGAGAAGTATTTAACGATGCAGTTGTTGAAAAAAATGATGGCGAAATGCTTCTGCTCCCTCGAACACCATCAATCGAGAAGAATTGCAAGGAAGGCGAAGCTGGTAGCGCTCAGTACCGGCTTAACCCCGGTATTCTAGAACGTCCTTTCACTCAACCCTTCACCTTCACTCGAGAAAGCCGATGGGAGCGCCGTCTCTAGGCGCGGCAAGTCACTGCATATCAGCAGTAATCCGCCGCGGTTCTTGAATAGCGCAGCGTCATTGTCAGCCGGGCGGTGGCGCAGTGCTCAGCTCTGTCAAGTGAAGGATGGAAGTCGAGTCGAGGAGTGTTTGTGAATACCGGGGTCAGTCCACGGGCTTCAGGCCGAATTCGTGTGAACTAAAGGCTCGCTCACGCTTGCGACTATAGCGCCGGTCGTGCGACTATTTTCAAGTGGCTGCCAAA
This sequence comes from Rhipicephalus microplus, assembly GCF_043290135.1. Lineage (NCBI taxonomy): Eukaryota > Metazoa > Arthropoda > Arachnida > Ixodida > Ixodidae > Rhipicephalus > Rhipicephalus microplus. The sequence continues at coordinate 33,445,139 of NC_134703.1, forward strand.
ACGAAACCGAGGGCGTTGGACGTCCTGCTTGCGAAAGGCGCTGTACCCTAATTCCCCGTCTGCTCGCACTGCCGCTGCCCCGTAAAATAAGCCCACGTACTGTTCCCACGCATCTTATCGCTTAAACTGTTTGTGGCTGCAGTTGTGCGACTGAAATGCCGAGCAGCGGGTCACTGGGCCAAATCAGTGGCATTTAGACCAAAGCGACTGTTTGCGACTATAACTGAATCGCGCGATCTGTGCCGTGTGAACCAGCCTCTAGACCACCGGTGGACCAGTCGTCCCAGATTAGCCAGGTAACAACTACAGTCACGCGGCTAAATTCACGTAACATTATGCAACCACTACTCACCTTACATGTCCCCAACGAAAACCACGCAACAGATAGTCGTGTAATGGCTAGTCATGATACGGGATCCCACCGAAGCCTAGTCACCTCACATGATTGCACCAAAAGCCACGTAACGGCTATATCGACTAAAATGACGTCACGTAACCAATAGTCCTATTACATGCTCCAGTCAAAATCACCTAACAGCCACTCACTTGACATGCTCCCGTCACAACCACGTAACAAGTGCGCAGTGTAGAGAACAGACCAAAACCAGAGAATAGCCAAGCCTAGCCATACTTAAGTCGACTTCTAAAAACTTGGCATTTCTAGCAAAGACTTGGCGTTATTTGAGGTAGCTTTAAAAAATCTAGGTGGAACACTAGCTCCGCTGTTAGCTCCAGGCTCGCGCTCCTAGCGAAAGCTGCACGGTTACTTTTTTTTCTTTTTCGTCTTTGCGTTCTTTCTGTTTCAACAGTTATTACGAGCACAACACGAATTGTGTGCAGCGCTGCGTGTGTCAGGGTAGCGTGAAGTATACACCAACAAGCAAGCAAAACATACAGTGCACTCTTTCCAGCGCTGCACGCTTTTTTGTACATCGGGATGCTGCCTCGCCGACGACCTCGACCCGTGAGTCGAGCACGCGACAACGGCCGACACGTCCGCTCTTTTGTCAGCCATGTCTCGTGTGGTTTCGTTTCACGCGCGCGCAAGTGAACGTTGTGAAATGGCAAACGCTCGCCAAACACTGCGTAATGGTGTAGGGGAAAAAAATTAACGAAATGTTCACAAATGTTCCTCAACACGAGTCGTGTAAACTGTCGATGGCGAGCTTGTGCAACGGTACGTTCACGCCTGACAGAGTCCAAAGCTACCATGTGGAACTGAATAATAATAATAATAATAATAATAATAATAATAATAATAATAATAATAATAATAATAATAATAATAATAATAATAATAATAATAATGAGCGCTGAGTTACAAGGTAATTGATCTGCAGTTCAACAAGCTTTCTTTATGAGCCATACTTGACCGTCATATCATTTAACAGAGCAGATAATGCAACACATCTTGAAAAACAAAATATGCCTTCAAGCCGGATACCAACGGCGATGCGCGCCTACGTACTGCGAGATAAAATTCAATCTCCAATGACAAGGACCATAAACTGAAATTTCAAAAAAAAAAAAAAAGCCCTGTATCAGGCAGCAAGACCAAACAAGGCAAATGACATGAACCTACATTAGCCTTTGTGATTGAGTGCATTTATAAAATACTTTATTTCTTTAGGATTTTCTTTATATCTGGGGGTTTACGTCCGCAAACCAAGATACGATTATGAGAGACGTCGTATAGTGGAGGGCTTCGGAAGTTTCGACCATCTGGTCTTCTTTAACGTAGACTTACATCGAGCAGTAGACGGGCCTCGATACCATTTCGCCTCCATCGAAATGTGACCCCCATAGCCGGTATTGAACCTCATTTTAAAAAAAATCGCAGCATATCCACGAAATGAATGATGATGAGTGGGGCGAAGCGTTCGTCGATCCGCTCGTGCGTCCGTCCGTCCGTACGTGCGCCCGTTGGTGCGTTCATTCATGCGTCCGTCCGTCCGTGCATCCGTCTGTCTGTCTGTCTGTCTGTCTGTCTGTCTGTCTGTGTCTGTCTGTCTGTCTGTCTGTCTGTCCATGCGTCCATCCGTCTATCTAGTGAACACTTCAAGTAGCGCCATCTCGCTTTTAGTTTTTTATCATATATTCTCATATACAGGTACCACCATCCAGCGGACAATTTAAGGACAAACGAGAGTATGTACCACATCTATGCTCTCAGCGATATGTTAACACCAAGAGCGTGATAATCACACAGTGCTACGTTTTTCGTAACATGTGGACATGTGTATATGTGCCCGAGGGTAGGTATGTGCCACTGGTATGCGGGCATGTGCCGCAGGTTACGCACTACGACAACGGGGGACGCACAAGCCACGCCATAGGGTGCTTGGCCCCTAAAATGAACAATGACCGAGAGGAAAACGGAAAAATCGCGCGAGGGTAAAAAGTATAAAAAGCCCGAACAAAAGCCCCGATAAAATCGACGCCTCCGTCACTCAGTAAAGCTAAACACCTATTGACACGCTTATATACGGTTTTCTTAACTTCAAAAAAATACTAAAATGAAATAATAAAACAAAATAAATAAATAAAAAATAAAGGTCAAGTGAAGGAAGGGAGACAGAAACATGGGGAAAGAAGGGAAAGTAGTGCGACCACAACGGAAAGGATCATATAGGCGTTCTATTTGCGGCCAGTGTCAACCTCCATACATATCAAAGCAGATACGGAACTGATACGACGCCCCTTAATATCACAGATCGTAATGAGAGTGACCTGGAAAAAAAAAAAAGAAGCTTTGGCCCACGCGAACACGGAATAGAATCTACTGTCGCATAGCGGTGTGTCTTTCCTTTGTTGTAACAGCGCGCATGCGAAGAATGCCCGTTGAAGTTTAGTTGGCAAAACTAAAAGCTTCGTTGAGCGCACTGCTCAACTCGAATATACACAAGCACAAACAAACCACCCAAACATGTCGTACCCGAACGAACGCGCTCGAAAGGCTACGCGTGCCTGCGCCCATGACAGGCATGTTTACAGGCTTTGTTGTCGCCCTTCATGTATATGTATGCCATAAATGGGCGCTTACACAGACGTATTGCGTCTAGAAAATGCGGCTTCCCGAAGCAACGTTGCAAAGGTGTCGCACTCCGCAGTGCGAGTAGTCCTGTGGCTGTAGCTGCAGACCGGATGCGATCTATAGAGAACTTGCGCAACGAAGGCGGCGTCATGTTAGTCAGAGCGAATCTTCGCTGCCTCTGCAGATCCAAGCAGAAAACAGCGAACCTATAAAACGGGATACGCCGAGCATCTTCTAGCGGCACGCAAAGGCAGCCAACGGCACAACGGCCACGAGCAACACGCAAAACAACATTCCTTTAAGCAAGCCAGAAAATTGTGGGTCACGAGTGCACGTGCCCAGAACGCAAAGTCGCGCGGTGTTACGCATTCGCCTCCGAGTGTATACACGGTGTATGCCCCGCGTGAGAAAATGGTGGGTTACAGTGGTGGGAATGCCTTACGGCATCTCAGAGCAGCCGTTGGAGCAGGCAAAATCTGTTCAATTTGGAGCATGCGGCTATACTTCTATGTTCGGAGCACGCACAGGCTCTCCATGGCGCACACAGAGGAAGAAAAGTTAGCTTTTAATTTAGTTTAATTTTCCTTCAGTTTACAGAACCATTTATTTACAGAAGCAGCACGCCCACAAAATCGGTGACATAAGTATAGTGAAGGATACTGCACCAACAAGCTAGCTGCAGCGTGAAGTTCATAGTAACGATTGCACGCACACACACACACGAGCACACATTCAAAGCTCGTCACAGTAAAGCTTCTTTAATACTATACATACATGTCGGCAACCTTTCGGGAACGCGGCAATCCTGTACACTAATCGTAGTATACATTAACGGTTTCTCTTCGGGGGGGGGGGGGGGGGGGTGAAGGTTCGTCGCACTGTTCTCCTTCCATAAAATATCAACGTACGGGGCTGACATTGTGCGTCCCCCTTTCACCCCCCTTCCCTATTATGTCAGTGTATGAGGCTGGCTTTTTTGCCCCCCACCCCTTTTGCACACACCTATGACTAAGTACCAATTTGCATTTCAACGCTATCGCGTTAAAAAAACTCGTTTCGCAGACATTCCGGTGTCAGCGTCGACGTCGTTGGTTGTGAGCGAAAACTCATCCTCTTATGCATGACCGCAAAATATAGAACGATAAAAACAAAATAAATAAATGATAAAAAAACCCTAGAGCAGAGTGGGGACCGAACCAGGGTTGTTTGGGTACGATTGGGGACCGAACCCTGGTCGTTTGCGTTGCAAGCGGATGTCCTACCACACAGTCATGCCTCTGCTTGTGAAAACAGTGAAAAGAACTTCCTCTGCTTGGAAATGCAGTGAAAGCATAGCTTTCATGCCCCACAAACACAGGCGTCCTGTGTGTTTGATACATGATACATGCTTGATTGATTGATTCATTGATTGATTGATTTGTGGGGTTTAACGTCCTAAAACCACCATATGATTATGAGAGACCCCGTGATGGAGGGATCCGGAAATTTCGACCACCTGGGGTTCTTTAACGTGCACCTAAACCTGAGCACACGGGCCTACAACATTTCCGCCTCCATCGGAAATGCAGCCGCCACAGCCGGGATTCGATCCCGCGACTTGCAGGTCAGCAGCCGAGTACCTTAGCCACTAGACCACCACGGCGGGGCGATTGATACATGCTTCACAATGCAACATGAAATATTGCAGCAATATTGCGTGTTACAAGCGTCCATTGCCAACGGGCGTCAGAATATGTGATTATCACAATGCATCCGTGGTTGAAAGCCAGTACCGCACTACAAAAGGCACACACGCTACTGCGCCTATTCTCTTAATGGCACGTATAGTGGGTGCATAGCAAATCCTAAAAAGGTTTCATGCACTATGTGCTTAAAATATGCACTAGTAACAGCAAGTCGCTATCGCAATCTACTCCTAAAGGCGAAGGTTTAGGGTTCCAGAACTTTTTTTTTTTAATTTTGACCTCATTTTCAGATTTTCGGCCAATTCCGTAAAGGCAAGAGAAACATAGAAAGCAAGAACATGCGACTTCTTGGTCGATCTACAACAGCAAAAAGAGGCTAGCTCCTCCTCTTGTTCAAGTCATACGTACTTACGTATACTCCACTTCTGTCCAGAAGCCAAAGTTAGTGCTCGGTCCACATTTACTACTAACAAATATATAATTGTATAGGAAGTTCGTGAAAAATGTTCCCGCAATACCCTCACCTGCATCTCGCCTCAAAATGTTCACGGTATTGCTTCTCTTTAATAAAATTGCTTCTCTTTCATTTTGGGCTATCATTTTCAGAGCGAAAGTCGTTCTGAGATCACAATAACAGACGTTTTTGCGGTCGCAGTTGTTCACCGCCACCGTTGTTGTCCGTAATCGCTAACACGCGAGAAGAGAGAAAAACGAAATGATAAAAAATGTATTCAGGATATCGGATTCGAACCCAACCTGTTACATGACAGTCGAGTTTTCTACCAACTCTTCTGCCTGAAATTTCTCCGCAAAAAAAAAAAGAAATAAAACTTTACACAGGCTTCATGGCCGAAAAGGAATCAAGTAGACATGTCTAATATATCGAGGTAGGTGAGTAAAATTAAACTAACAATCAGGTGTTAGGCATGCCATCCGAGTCACGCAACTAACTGGTGGTTGACTGATTACAACCCATTACAAAAGGTTCAGCGCAGAATTCTTCGTCGTCACTAGCCCCCGCATCGATAAAGTGCACATAATGCCTTATAATGTGCACTGGGTGCCTCCCTTCTACGCAAAATGGGGAACGATGGTGCAATGAGTGCTTTCCTATACTTCACGAAAATTGATTGATATGAAGGATTTAACGTCCCAAAACCGCCATATCATTTCGAGAGATGCGGTAATTCAGGACTACGGAAATTTCGACCACCTGGGGTTCTGTAACATGCACCTAAATCCAAGTGAACGGGCCTCCACAAAAGTTATGATGGTATGTTGCGTGGGTGACAGTGTATTGGTAGAAGCTGCCACTATAGAATGAACAAAAAACTTTCGAAAGGCCGCTGTACCAGCTTTCGCCGTGACTGTGCCGAGTGTTCCGAGCAGTCCTAAGTTATCATTTGCAGCTGTGGCATGATTTACATCACCCACCCATCTTCTTTTACTCATACACGCCTCCACTATGATAATAAAGCCGGTAATAATGAGCGGGAGGTGTATGCTACATACACCTCCCGCTCAAATATCCTGCGGACCTCGAAGGAACGCCTTACTAGATACATACACATCGCCAGTGTTTTTTGTTTGTTTTTTAATCGTTAGCTATATAGCGTTGTAAACCAGTAACATCAATTCTGCGTTCTATTTTTTATACACTCCCTTTTATCATACTGTCGGGCCCTGAGAAAATAAGTAAACAGACAGATAAATAGGAATATTTCCAGTGACCTTGCCGATGAGCGAAGAAGATCGAGTGACCACTATACTTCAGGCGGAGCACGTCGCTGCGACCTCCAGCAGCTCCTCTGGCGACAGAAAAATAAAGAAAGACGACACTCGTCCCCGTTGCGCAACGAGTTACAGTTGCATACCAGCCACTCGCACTGCTCCGCAATCGAGTTTCTCCGTTGACACCGCCACCTCGAAAGAATGCTTCGAGTGATTTCTCGTTTACTTGTGTTTTCCCGCACTGCGAAACTGGTCGCGCGGCAGCGCTACACGGCCGAAGCGCAGCGGCGAAACGAGTTTAACGTTGCAGAAAAAACAAATAAAAGTGCCCAGAGAGAAACCTTTGTCGTCGTTCTGTTCTCGCGCTATAACCATCGTCGTGGCATACCAACTAGCCCGAACCGTCACACTTCCGAGAGAGAAGTCGGGAAAGTGCAAGGCGAGACGACAGTCAGATATGATGCGTACACTGTCGTCCTTTATGAACGGGAACACGCGAACGCGTGGCCGCCGCTCTGCGGCGGCTGCCTGCAGCACCTTCAACCGACAAGTGAAGAAAGCACGTTCGCTTTTGGCGCCATCTATTGCCAAGCAAGACATCGAGTCATGGTCGGTAGACAAGCGCTGCTAGATTACGTTGCCTCCCTGCGCACTTGGCGAGCGATATCAGGCTATTACTGCAGCTCGCGCCGTGGTTGCGCACAACGTTTGATATTTGATATGTTTGCAGTGAATTACGCAAGTCGTGAGCAGAGAGGGAGTGCAATCTAGCAGCACTTGTCTACCCGCCATGACTCGTTATTGTTATTTTTTGGCAACAGATGACGCTGAAAGCGAACGCGTTTTCTTCTGCTGTCGGTTGATGGTGCTGTAGGCAGCCGCCGAAAAGAGCAGGCCGTTCGCGTGTTCCCTTTCATAAAGGACGACATGGGCGAGGAGTGCGTTCTTAGTTCGCAAATAAGAACATGGGGCAACGAAAAGGACCGGGACAAGCGCACAGGTGAGCGACTGTCCTGATCTTTTTTTTTTGTCCCTTGTTCTTACTTGCGCTGTTTTATGAAGAAAGATAAAACACCGACACGCCCAAGCGATCTCTCTTTTGTTCTATTTCAAGTTTCGATGATTCAAAATTCGTGCTAAACACCAGGCGCTTTTATGTATCACACCCTCATCAACAAGGTACAAAAAAAAAAAGAAAAATGCCGCTAAACCCGCGCGGAACACCCAGCGCAGTAGCAGTGAAAACTGGAAGAGCTGCCTCTCCAAACTCCGTTGTATAGAATCTCTGGGGCAACTAATATGCAAGCACACTTGCAGGGTATCCACTACATATAAATCATCGTAATTTTTATGAAGTAGAGAATCACCCATTGTGTCTTTGTCATTCTGCAAAAAGCGTGGTACCCGCTACACACTAGAAGGCGTTGTGTGTGATGATTTGGCTGACGATGATGAATTATTATTGCTGAGCACTTTGTAATGATTAAAAATGTGCATTCTGACTTAAAATAACAAAGTGCAACGAAAAACTACGTAGAAATTTCGCCCCCTATCTGGGTGGTATCGAATGAGGGAAGGCTTTTTTTTTTTTTTTCTCATTCTCTCGTATGTCTCTCCACGCAACAGTGGACTGCTCCACCTCCACTAGTTTCGTGCCACTGCATACTGAGAATGCAACACGCATAGGTGGCCAAACGTTTACGTAGTTTTTTTTTTGTTATAGCTTGTTATGCCAAGTTAGAATACATATTATCATGAAATCATTCGACTTTTGTAACATTTTTGGATTCTTTGTGATGAGTTGGAAGCATGCAACGACCAACTCGGTGCGCTATTCGCAATGTGCGATGCCCGCATGCTTATTAACTCATCTACCGCGCTACATCACGCATGTTAACCGACTCGACGTCTGTACAGGGTCTATTTTGCGACGGAGTTTCAAGCACTGGCATAACTCTGCGGTTTTAATACTAGATTGCCACGCAGAAGGCCTAGTCCGTAAAAACACACAAAAAATAATAACAGGTGAAGCCCATTACACTGCAGCAGCTTGCCGGGGTTTTCATACTTCATGACGCTATACTAAACAACAATTACTGACTAAAGCCTCATTTGTAATGCACGGTCACAAAAGAGCTCATTCAGTCCGACGATCCACTTGTACTTACTAGATTGTGACGCCTCAAGAGAGAGAAGAAACGGGGAGGTTCTTAACCAGGCATGCACTTCCAGTTTGCAACACTCCTCTGGATAAGAGGCTAGAGGGGCGAAAAGAAAGACAAGACAAGAGAAATATGGGGCATGTCATGTAAAGTGGACTGGGAAATGGCCGCCACCGTAGCTCAGTGGTAGAGCATCGGACGCGTTATTCGAAGGTCGCAGGTTCGGATCCTGCCGGTGGCAAGTCGTCTTTCCGCCCACTTTTGTTTCTTCACATTTGCATTGCGATTGCTTCTAATAACGCCCCCTATACTTTTTTTGGGGTAATATTGTCTGTTAGTTCTCATTATTATTGTGCCTAAGAAAACGAGCCCTCGAATTTGAACTTCCTTCCTTCATACTACACTTGCTTATTTCATCCGCCGTTCAGAGTGAAATGGTAGCATTCTTCCCTTCGTTTCTGGCATATTTAGGTCATCATCAGCTTTGGATTAGCGTAAGTATATAAGTTTTGCGATTGCGCAGTGGCGACAATTGCGAAGCCTGGCGTGCTCTAGCTTGAAACTGCCTATTCGCAGCGTAAAAACTTTTTGGGAAAACAGGGCCGGCATCCGGCACATGTTTTGGGACAGTCCTGAATGTGAGCCGTTCGGGAAGAGAATGAAAAGAAAGCTTAACGATTTAGCAGTGGGCCCACTACTGCATTCGATGTTCCTTGCGCAATCTTTGTTATGACGCCGTTAACGAGAGTGGCGTGCGTGTCGGGAGCGTGGAGGCAAGAGAGTCGCGTCGTGAGGCGAAATAGCTCGTCTTTGGTGGGAACCGCATTCCTGGCCGTCATTGTGCGCGCAGTCCTCCTCGACTGACCTTGCCACACGAGGGTCTGACCAGGCCAGATACTTCGGCCGGACAAGGCATTCAGCAGATCCCGTAGCGCCAAAGCCAATGCAGGTTTGCAGCAAGGTCACCGGCGTTTTTTTAACCGACGTCAAATAGACTGATAAAACAAAACGAAAACCTCTCGCCTGTTTGGATTTGACACAATTTTGTAAACGTTTTCATCATTGCTCGGTTTAGGAACGTTAGTTTCAAGGACTCCAGAAATACTACTGTGGTCCCTCGGAGCGCGTTGCACCGATTTGTATTACCGTTTGTGTAAAAATACCCATTCGGTGCCGATATCCAGGGAGAGCCTTTCAAAGTGAGGTGACTGCACAGTCCGACGTATACATATAGGTCAAAGTCACCAGAGGGAACGAACCTATGACGTAATAACAACATCGCTGTCGGGCAGTCAGGCTGCACGAGGTGCACGCAAATAAGAGTAAATTATTTGTCACCAAGCGACACGAAACGTATGTATACATGCAACTGTGTTGACTTTTCGTGATAATACTTTTACCCCGCATAATTTTACCCTTATATTATCCCTTTTGTGACCTCACGGCTACGAGCCTCGCCGCGGTGATCTTTGGCCATGCTCTTTGAACTGATCTTTGAACTACAGGTCGCGGGATGGAATCCCGGCTGCGGTAGCCACATTTGCGAAGGGGGTGAGAATGCCCAAGGCTCATATACTTACATTTAGGATCACGTTAAAGAACCTTAGCTTCCAGGTACTCGGAATTACTGGAGTCCTTCACTACGGCGTCTCTCATCATCATGTCATGGTTTTGGGACATTAAATCCCAACAATTACAATAAGTTATTATTGTGAAGCAAAGTAAGTAATTTTGCACTTTTGATTCTTGCCCTTTTAGAATATCTTCCAGCGCCCTTTTACCGCTTCTTATAAGGCTGACTGCCAGTTCTGACGTGTATGGACGAGCAATATACTGAAATGGAGAGGGAAGACAATGTCACTTTTCAATAAAAGTCAGTTCAGCAACAGTTGCACAAATCCGAGTGCACTGTTTGGGCAGACTGGTGATCCACGATCCTGGTAACAACGTAGAAAAGAAAAGCTACTAAAAAAGGCTGCCTCTCCCCGTTTTATTTGTGCGCAGTATACCAGGAACTGTACACAAGAAACTGTACCAGGAATTCAGTACACAAGTTACTGAATTCACGGTGACTTATCCGTCTGCGAAAGTTTCGATGTAACGGCCTTGAATGAATTGCAAAGCGTTTGAGCAAAAACGGGCCAGGTGACGCACGTTTCGTGGAAAGGAAGATCACCGGTCTCATAATGAAATACAGCACAGTCAATACGAAGAATCCGTCCTCCGCTCTCTTTTTCACGACCAGCAACGAATTTCAATGTTGAATTCCACAACAGACCTTTGCAGTCCGGAGCAAGTTCGTACGTGATCAACCGCAAAGAAAGAAAGAAAGAAAGAAAGAAAGAAAGAAAGAAAGAAAGAAAGAAAGAAAGAAAGAAAGAACGAAAGAAAATAAGAAAGAAAGAAAGAAAGAAAGAAAGAAAGAAAGAAAGAAAGAAAGAAAGAAAGAAAGAAAGAAAGAGACGTCGGGCACGTTCGCATTTATACGGTAAGGTAACGGCTCCATTTTTTTTATTCGTAATAATTACTTCTCCCTTTCGCTTCATGTTCCTTATTTATAATTACGAATTTTCAAAATGAAGCAATCATGACAGGCTGGCCACCCCACTGCAACGTATCAGTTCGTTCATTCGCCAAATTTCTCCAGAACGAATCTTAAACCAGCGCGATGAAGATCATAAAGTGCAACCACGATGGGAAAAGCCAAAAACGTCAAAATAAGCCTAAACGAGGAAACGAGCACGTTTTGACGAACCCCGAAGGGATCAGTCGCCCATGCCGTCATTACAGACTGGCCCTGTGACGACCGTCACATACCGCGATTTATCTAGGACACGATACAGGGTGACAAACATCAGCATAGCAAATAGTCAATAGCAATACGTGAAAAAAAAAAAAATCTGACCCTTCCCACGCGTGCACTGGCAGTGGGAATGGATGGAATGCGAAGCATGCAGTGAGCGCAAATCAGCATGATAAATCATGACATTCATGTTATTACACGTCGTTCGATCATCTTATATTCGGCACGCCTGCATTGATGTGCATTCACATGCAGTGCTAGTGAAACATTTATTCCCGTGTATATCGTGAATGACGTGTCATTTACGTTTGTCCTAATCGTGGCATGTCAATTACGACGTTGCAGATTTTAAATATCCCGCCTAAACTACTCGCGCCTTAGCAGATTCTGTTAACATCTATGACGTCACGGGAACTTGAAGATGGCGTCACCACTCGCGTTCTCTTATCGCGGGTTTTTCTGCTTACCAATCGTCTATCGCCGATAGCGTGGTGTTTTTGGTATCGTGAATGAGTAAATTACTGATACGAGAAAAATATTTTTTTATCTCTATTTTTAGTGCCCCCTTAATGATCGAGCTGAAGAATGCATGAGCGAAGCTTCGCTAAAAGCTCGAGAGCATCGAAGTGACAGAACGAACTTTTGGGGGTGACGTAACAGTATCTTCTTGTAGAGAGAGAGTTGGATTTTGTTTGTTTGCTTGTGTCTGAGGAGCCAGTGAACCGTGAAATCCCGAAGTCACGCCGTGATTTCAATCCGTCCAACTACAATCCCTGCACGAGGCGGCTTTACATTTGCCGTTTTCCCCGTGCTATACATTGTACACCGACGTACATGCTTGGCACGTGAAGACGACGAGACATGTTGGGGCTTCCATTGCGAGTATATTTCTGTAAGTTTGCACTTGTATCAAGGGGCTGAATGAAATAGTGTATGTATGAACACTACCATGCACATAGTATCTAGTTACGTTAACTATGCATGCATCTTAACTGACGACTACAGCGCACGATATTGATTGATATGTGGAGTTTAACGTCCCAAAACCACCATATCATTATGAGAGACGCCGTAGTGCAGGGCTCCGGAAATTTTGACCACCTGGGGTTCTTTAACGTACACCCAAATCTGAGCACACGGGCCTACAACATTCCCGCCTCCATCGGAAATGCAGCCACCGCAATAACGCATGAGATCAGAGCAAAAAGAAAAAAAAAACTGTAGTGGTGCTTGTCAACAGCCGATGGGTACATGAGATATCAAGGCAGCCTGTACTTGCATCCATACACTTAGAGGAAAGCTATTCTTGTGTCCGCTTTGCTACTGCCGAAAGATTTCATAGGCACAGCATTACGCAGCCAACGAGCAGTCGGCAACATAGAACATTTAGGGCGAATTCCGTCTATACCCACGTGGAGCCACCACGAGGGCAGCGACGTGTACGTCGGGTCAGTTATCTATAACGGTCGAACCAGACAGCAGCGCCACAATATTAAAGCATAATGAAAAATACTGTAGGGCCTGCGGCTGGGTGAGTCAGGGGCGTAGGGAGAATTTTTTTCCGTGGGAGGGGGGGGGGCACGTTTGGTGTGCTACCCCCTGGCTTGACTACGCCACATGTGTTAGTACGCTCGTTTTGTCCCTTCAAGATTACAAGCATGATTATCGCGGTGACCACGAATAGAGATTCTATTATTATCACGCGCAGTTGATTGACCATTGCATGCTTCGACCACGTGTCTGGGGGTGTAGGTACACGACATGTGTTTCTGTCGAATGGAATACACTGGCAGGAAGTTGGCGCCCGTCCTTTTTCCCGTGTTTCTTTGTCACTGTTTAGTGCACGCCTAAAAAAGCTTTCTTGGGGTACGCATCTACACCAACTACCTCAAACCAATATTTCGCGGAGAGCAATCCATCGTCAGCCTGAAACAGAAACGCGTACCCACAACGCGTGGCGAATCAACTCACGATTTCCTTGCGGAGCGAGTCCATAGCCAGGTCAAACCTGGACCGACGCCAAGTGGACGAGGCTTCGCTGTCCGACGAAGCCGTTGCGTCGTCGTCTTCCGCAGAGCCCGCCGTTCCTCTGTCGGGCTGCGATGGCACCACAAGCGTTGCACCGGAGGCCCACTTATTCCTCAGCAGCTCAGACTGTCGAAGCCGCTGTGCGTAGAAGTCGCGGCAGCGTCTCACCAGCGCAGAGCTGCCTCCTTGAAGGCGCGTCACAGGTTCCGAATGCTCGCGACGTCGAACCATGCGCCGCCATCCGGGATCGTCGGGACGCTTGGACCCCCGACGTGGACCGGAGACGCCCGGCGGTCTTTCAGTACAACACGAGCACGGCGACGAAGACATGTCGACGACGCGCCGTGCGCTTCAGTTGACCGAGGTATTACGCGAACAGAGTCCGCGACTCATTGCGGGCGCCCTCAAACCACTCGGAACCACGCGCGCTCCTCTTCGCACTGGAGAAAGTTGGCCAACTTCTCGCGATGCGGCGGCGCTCCCGTTTGGTGTTCACCTTCAACTGCGACAGCCTTCGCCAGCCAGCACCGTAACGCCGTGCCCCCCTCGCTAGGTCACTCTGCCCTCGCCCAGCGTCGTGACGCAGCCAGCGGTCACTGCGCCGACGCGTGACGCCGCCGTCGGTGTGGGCCAGCCCCCGCTGCGGAGCTGACGACGCGGAACCGGCATTGTTCAAGGTTGCACCGGTCGTTCGCAGAGCTGCCTGGGAGCGCTTGTGAAATGTGGACCGCTTAGCGTTCGCCCCTCGCCGTTACTTACGGCGCCCCGTATGTTCTCTAGTGAAGTGAAGCCCCCCTTAATGGGGGAGGCCTGCCATGATTCTTTCGGTGCTCCGACTGCTGAGAGACAGGGCTCACTTCTGCGTAACGTTTCCCCTTATGTAGTGGCCCCGTTTCACACCAGTGTACTTTGCTCTTTATATGCAAAAACGAGATTTCGTTCAAGACGAAAGCAATCCTTAGTAAAGGTAAAGTCCCCGTTGAGCATGCCGTTCATTTGTCATATACTTTCTGCCAGTTACGCTGTATTTCTGGACGCGCACGCGCGCGCGCACGCACACACACACACACACTGCGCTGTTCTAAAAGACATACGTAGGGTCAACAGGTGTTGTATCGCTATCACATGTCATATCACTGCAAATCAGTCAGTGTGCCGAGAATATAGAATTTTGAACTTTCGCAGTCCTCCGCAAGTCATTTCACAAAACGGCAACTTGTCATTCCAGAAGAGGTAACGAAACAACATGAAACAAAGGTGAGAAAGACGCTGTCACATTGCGGTTCCCATCTTAGAATGAACAAATGACGCACACTTCCTTCCAATTCAGCGTGTGCCGTTACCGAAACGTAATAAAAAAACAACACATTAAATGAAGTGTAGGCACGCGCAATTAGCTGCGATAAAGCTCGCTGCGTGAATGTGGCTTCCGCGTGAAGCGTACGAGTCGCCTTCACTTGTTAAGCGGCTGCTAGTGAAAGCATTGCAAAAACTGTCTTGCTTCGGCGTGCAGCAACTTCAGTGAACACGAATACAATGCTATCGCACGTCTTACTTGCTCAGAAATGAGAACGCAAACATGTATTTATTTCGGGTGCAGTAGCCGGAGCACATGTCGAAAACGTCATCAGCTTGAAAAAAATAAGGGGCCAAGATTACGCCTTATCTTTCTTCCTTTAGCATTCCGGTTTCACTTCTGCGTGCACGGCATCGCTATTATGAGCCAATGCACGCATCACGTCGATACGCCTTAAGTATAAGTAAACACACGTGAACTGTGTGGAAAACGCCGCACTAGAGCCTCTAACATGGCGACATGCACATGACGGCCGACAGATGGCAGCAATTTCGCATAAGGTCTGTAGGACACGGTGACGGCGTGTTGTCTCCGCGATTAGCTCGGGCAGCACGCTCAGCCACGGCTTATCGTAGACTCGCACGTAACGGAAACATCGCTTCAACGAAACAACGCTTGAAAAAGCCATTTCATAGGGTGTCAAGGTGAACAAGAAAGATTCACAGTTGCACTCAACGTGAAAGCTGAAGTAAGTGTGGAGTAGTAATTCACGGGCAAGCACCCGCTGGCCTTGATACTATAGATGCATTACCCTTCTTCTCCTCCACATCAGTCTCTCATCACTCACTCTCTCTTTCTTTCCCCACCCTTTGCTATACTATGCTACGCTCGGTTATACTATATTTTACGCTTTCCCCTCTTAATCACTCTCACTTATCTCTCCCGCGCCTTGATATATTATAGTACACCTGGCCATTGTATATGTGGTTTTGTCTGCGCGACCTGATACATGAATATAGTATGCTACACCCTTTCCCTCCTCCTTTCTTTCCTCACCCTCCCTTCTCTGCACCCTTGGCTATCCTACACACTAAGCATAACTATGCTATACAGGGTCTCGCCAGTGTGATAAGCGACGACGTTAGAGCAGACAAGCATATACGACAGTCCCAGCCCCTAATGGGCTCCTTATCTAAATGTAATGCGGCCCTAATGCGAGACATAGGGGCTCTAACCGTGGCACTCGCTCTAATTGTGTCAATAACCTGTCGGGGTCTATCTTTGAATCAATTGAATATCATGAATTATTAGAAAATGGCGTATGCAAAAACTCACGTGGTGGGGCCAACTTGAGAGGCATGAAAGCTTCGCTTAAGAGTGGTCAATCAGCTATCGCTACCTTTCTTTGCCTTGTTGCAGGGTGTCCCGAGCCCGTCATTGAGAATTGGTGTCATACGTATAATAGTTAAATACAAAGCCTGCAATTGTTGATCTCGTTCATTTTTGTCAACGTATTCAAAAGTTTACTGGTCCCGCCGGCACAAGTTTCTTTCCGTTCATATCGGTACCGAGAAGGGGACACGATTCGCCATATCGGGTGAAAGGCAAGACCGGTGGCGCATGCTGTCGCTCGGACTCTCAGCAAAATTCGCCATGACTGCTTCGTCCTTGCTTGTCTGCGAGCCGCCAATCATACAACTCTTTACTTCAGTACCAACATCCGCACACAAAAAAAGGAAATGAAAAAAAGCTTACCATGGCCGCAAGGTGACCACAAACAAAATGACGTTGATGGAATCTTCGTTATCTCGTTTCACTTTTTTTTATCAGCTTTGCCGGAGTTATCTACATACTCAACTGTGCTACAACAGTCAATATGTGTTACACCTGAATACTTTCCCGTACGCGGCCGTTCGGTATTGCGCGGGCTCGGTACTATCTCTGCACAAGAGTATACGGTCACCATGGCGCCTGTCCGAGCGTCATTGACGTTGCACTTTTGACCTGGCTGCAAAAATAAGGCAGTCGTATCGGCTTCTTTTCTTCCTTGTATGCTCGGGTGCCGTCTATGCGTAGGATAAAGCAGAAAGCCCCTGCTGTTAAAGGGCCCATAAACCACACCAAGTTCAGAGGCGAGACAGTATTCTTTCTCGCATTGACTACCCTTCCTGAGCGCCCCGCCGCGGTGGTCTAGTGGCTAAGGTACTCTGCTGCTAACCCGCAGGTCGCGGGCTCGAATCCCGGCTGAGGCGGCTGCATTGTATATTGTAGGCCCGTGTGCTCAGCTTTGGGTGCACGTTAAAGAACCCCAAGTGGTCGTAATTTCCGGAGCACTACGGCGTCTCTCAACATCATATGGTGGTTTTGGGACGTTAAACCCCTCATATCAATCAATCAATACCCTTCTTGAGCACCATCTCCTGCTAACCACTTATTGTGTTTTTTTATAAAACACGTGGACTGTCAGAAGCGTTAAGCCAGACAGCATATCACGCTTTTTTTTACATTTACAACACACTGTTATTTCCTCTAGCGCAGTCGCAAACGCAGAAAACGAAGTCACGGAATGCGGTTTATCGCGCACGATAGCCACGACACAAGGCAGACCGGGCATGCGACTGCGTGGCAAAGCAGGGTAGGTGACGATTCAGAGCAGATATCCATCGTAAATTGACCAATCGAGAGATAATTTGACTCTGTCGTCACTTGAACAAACTGCTGGCATCACGAATAGGTGACCGGTAATATGGGCAATCGTACGGAACTGTGGGATACGACGGATTCCGGTTCGACGTACCACGCGGGTTAGCAGCTGCACGCGCGAATTTTTGTGCAGCTCCGTTGAAAAAAAAAAAAAACCTTTCGTGCAATGGCAGTGCTTTTGAAGTCGTTTTTTTTGTTTTTGCTAACCATGACTGTGACGATGACAAGCTATACGAAAGCCATGAACGGCAAGGAAAATTTTTTATCGCACTAAAATGATCTGCAATGCTTTTATGCTGCTCGGGGATATACACTGTCAGTTTGGCTAGCAGATCACTCGATACAGAAAACACTTTTCATTGTATGATACGTTACTGCAGATAAAAAGTCACCATTTTAAGGATCTCAGCGGATGGGGATGACTGGTGCTGTGTGCTAAGAGTTCATTTCGGGATCGCTGCTACGGCTGAACTCGTCAGTCGATCGGCATGAGGCGCTGCACTTATTGAGTGCGTTGAGCTATCTCTTTTTTTTTTTCTAGCCTTCAGCGCGCTATAAGATGTATTTCTTAGTCGAAGCCAGATTCTTATTTAAACGCTGATCTTGATCAAGCTGCACGACACGGCGGCATATAAGCAATATAGTCAGACATAGACGGCGCCGAATAATCAAAACCCTGCGCTTTTTAACGCACTTCTTTTGGGTGCCGTCCTGGCGCACAGTTTGACCAAGATAACGCAAACGGACTCGTCGAGCGTTTCGTGTAAACTTACTATTGGGTGAATCTTTTAGGTTTTGGTCCTATATATGAGTGCAATGGCCGGCGCTCATCTCGTATGGCAAGTCGTTTCACCCGCGCATTACCTTAATATATTCGCTAGGCGCTTGCTTGACAATTTATTTCTCAATATAATATTCGCAGCAAATTCATGCGTAAGCTTCTTAAGTGTGGAATGCACGCGTATCTGTGATAAAATGGTTTTGCACACTCTGGCTTCAACGTTCCGTACTCGAAGGCTACCTGTCGCTGTGGCTCGCTTCACAGCCGCGGCCTACCTCATTTTTTTTTCTTTCTTCCTTCCATGGGAATAGATACACGCCGTTTGTGTTTCGCCCTCGAGTTGGAGCTGCCAACGGCTGAACAACCGACCATTGTATATCAAGACGAAGATAAACGGGCGACCACGCGCTAATCCCGAATAATCCGAGGCTTGCAGCAAAGTGGTTCGCCATCGTCTACTCTTCTCGAACCGGAAGTCGGTAGCAGACGGTGCATCCCGCAATCTCATGCTCTCTTTATTAGTCACCTTTTGTGCCACATTGAATTGCCCGCACCCTCTGCGGCACATATTCCCAATTTCTCCGGAGCTTGCCGCCAGAGCCAGCCGCGGCGTTGTCGTCACTCCGCAAACTTGAGCTTGGGTTCCTTTCATCGCGCCATCTGGAGGCGCGCGAGCACATCGACGCGCGGGCTGGCACGGCACAATGACCTTTAGAGGGCGCGCGCACAACGCGTGCTCGTCGTGCCCTTTCGCTACTGATGAAAACGTGCGGAAGTGCCGAGCTCTGAGGACCGCCAGTGGTACATGGCGTATATCAATGGCTCGCCGTTAACGTGTAGAAGAAGGAAGGAAGGACAAGAACAACAAGAGAGAAGGCCGGGACTAGGTAGGCACAAGCCCGGCTCGGTCGCTTAGTGCTTAGCGTCGCGCGCTGAGAAGCGCGAAGTCACTGGTTCGACGCCCCGCTGCGGAACTTATTCTTCTGTTTTCTTTAAATGCGAAGCATTTCTTAGTGAACTTCGGCAACTTTCAGAGAATCTATCTATCTATCATCTACCATCTATCATCTATCTATCTATCTATCTAGCCGCTTACGTTTGGGTGCTCTCGGGGTCACCCCCTCAACTTGGCGTGAATCAAAATTAGCATGGGAGAGTAAGGTGGGTTGACGAATATGACGCACTGGTGAAGACATGAATAATGTCACAATCCCGTCGCGCATTTCGCCAAACACTTCCCGCCAGACAGTGGCACATACCCACGGGTGGTTATGTGCCACAGGTGATTGATACTTGGTATCTTTCTTGGCGCCTTTTTTTTTTAGTACCCAGGAATGACGAGAACACACATGGAAACTTTTAACGCGCGAGCGTTAAGAAATACTTGACATCGGTAGCGTCAACCCGACGAATGCAAATAATAAATGTCAGGGTCCCAGCTGGAATCGAACCCAAGCATTCTGCGTGGCAACGAAGCCTTTTACCTCAGAGCTACGCCAGGTCTCGGAAGTACTTTTCAAGTAGACGCTAATCTTCGTGAAACGTCAATATTGGGTGATGTGCTGCCTGCCCAGTTTTAAAAACATTGCATATCTACTCCTTTGATACAGCCGTCACGTCGGGTTGACGTTAATTGTGGTTAGTTTCTGTGTGCTGAAGGTGACTTACGTTGCAGTGTCCAGGGCCAGCATCCCCGCGAGCATCAGCGCTTCATATCAGCTTCTGGCGTTGCCAATACGCATGTTCCAGTTGGCATCGTTGCGCAAGTGCAAACAGCTGGTTATATAAACATCTGCAACTCTTCAGCATGTGTCTGTGCGTGCAACATTTATACATATATTTAGCATCATTTGATGACGTGTAGCTCAATAAAAAAAGTTGCAACACCGTCACGTTCCCTCCGCATGCTTCTTATAACGTCGATTCCCAGGTACTTGGAATCTGCCGGATTTTTTTTTCTTAGCAATTTGTTATTAAATATTTTGCAACGTCATATCCGTGACGGAAATACGTCAGGCAGCCGTGGCGGACCGCGGCATAAAACACTTTCGGGTTAAAAGAAGCTACGCATGCTGTTGCCGTACCCCATCACGGACCACGCAGATAAGATGCGGTATGCAGCCGGTATTTCTATTCTTTACTGGTTCGCAAAACACATCGCACTACGTTAAAAACAAAGAATATATCGCCACGTGGTAAACATCGCGTAAAGTTTACGAACACTTGCGTGCTGCTCAGGGCAACTACGAAATCTCGTCTCGTCGTCTCTTGATTTCTTTCTTCTCGCTAACATGCATGCAAAACTGCAAATTGAGCGTTCGTATACATTGCAGCCACGCCGAGCACAGATTGTCCTCAAAAGCGAGGATCCGGGATAGGCTCGTCTCCTGGGCCGCGCTTTTTCGTCTTCGTCAGCGTGCTCGCCACGACGTACGCTGTGCCGTCGGTGGGTTGAGGTGGCTTGGCGCTCTGGCTCGAAGAACAGCTGGTCATGTTCTCATCTGCCTTCCTGGCCTCGGCCGTCACGTAGTGCACCTCTGCGATCATAACAACTCAAACGGTCTGACAGGCGTCTACTTTTACTTAGAACACTCAATACGCTTATCGCTTAGTGCAAGGGTCGGCAACATTCTGAGGCCGAGGGTGGGTAGTGGTTAGAAGATGAGAAAAGGCACCTAATTTCTGCAACCCTGTCGGGAGCACGCCGCAGTGCCTAAAATTTAGCCGCAGTCGGCAGCATATTGGTGGTCGAGTTGCATGAAGGAGACATGCCGAGGGCCGTACGGTAGATCGGGAAAAAGGGTGGGGTGCCTTGCTGACAAAGAAAGGAAATTCGGTGAATTGTCAATAATGTTAAAAACTGGGGTAGCAGTCATGCTGATTTAAAGTGAAAGAGAAATCACAATTGTGGGACCTCGGAAGAACTTCTTTACAGTCGAGATATGAAGTGACAAAGGGAGGGAAGGCAGTCATGGCATCGTGCCTAGGACCCCATGATGGTCCCCAACGGGCCGGAGGTCGCCGGCCCCTGTTTTTGAGTATCACGAATGCGTAGAAATATGACCTGCAATGTTTAGACGCAAATAAACACGTTCGTTGGTGTGTCACGTATCACACTCTTTATAACAGTTAAAGGCGAAAGCCTACTTCGGACTAGGTAGTGCATTAAGTTACATAGTCAGGGACCCGACTTCGCGCAAGACATAACGAGTTTGGTAGACATGCATTAAATTGCGTCCACGCTCTCTGTCGGTTGCATTGCGTCGCTGCCATGACTGAGATTCAGCCCTGTTTCGGCTTGGAGCCCGCCGGGAGTTTATACGCAATGCTCAAAGTTTACTTTACGGAATTGTAGTAACAACACAACAAGGAATATTTACGCACATGCGCACAGGTGATCATAAGTTTTAGTGCATGACAATAGAGGGTTTTCATCTGTTTATCTGTTGTCTTCGAATTTTGTGAGCATATATATGTACGCTCCTCGAAATAAAGATTTTGTTGGAAGTAAGCACCCCCTTCTGTCCCTTCCCTTGTCCTATGTTTCTAAACGCGCTACGTCGATCAACTATGTCTTACCAACATGCCCAACTTTATACTCTAGCGCACAGGTGTTTTGAACCTTTGAACGAACCGGTCACGGTAGCCACTCATTTTGATCCTTATAACTCGGTTGGTTGCAGATTTTGCACTCACTAGATACAGCACATGATTAAGAAAAAAACAGACTGTTCAAAAGTCTGGGCTGTTCGTTTCAACTGTACGAGTGATTTATATAAGGGGAACACTTACTGATGTTCACTACCCCGAGAACGACAAGGACGGCGAAGGTGGCCAAAGCGACGACGGCCACAGTGCCGACGAACGTGAAGCAACGAACGCACCTGCGGCCCGTGTCTCTGCACACAGAATGAGCCACAATGTAAACTCAGCCTAGCTTCGCCGATACGCCGCTTCACAACTCGCATTTCATTTAGCTCCTTTTTCTTCATCTCCCATGTTGGCACTGACTTACAAGCCGGCATAAATTGTTGCCTATTCCAGCGGCCAGCCGCATCATTAAGCGACCGAAAGCTGATACAATCGGTGAGTATGACACTCATCATAAAATAAGATAAGGCTAACAAGTGCGGACGCAAAAGAACAACAGAACGCAAACGCGCTTTTCTTGATATCGCTTAGCCTTCCATATATACACAACAAAAGATGACGCCAAAGGCATTTGTGTTGTTCCAACCTCCCGCGTCCGTGTTTGCGCACCTTATCTTATTTATAATCAGCATGAAGCACTGTCGCAAAGGACTTAAACAGTGTTATCGCGTATTAAGACTGTTTGCTTTTGATAACTTTCTACAAACACTTCGACATCAATCATCCGCGACAAATCAGGCACATCCCACGCACTGCGGTGATCGATGTAATGCCACTGCTACTACATTACAAAAAAAAAGTTTTATACAGCGGTTGTGCTAATGCGAAGCGTCCTCGAGGAGCTGCATAAACGCCGCATCACTCGGCTTGTAGACAAATGAGGGCGTTTACGTCATGATATGTAGTTAACTCACTGCTTGAAAATGCACGGAAATACTGTCACAAGAGAAGTGCATGTGATAAACACAGGACGGTGTGCTACTAACAACTGGCATTTTTTTATTCAGAATGTACATATACACAACGCAATCCCAGTAATCGCCCGCCCTGACAATCGATAACAGGCCCTTACCTAAAGCATCACATCATCTGCTCGCACATGTCGTTGTAGAAACCCCACCTCGTTTTCCTGTAAACTGATGGAGTAATGGCTTATGCACCTCAAACTTCCTTGGCTAATTTGAAAGGCTTCAATAATTTCCGTCTGAGTTTCCGTTCGGTACCTGTGGTCATGGGCATAGGCAGAACTTTTTTTTTTGGGGGGGGGGGGGGGGATCTTTGTTATTTCGGGGGCGGTGGGAGGCACGAGCCCGGTGTGCCACCAACTGGCTACTCCACTACCTGTGGTGATTTGTCGGTTATTAGTAGCACGTCACCCTGTGTGTTTATCGCTTTTTTCTTGTGACCATCATTGCACGCGTTTTAAAGAAAGGAACCGAACCAACTCGCCCAACTTTCAATCCGGCTAAATGTACTTCACTATAATACGGCTGCCATAAGTTAAATATATACAATGCTAATTAAAGGTATAAGTATAACGCATCATCTCTCTATTACGTTCGTGGTACATTCATGTCGTATGATTGTTCATGCATATTAAGGTGATGCAACGACATGGAGTGTACCAAGACTTGGTCATTGAAATCATGAAGTACAGTCGGTCAAAACTTTATCGCACGCAGCAGCCACTTTTTTGTCTTTCAGCGCAATATTATAGAACAAAGTTACAAAACATTCGTTCGTGGACTCGTGCATTGTGGGAATACACTTGCCTTCACTTTTTTAAGCTTAATTCAGTCGTATGACAAACATGCACAGAAAAAACTGCCGATCATGCACGATAGCTAAATATTTCGCCGACTGTACCTGACCTCACGTCATTCATTTCGTGTTATGGCCTATAATGCATGTTCGCCATACACTCATGTCACGCTATACCAACTTTGGCATATGTAGAAATTAGTGAGGAGACCGCGAACGCACCAAGACATGGTCATGTACACACGTCATACTGTACATGACATACTTCTATTGATATTCATGCGACTAGTCATTCATGCTGGCCTTTTATTTACGTCATGCCACTAGTAAAGATCAAATGGATGTTAAGGACATCACAGGCAAAATAACGAAAAATAAATCATAGGCAGGGCACGTAGCGACCGACACACGCACAGACACACACACACACACACACACACACACACACACACACACACACACACACACACACACAGAGAGAGAGAGAGAGAGACAGACAGACAGACAGACAGACAGACACACACACACACACACACACACACACACACAGACAGACAGACAGACAGACAGATAGATAGATAGATAGATAGATAGATAGATAGATAGATAGATAGATAGATAGATAGATAGATAGATAGATAGATAGACAGACAGACAGACAGACAGACAGACAGACAGACAGACAGATAGATAGATAGATAGATAGATAGATAGATAGATAGATAGATAGATAGATAGATAGATAGATAGATAGATAGATAGATAGATAGATAGATAGATAGATAGATAGATAGATAGATAGATAGATAGATAGATAGATAGATAGATAGATAGATAGATAGATAGATAGATAGATAGATAGATAGATAGATAGATAGATAGATAGATAGATAGATAGATAGATAGATAGATAGATAGATAGATAGATAGATAGATAGATAGATAGATAGATAGATAGATAGATAGATAGATAGACAGATAGATACTTTTAAAGTGGCTGAGGTTATCAAAATCGATTGAAAAATAAAAGTGAGATATACTTACTGCGCCACTGTAAACGTAAAAAAAAGTGCTGATGTAGTCGCCGACGTGTATTCAACGGCTAGCGGAAGAGGTTTTTCTCTTGTTTTTTTTTATATTGAAAGCCCTGGCAGACAATGTTTCAACTTTGATTCTGAAATTATCAATGTATTACCGATGGAAAATTTTCGGGTGAACCACTTTACTGTGCATTTCCCTCAACCGACAACACAAGAGATAACTTGCGCGAGAAACAAATCAGACAGAATGAACAATGAACAAAGCGGATGGTTCAAAAGTCCCAATGTCCTATACGATAAACTATTTCCTTTTTTTATCCATAGCTTACACGTGACGTCACAAACTTACAACATAGCTCCAACATGACGACATAAATAACGGCAAGGTAGTATAATCAGGTGGCGATAATCCTGCTTCGTTGTGATAAAGACACCTCTGGAACGCTGTTCAACCACTGTGCATGAATAACGAAAGAAGATTATTCAGTGGACCTATAGCACTAACATGACATCACAAAGTTCGCGTCCCAGCATACCAGAGCTCCAACGTGACCGTTACAATGGCGTCAGTGCAAGACATCTTTATAAACGAACCCAGCCTCTCCGCATACGACCTCAGTGGACACATGCACTATTCTGAGTGTTTGTGACATGCCAGTTCATGCAGTCATTACGATAGCGTTTGTAATAGGTCATCATGCTTGACAAAAATACATCAGCAGGCACTTGCGGGAGCGCTCACTTGGTGTGCCTGTAAACATACGTCCTACTGGATGCCCGAAAGGTTCTTCAACTCAGTAGTGGTGGCTCATACCCAATACATGGGAATGGCCAAGAAGTGAGTGGATTATTTCATCAGGTCCTAGACGTTAACATTACCAGGCTGCTGAATAAATAATACATAAATTTGAATTTCAAGAGATTAAAGGTTGTGCACATTAATATTGTCAATCATACGAGTGGCTCATACCCACTATGGGGGAACCGCTAGAGATGGGCGAGTTAGAATGAGACCAACAATATTAGAAAAAATTAATTAAATAACCAATAGCAATACAGCTTGAGATACCAACCTTTTAGATTCCCTAAGAATTCCTATGCAATGGAGCCTGGGGATGCATGCAAGAGCGTAGGCCCCAAACGAAATGCATGTGATTTTCTAGAAAAAGTCAAGAAAGAGGGCAGTAGTGAACAGTTTCCAGCTGATTACAGAATTGGAGCTGAGGCGTGACATGTGAAAATACATATTAATATCAATATCCTTACGCGGGGTTCTCTGAAGTATGCTAATAATTTGATGAGTTGGTGCATTTAATGCCTAAACGGAAATGGCAGAACGATGGGCAGCAATGGAGCCTGCGAGACGACCCCAAAGCGATGAAAGGACGCCAACGATGAACTGCCCGTGAATATATGAGAGTATAGAACACTCCGTTGAAGCGCGCGTTTCTGTCGTAGGAGTTTCTGTCTGGAGTTTGTGTCACTCGAAACATTCGTTCTCATTATAGGAAACACTTTGGCCTTCTGTGGAACGTTTTAATGGCTTCGCACATCTAAGATACTGCTGGAATAAACAGTGGCGTGTATATCAAAAGTTAACACATAAAAAAATCAGTTATCTGCTGTGTGCACTACAAAACTTTCTTACACCAGATTACGCAGTGCGATTCCGAACTTGAGCCACAACTTGCATAAAGCTGTTCTCGAGCCATCTCATTTATGCATGTCACGTTTTTCGAGGAAATCGAAGCAGTAGGGCAATGCTTTTCATTCCGTCACCATTGTTTTAATAAGAGAGAAATAGACATAACTGCTTCATATCATAAGTTGGGATTACTAATAAATGTTTCAGTAATTTTATCATTTGTCAGCACTTTATTAAGTTAAAGCAACAGGGAAGTCTGCTTTGCGGTCTTCGTCAACCTATATAAATGACCCAAAGAGGCTGCCATACTATTCTACATTTATCTATTCATTTCTTTAGTTTGATTTCGTCATTATTGCCCTCAGAAAGCCCAGATGACAATCTGATCACTTGCTTGTAAATAATTTTCGTTTATTTGATGTTGCATGTTTAGCCTAATTTCCCAGGTTTATTTAGCTTCATAGCTTTTCGCCTTGACCATTCTACCACCCGGTTATTCACCCATCCATTCCCAGGTGAGCGCCACATAAAAGCGTCATCGTCATCATCACCATAATGCATTGTCGTTTCTGGTTGTCCTGTCGTTCGATGGCGTCTGGAACGGCTTAAAGTATGGCGCCATAGGCGACCGCCGAAACGCGCGCGTCCGACATTGGATTTTCGCAAGCTCGGAATTTTCTTAGCGCGTTCAATCCTACACGTCCGCTTTGTAACTTTTCCTAAATTGCTTTTAAGTGTGAATACACTTTACAAACGACCCCAAACCATCTACCGACGTCGGTGGCGTCCGCAGTCTTCTCTCTAGTAACGCGCCTTATACCCCCTCCCCCTTCGTTCGCTCCTCCGCTCTCCTCGTTCGCTGCAGCAGCGCGCGCACCCCTCTCTCTCGCGCGCCCGCCTTCTCTCTCAGTCTCCCGTCGAGAGCGGGTCGTGAGGGGGAGTAAAGTTAAAATCCGTTGGCATTCGCCAGTGAGTTAACGTAAACTCCCCCGTGTGATCAAATTGCGATTCCCAGGAACCATTACACCATAAAGGCACCATAGTGTGATTAATAAATATAATCGTGCGAATTAATAAATACCCCTCATAGCATCACCCCGTGTATTCGCACTTAACCATGTTCACCCTCGGGGAAATGCTTGGGAGTTTTTTTTTTATTCCAGCACCCCATAATATTTCAGCTAAGCGTCCATATAGCCAAAGAGTTTCCTAAAATTAACTTGGGGGGACTCTGGCACTGCGATCGTTCAGTGTTCATGGGAATAATGGGTAGTACGCACATTTGCCTAGTCTTCGTACTTTCGGGAGACGAATCGTACTTGCGGCTTCGTTTATTGCTGGTTACGGTTTTGTTTTTAAGGAAAGAACGAACCCTTTTGAACTTTGGGACTCGATTCAAAATGATATACCTGAAAGAATAAGGTTGTCAAGCGCAAACTCAGCACAGTTGCTAATTTATTTTTTCGTGAAAAAACAACTCCGGGCTACACGAACACACACGTAGCCAGAAGCGGGCCAGAAGTACGAAAATTATACAAATGTGTGTACTACCCATCATTCCCATGCTCGCTGAAGCGCCGTGCGTTGCAGCTCCCATAGGCACTAGCGCCAGAGTTCCCTCTAGTGTTTATTAGGAAACTCGATGCATATAGCAACCGTTCTCTCTTTACGCGTTTGTTTTCCGTCGCCGGCACCACGCACTTCTATGCTTAAAATAGTTCCATTTTGCAAGAACTGTTTCGCCCAATGTGCGTAAGAAACTTAGCTTCTGAGTGTCGGGCGCTCTCTCGAAATCAGGCGCAACCAACAAAAGTTTTGTTTCGAACGAATCCATTTTTAAAGCAATTTGTCTGACACAAACGTGACAGTGGTACAGGTATGCAATTTGCTCGTTGAGTTGGTAATGAAACGCTTCCGCACAAAAACTCGCGTGGTACTTCGAAGCATTCGCCCTAAGGCGAACCGAAGGCGAAATTCATATTCTTATTTGTCTTTTCGGTGCATGCGCCTCTGCAGATTGAATAAACAATGACAGAACAGGTCTGACCGAGTACAGGTAGCACTCTAGTACAAGTAAAGGGGCAGTCTCAGCATGCCGGAGGAGTCTTGTGACATGGTGTGGGCATGCCCTTCAGATCCCACCTACCCACCCCAACCCCACCCGTCACGAGAGGACTGGGTGGCTGTCCTGCTCAGCTGCTCTGACCTCCAAGCCCAACAGGCATTGGTGGCCAGAGCCCAAGCCACTGCGGCAGCTGCAGGGATACCAGGCTAAGGATTCCTCCAAGTTTTTTGTGAAAGGCAGGTCCTTCAGACTCACCTTATCCACACCTCTCACTGTATGACTGAGGTGATAAAATCCTTCTGGACGACTATGGCGACAATTGAAATGTTTTTGTCATACTCATATTTCACAGTATACTTGAATGCTGCGACCCTGGAAATTTCGCGGGTTTTATGAGGGCTAATGGATTGCGAACTAAGACCTACTTCTAGGTATAAGTAAAGCTGAACGAACAGGAATTTTATCACTCGTACTACAGAAACCTGCACTTAGGAACGGGATGCAGACGTTCTTTAAACACTCACGAGCGCAGATTTGGTGCACATTAAAGAACCCCGCGGTCTAAATTAGCGCGGGTTTCTCCGATATGGGGCGCCTCATAACGTAGTTTTTGCAACCAAAACCTCTGAACAATTTTTTAATGCTAAGCGGCGATGGAAACTGAAACCTGCGGATGCAAAAATACAAATAGTAAGCACAGCTTGCACGAACTCGGGCAAGGCTAGGTTGCAGCAGGGCCGATGGACACGTTTAGCTCGCTCCGACTTGCCTAGCTTTTAACCCTCTCGCCGTCTCCTTTTCAGCTCTTGTTCCCAACCATGTACTGCATTTGATATGACTTGAAGGCTATGCTATAGGTCTTTTGATTTTTTTTTTTTTATAGTCCGCGTCTATCTCTTACTCTCGATGCCTGTAGGCACATCAAAACCATAACAGCTTTGTCGTAGAACTCCTGTAGAGTATACACACCACGGAAATTAGGCTAATCTCAGTACTCCTCACAATGGTCCACTGAAACTTAACAAGGAGACATACACTCGGTAGCCACCTATTAGTAGGCGCACGTCACAGCTTCTCTTGTTACTTATATTTTAGCAAGCAGTGCTTGGGTGGTAATTGACCGTGAGCATGATGACGATCATTTTCTATCTATACGACACACGCCAGACCTCGAAATTAACAGCTCTGCTGTAAAAAAATCGTCGAATAATTTTCTTGGCTTCTACGAACGAGATTTCAACAAAGCCTATATACAGTCTTTTTTTTCTCGCGGCACTCTCATCGGCTGAAACTCAGTGTTCGGCGCAGTACACAGCAAGTGCGCAGCAGTCCGGGTACGGTCCAGGTCCTCGGGTTCCAAGTTGCCCCTTGCACTTCGGGTCCACGTCTTCGAAGCACCTGCAATCAATGCATTCTCACTTCGACTTTTGGCCGATGTTGGAACGAGCACCGCTCATCCACGCACAAAGTTACGTTTAAGACAAGTGCAATGCATACATGCTTTCACAGCAGTTTAAGTAGGCACATAAAGTATGCTGACGGGCTGTTTCTAGCTGCCAAATGAATTCACGAGAGAACCGAAATAAGCCGTACGTGGCGACTTTGAAAGAGGCGCTGCGACACTGTTCCGAGCTATAATAGAACATTTTCACTATTAATGCGTGGCACTTCACGCACAACATGTCGAAAAAAATTTTAGAACCCGTAAAGAATGAGCGGTGTCACAGGGTTGATTGGTTGGTTGACCCTTTCAACGTGGCGCAACCCACCATGGGGGATCAGCCATAAAACAAGCGGTGCCTTGCTATATGAAATAATTTTTTTATAAATCTCAAAATGTTTAGCAATAGAAACAGATCTGCACTCCGCAACTCGGATATTCTACATGACAGCTGCATAGGTTCTTTTTCCAAATCGGTTGCAAACACTGGCACGCCTCTATTATGGAATGCCTGACAGCCTAGAAAAACACGTGGCTTCGATAACAGGCGAAATCTAGATTGTTCTTTAGATCTGCTGGAAGTATTTTCACCCTGGCGCGTGTAACGTCAATGTGATAGCCTCTCCGAGGGTAGCTCCAAAAGACGATCAAGACCTTACATGCAGGTCCATCAATTTGCACCGCGAAAAGATAGCGACGATATCTGAAGCGGTTTTTTTCTGACGTTTGTCACTGCCTACATTATCTCGTAATAATATCTATAGGCTTTGATATCCCAAAGCGACGATACGATTATGAGGGACGCCGCGGTAGTGAACTCAGAAAATTTTCGCCACCCGTGCACTGGCCTCGCACAGTACACGGTCCACTAGCATTTCGCCTTCATCGAAATGTGTTCGCCGCGGCTGGGATAGAACCGTCGGGTCACCTCCAGACTACCATACCCGGTACCACCAAGGCCAACTGCATTACCTCCTAGGCGGCGAATAATTTTAAATTATGAACCACCTTCCCGAAGGGAACCCTGATGGAATGCGAAGCAGCAGCGGTGCGCACGGCGTTTTTGACTCAGTTGAAACAGGCGTCGACGCGGGTGCTGAAAGAACGGTTTGAAGCGAAACTCAGTGTGGCACTTACTAGAGTAAACGTTTGTTTGAAACGCGAAGACACGGGAGGCAGCTTGGGTTTGGTGCAAGTTTCATCGAAGATAAACGAGCCGGAAAAAGTGCTTCCACTCGACGTGCAGTCGAGCGTTGCAGGCGGTGGAGAGGGTGAAGCCAGAGAGAAGTGTGTTGTGAGTGGGCGTATAGGGGCTGGCAGCTGCGGACGCTGCGGCGAGTGCGCTGCGGGTGAGGAAGAGAGTGAGGTCAGCGCGCACCTGCGAGGGAAGCATGCGAGGGGATCGTGACGTCAACACGCAGCTGCGACATGACCTACTTGGCACCGCTCCACAACCTGCGGCGAGGGGAACGCGTTGCGGTGAGTTCGTGCAAACGCACGTCCGTACGGTGTTACACAAGTAAGCCAAACAAAAAACAGCCTCGCATCTAAAAGGATCAGTTGTTACATCACGGTATTTGGTAAGTTAGACCTGGGTAAGACATTAAAGAAAGTAGTTTGAAGAGCGTGTGCTGCTTGACGCAGGGCATGCTAGGAATCATCCTGTCTCGAATAAGCGGTAGATGTATTGCGCAATTAAAGCGGCAGAGCACACTGGTTCTTAATCAGCGTGGTGAATTACGTGAACCGGATATCGGCAATAGACGCAAAAACGAGCCCACCTGGCTATATCCCACGAACCATTGCGGCACGTCTCGAGCTGGCATGGACGTGTTCGAGAGATGCTGAACCCTTCGTTAACGATTTCTCCGGTGGGGTCCACACAGCCGCCTGCCATTCGAAGAAGTATTCACAAAGGAACGGCGGCAATGTAAGTGCACGTTAAACTGCATATCAAGAACAATAAACGAGCTATTGTAATAAAATCTGGCGCCCAACAAAATAAATCCTTGGTCATACGTAACGCCACACGTGACGTATGAAACTCTGCGATCTTTAAAGTAAGAATCACGACATCCAGTCTCTGAATAAAGGAACTCAATAAGCTCGTATATGAATGAATTTACGACATGGCAAAAAAAAATGCAGACAGATTGCTGAATTTCTGACAACAAATGATCTTTTGGCTTCAGCCATCCAAAACATCATCTGATGAGACTTTTATAATATGGTGAGCAATAAATAAAATGAGTAAAGTGCGCCAATCTCTTAATTAAGGTTGACTGCAGCATTCCTCTCAGGCTGGATAAATACATTTGTCCAGCCCAAAGCGACAGCTTTAAAGCGGTTTTTAGTGGTTTTCTATAATATGCTTTAATTATAATATGTGAAAACATACTCAATTAAAAATAAATAATTATAAAATTAGGCGAAGTTCTAGATATTGTCCAGTTTGCTCAAAGCGACGGTAAACAGTATTTGTTGCGTTCAGTGACATGACGCTCTTATATATCTTCAAACTTCGGCGCAAGCTACACTCCACGTATAATGCGACTGCGACTCTGTGTGTATAGGTCGGCAAACTGGCTCAGATTTAGATCGAGCCGTGAGTTTGAGTGAGTCCGGGTGAGTACCATTTTGGCTAGCTCAAGCCTTAGTGAGTCAGGTGTAGGAAAATGTTGGCGAGTATGAATCAGAGTCAGCCGATAAGCGCGAAATATATTTCTTAGGTGAGTGTTAGTGAGATCTACCTTTGCTGCCGACCTATGGAAACGTCCAACATTAAAGAAAAGGCTGTATTTACAAGATTTGCATCAAGAAGTTCCCATCGTAGTGTGCAAACGAAGAATTATCAGCCATATCTGGAAGCGACAAAGGCGTAGTAAAACTCACTGGTCCTGTTGTTGTTCTGCAACAGCAGAAACCGGCCATCGCTGCTTCCGAGAAGCACGGCAACAAAGACCAAGCACAACAGTCTCGCAGTAGTCGTCATCAGGCGCGAAAACTCCTGAAAAAAATGACTCCGTAAGTTGCACGATCACTAAATACCAAAACGCCGACCCCCATGACATGTTTCAGAATGACTTCACTCACATATCAGCTCTCTTCTGTCCACACTGCAGCTCCCGCGAACATTTTGCAACACGCTACATCAAACAACACCGAATTTTAGGAGAAAAAGAAGGCAGGAAGAGGTGAAAAGAAATCCCTAATGAGGAAAGTCGCTGCGACCTGCGTTTCAGCAGTTGCCTTCTTAAGTATACAGTGTGTTAGTGTACGCTTCACTATGAAACGTACATAAACACGCTGTCAAGGAGGCCGGTCGCTTCGTCGACGAACACGATTGAGGTCGCAATGTTTTCAGAACTCCGACATCCGAGATTTGCAAAGTTCTTCCAGGGCGATTCGCGGTAAATGTAGAGTGAGGAGCTATAGGGCTTCAAACAACACTGACCGGTTCAGTAAAAGCCGATGTAGGCGGACCAGTTATTGCACAGACATTGTATAAGGAAAGACCTTCACATCACGGAACACCTCGGTTCTTTGCGTGCTCGTTCTTAAATGCCAATTGGCCACTGTCCGACACACGATCAATGAAGCGGACGATACATGCGTAACTTCCACAATAAGGAGCGATATATGCATATTGACGGTGCTTGCCATGCCTGCATGGTTTCTCGTTTTCCCACTCAGCAATCGATTGCTAAACCCGCTAGCACGTACCAAGCTCTTGCGTTTCTACAAATGTCTGCAAATCATATTTGAAGAAATTCTACATTTTTAAGTTTTTTCTAAACTCCTATGTTCCTAGCAGCAGTTTTTATAAGCCAACTTGGTTTGCATTTCAGTGACGAAAATTCATTCAAATATTTTTTATTTAACAAATATCAAAGGTAAATAAAATAGAGGCCACACAGATGCTGTGCTGCCCTCTCTTGTAATAAGCAGCACCCTAAATGTACAAAACTTGTTGATTGATTTCTGGGGTCTAACGTCCCAAAACCACCATATGATTATGAAAGTGGAGGGCTCCGGAAATTTTGACCACCTGGCGTTCTTTAACGTGCACCCAAAATCTGAGCACACGGGGCTACAACATTTCCGCCTCCATCGCAAATGCAGCCGCCGCAGCCGGGATTCGATCTCGCGACCTGCGGGTCAGCAGCCGAGTACCTTAGCCACTAAACCACCGCGGCGGGGCATACAAAACTTCTTAGACACCGCATGGTGATGCTGCACGGTCAAGCGTACGCATGTTTGTATTCGCCCAGCGCAGAATCAATACGACCAAAAGGCTACACGCAGATTTTACTGTAATACGCTCCCGCCGTATCCTGGTACTTCGAATCGGGCCGCTATCTCCATAGCCGCTGTTTCAAGCCATTGCTTTTACGGCCGCCATCAAGCTATAGGTAAGATATGCGCCATGCTGAAGAAAAGCGAGAATATTTCAAGTACGAAAACAGGATGGACTTGCGTGTTGTAAAACACGTCAATAAATTTACAGACTGCTGTACTGATGTGGTTCATATACTGTAGAACTTGTGAAGATGTAAGATAAGGGCAAATTTGTTAACCAGAGACCGGCGGAGCTTAAAAAGTCCTATGCATGGTCCTACAGTAGAGGGTTACCTATATCGATGGTGATGGAAGCGTACGCGTAAACCAGTCGTCGACTAATCCTGCCTAGAGAATAAATTAAATATCTCAGCAGTTATCTCTACCATGTACGGTATAATAGACAGATGGCGCTCTACACACGACATTGCGCATCTAAGTTTTGTGCTTGCCTTCGATTCAACGTTCGCGTTGTTCCCTTCTCCAGCCACCACGCGAGCGCATGCGTGTCGGCACAAATTCTAGCCCTGGCTCCTCGAGGCGTATCCACAGAACACACATATATATACAGCCATGTGCTTGCGTACTCGCGCGAACCAATGGTCTGATTACGGGCGTCGGACCTTCGGTCATCCGCCATGTTAGTCTGCATGGGGAGTTTTTAATCACGTGATGTAGGTTTTCTTGATCACGTGTCTTTAAACTCTCCACAATAGGTTTTTTATCACGTGACACAAAACTCCCTAAGGAGTAAAATTGGATAGTGACATCGTTTTACTACCTCTCTGAGAGATGGTAGTAAAAATATGTCATGACCGCCTTTTACTCTCGTGTGAGGTAGTAATTTTAAACCCAAGGTAGTTTTCAGAGGTCATGAGCCGCAAAAACCCTAAACTCGGATAGTTTTTGCTTACAGTGTGTTGCGCGGTGGTCTTAACAGTCGACCGGCTCGAACTAGACACATTACTTTCTTCGACACGTAATGAAGTGTCGAGGTTATGCAGTGTATCGAATACTGAAGTATACGAACTGATGTAAGTATGGATTTCTTGTCCGCACAACACAATTCCTGTTCTCCCTTCTTGGTTTAATGCAAACGAAAGCGTCCCCATCTCCGTGAAGAAAAAAAAAAAAGGGGGGGGGGGCTAGGCTTTTACTCACTCTCGAAGAATCAGCTCGCGTTCTAGATGGTCTTAATATACACTAATTATGCACAGCGGAAAGCAACGAAGACTAAAGTCCGTCGCGGTGGTGCAGCGGTTACGGTGCGCAAGTGCTGCATCGAAAGTATCGAGTTCGATCTCGGCCGTGGCGGTCGCATATCGATGGCGGCGAAATGATTAGAGGCCGGTGTACTGTAGTGTGCGATGTAAGTGTACGTTAAAGAACACTATATTGTCTAAATTTCCGGAGCCCTTCACAATACGGCGTTCCTCAGTCAAATCGTGGTTTCGGAACGTAAAAGCCCAGATTTCTTATGTCATTCTTAAAGGGCAAAGAAGAGAAAACTGAGCCCCGTAACTGTCTGCATCAGAGTGTGACACCTCAACAGGAGCTCACAAGGGATGGGGGTGAGGAGGGATTGAAAACATAGGATTAAAAGGTACATATAGAAAGAGGAAGGAGAGAGCGAGGCGCAGGGACAGCGAGCGACGGAAGTAAAGAGGAGATAGGAAAGATGGACACGGTCGCAGGAGTACGAGGACGGGGCACCACACGGCGAGAGCTCTTGTCGACGTCAGAAGATGGCGTAGGGGGAGCCCAGTCGGCCAAAGGTGCACTGTCGTCGGAGATCGCGGGGGCACAACCAGTCGGCACGAAAAAAAACCCAGATATTAGGGAGTTTTCTAATCGGGGCCCCGTAAGTTTGGGGGTCCCAAAGCCTTATTGCGTGTACTCGTTTTGGGTCAAGCAAGAGCAAAGAGTTTATAGGGTCCATGGGTACTTTGGACACCTCCCTATTCTAGGTCAGCCCGGTGAGCCGTCACTTCAGTGGGTGCCGTCACGTTACGTTCGTTACGCTCCCGCTACGTTCGAGAAATAGCGTTCCCAACGCAAAACCCAAACCCTGCTTGGGTCTCGCGCATGTGCAGTGGCCTTGACGCTACTTCTCTGGGTCGAAAACTTTCTAATACTATTAACAAATGCAAAAGGGAGACACATTAGCGATATGTGCTGGCGCTGAATAGAAGCTATTTTGTTTTTGTAAAGCCAAATCCCAACATGCGCACATATCAAACACATGCGATAAACCACAGGTTACCGAACAGAAACGTGACTTCCTTGTAAGTGGTGAACAAAGGTATAGAACCCTCACACCCCCCGTCGTGGTGGTCCCGTAGCGCTCGAGTGCCGACTCCTCGGTCACGTGATCAAATCCCGCCCGTGGAGGCCACATTTTCGATGGACGCAAAAATGCTTTAGTTCCTTGTACCTATAGATGTATATGTGAGCGTAAAAGGACCCAAGAAGGACAAATTTTCCAGAGCCCGCCACTACACGACTTCTCTAGTAATCATATGGTGGTGCTTTTGGGACGTGAAACCCCAACAGTTGCAAGGCCCTCACACACCATTATGAGCGAATTTTATTATGTCAGCAGCCCCAATTATTCCCCTCGGTTTTTATCCTTGCATTCTTAATAAAAGGTCACCTGATCGAATCGTGGTGTGTCAACTATATGGTAGTCTCAGTGCCGTACGAATTGTCTAGCAGATATCCTTTTAAGTGCGAATGCACTTCATAAGCGACCCTGAATCCGCCGTCCGCGGTGCGCCTTCTCCTCTCCCCTAGCAACGGCGTGAGGAGCGGAGGGAAGCGTCTGTAGCAACGGCGCAGCCACGTCACACACCACGTGATTGCGCGCGCTCCACCCTCCGCTCCGTGGAGCCACGACTTGCTCGAGATCTGCAAGTCGTCATGGGTATAAATCCATCGCAGGTATCAACCTCGACTGCGATATCTCCAACAACGAGTACAACGCAATCGAATGTGAGCATTGCACGTGTCGTTGAAGATGTCGCGCCGGTTGAAGACAAGGCAGCGCGGCGAAGGGCCCGTGATGCCGAGCGCAAGCGGGCCGCGGACATAAACATCATTATAGTGCGAATTTACTCTCACATATACGCGTGAACTCAACAAGATCTCCCGAGAGGGTCTAATGGTTCCTGGGAATCACAATGTGATCACACGGGGGAGTTTACGTTAACTCACTGGAAAATGCCAACGGATTTTAACTTTACTCCCTCTCATAGCATCACCCCGTGCATTCGCACTTAATCATGCATGTTCATTCTCGGGGAAATGCTTGGTAGTTTTTTGCATTTAGATAATGCCCTCATGATCCAATATCGTAGCATCAGCTCGTTTGATCGACAATACAACATTTGCTGACTGCTTCAACGGTGCATTCTATTCTGACTGCTCCAGCATTGCAACTCGGAAAGATGTTGTGCATGCAACAGAGCCATCGGATGTAAAGCCCTTATATATATACTAGGCATGCCCAAACCCTCGTGGGATGACGCTTTAAAAATGAAATGCATAAAAAAAAGACTGCGGAGATTCTCACCTTAACCATAGCCACCGCTACCCGCTTCTTCCTCTCTTACCTGCGTCGAACTACACACGGTTGTTGGCATGTGAATTCGAATGCACGACTTGGAAGACAGAAAAAGAAAAGCAACTTCGCTATTGGCATACGACCAAAATCGAAACCATTAAATTCATACTTTATGAGCAATATATGCCCAAAGAAGCAAAATCAGCCACGTTCAAAAAATTAGTATATTTAATTCATATCGATCAATTAATAAAGTTTACAACGTCAGCAAAATTACGAAATTCTATTTTCTTTACAGAAAGACACTCTTCCTTGCTTTTGTTTTAATGCTTATATTTACATTATCCACCGGCTTCTTGGCCGATCCCCCATAGTGTGTAGGAGCCAGTTCCAAGGGACAAGCAAGCAAGCAAGGCCACCGACAAGAAAAAGAAACAAAAAGAAAAAAACGCCAGACGGAAAAGTCTGCGTTTGCACCTCCGCGCGATTTGGAAAAAAAGAGGACGTTTTAACGCTGCAGGCACTGCCCTTGAAGGAACGTTTTCATTAATCTTCATCAGGTGCCGTGGTTCGCTGAAGGAGCACATACGCGCAGATGAAGCTTCATCTAAGTGCACTGTTACGAATTCCAGATAGTTAAAGGGACGCTAAAAAGCAAAAGTTTTTTCGCGTATTAGTAAAGCACAATTCACAATCCCGAAGACACCAATCTCAGCGAAAAAACGCGCCAAAGGAAAATACGAGCGGAGACGCCACCTTGATATTCCCGCACCAAACACCGTGCCGTCATAATTTTTGTAGACGTCTACTGAGTCCTACGTGACTTCAAATAAATAAAAATAAAGTACGTTTGAATCTTCGGGTGTCAGAGACCTAGCACGCAAATTTTCAGAAAATAATTTTGAGCCAAAGTCACGAAAATAAGAAATGAGTTTTGAAATTCTGACGTGAAGCACGGAGATTTCGGCGCGGAGTTTAAAATTGACACTTCAACCTTGATTTTCTCCGCTAATAACGAACTTATGTTAGGTAAACATATGACATTCGATTTCTGAAAGTGCAGTTTGTCAATATAAACCAAGTCATTGTTTCTCTTTAGTCTCCATTTAAACGTACTACAGTGATTGATTGATTGATTGATTGATTATGTTGGGTTTAACGTCCCAAAACCACCATATGATTATCAGAGACGCCGTAGTGGAGGGCTTCGGAAATTTCAACCACCTGGGGTTCTTTAACGTGCACCCAAATCTGAGCACACGGACCTACAACATTTCCGCCTCCATCGGAAATGAAACGTACTACAGTGACGCACCCCAAACGTGCTTCGCAACCTTACAGTGGTTTTGGCACGTAACCCCGTAATTTAACTACAGTTAACCCTGCACCACGGTAAGTTGGCGCAACCACAGCGAAGCCGAGCGAGTTTTATGCACACGCGTGGTCGTTACTGAAAAGATTGTGCGCGAAGATAAGAATTATTAGCGTCGCGATCGGGCAAGACGATTAGCGTTATCTCCAAGGTCGGTTTGGGCGCCCCCGCAAGTGGCCCGTTCACAGAAGCCATTCCTGTTCTTACACCTGTTTAGTAAATACTGAAACGCGGGAACGCAGTGCCACAGACGTATTCCTGGATACTGTGACGCCGAATCGGCCCTGTCTTTGCCTTAAGGCGAAAATTGAAAGCTGGCGTGAAAGAAGAATATATCACGTGACCCCTAGCTGCGCGTCCACTTTGTTTTTGCGGCGTTCGCGCGTCGGAGAGTACAGTTCCACACCGTCAAAAAAATTAAGCTAGAGCTTCGCAGTAGTGGTGCCACGATCAATCAGAAAGAGCAGAGCTTGGCGTCCTTGTTTGGTTATCTTTCTTTATTTTTTTTTCTATTCCTTTCTATTTCTTTCTATTATTGCCGACCGACAGACAATAATACCAAGAAAAATATTGTAGGTGTTATCAGAAGTAATTGCAATGTAAATGTAAAAGAGAAAAGTGACGAAAAGATAACTTGCCGTTGGCAGGATCCGAGCCTGCGACCATCAAATAACGCTTCAAATGCTCTATCACTGAGACATGGATACGGCGACGGACGTCCGCCCGACCATTTTTTTTTAAGTTATATATGTGCGCTTAAACGTGGTATAGCATCAGTCACAGCAGGCCAACTGCCATTACGGCTAGTGTAAGAACACTATTTTTTTCCCTGTTTGGCGTCACGTCGTATGCGGTCTTAGAACGAGATGGAAGCTGACCAACAATTCCTCGCATACCACCTCAATTGAGGCATCAAGTCTGTCAGAACGAGACCATCGCTATAAATGAAAGGAAACTCAAATTTAAGGGCTCGCTTTCTTTGTTAGACACAACAGTAATGACAACAGACAATGATACCAAGTTTTTTTTATTATTGTTAGAATAGTACGTGCGCACGCGTACGTTTCTGGGAATGCCACTAAACAGTTTATAATATGCACGATCTCCTGTATAAGCTTATAGAGGAGGTTTATAGAGGAGGTCGTGGTAGCATGGCACTTCATTTTACAGCGAAAGCTGTTATGAGGTCACAGCTCGGGTCACGCGCAGTACGTTGTCCACCGCCGCCGCCGGTGTCCATAACAACATCGCGCGAAATAAACAAAAAAAAAACACCAGGCCTGCGCGGAAAGCGCTGCACAGTTAGAGCGAAAGCTAGAAGAGCGGCCTTTCAGAGCCTTTTAGAAACACTCATTGGGTAACTACTGCAAGCACACGGTACGTTTGCTGTGCCCTAGTGGAAAGGGCCGGCTCCGCCACGAGGGATCGGCCATGAATCATGGGGCAGTGAGATTACGAAAGCGTCCCGAGTAAATGACTCTTTGAACACTCCCTTACTTCTCCTATCTTCTCGAAATACTTCCTGTACCTTACTGTTCACTGTATTTCCGTCGCTATCCTGTGCCATCGGCACACTGAGTGACTGGAACGTTTTCCCGAAGTTTCTCATCTTCTTTGAGAATATGGCAGGCACTAATAATATGCCATATCGCAGTCTACTCTAAATAAATAAGCTTTTGTGGGTGTTTAGTATCGCTACTTACTTGGCTCATCTGACGAAAACACACAGGAGACGACTGAGGAACACGAGTGTTGTATTTTCGCTCGTTCATCCAGCGGCATGAGTCAGCAGGCTTCTCGTATGTTTATCTCGAAAAACCAGCAGCCTTTTTTGAGATACATGGGAAAGTGTCTTCCATTTTTTGGCAGCGGATATCGGTATCAGCAGGCATTGGTACTCTCTTTAGTCCTGTAACAGGTCACTAGATATCTCCGTTTCTTAGAAAACGTTTGTGCTAGTTATGCATCACATCGGTGCCAACTTTGTGCCGGCGTAATTCATAAGTGTGTTTCGCGTTCGGACGGCGATAAAGGGAGCCACCATGCCGCAGCCGTTGAGAAGCTCATTTTTGTGTGTATTTTTTTCTTTTGTGTGTGTGTGTGTGTGTGTGTGCGTGTGTGCGTGTGTGTGTGTGTGTGTGTGTATGTGTATGTGTGTGTGTGTGAGTGAGTGAGTGTGTGTGTGTGTGAGTGAGTGCGCGTTCTGAAGTAACTCGATCAGGGGGTTGTACAAAAAGGTACTAAAAAACTGATTTAAAGTGGCATCTAGAGAAAAAAAAAAGAACAGCATGAACATAACATATAAGAAAACGGCAAAGGCTAATGCATCGTAAGTGCGGCATGACCAGACACGCAATAATTTACGGTTTTATAGCTATCTTTTCTTTCAGCGGACTGCCGCTGTGTTCATCAAGTTATTCTTCAATGCGTGACACGCTCACTCAGATCGATACTACTCGACCTTAATTATCTAATCAGATTTTGCGCCTGACGAAAATGGTGAAGTATAGTCGCATATATCTAAGTAGCAGACCTTACTTTGGAACGTACGACAAAACAAGTGCAAACATAAGATGATCTGGACACGAGAGATAAGATTCGACGATGGGTGACATCATGTGCACTGTCCGTTATCGTTATGTTTGAGTTTCGCTAAGCACTCATGAGCTAGGAAGATAAATAGACTAACTATTCGCTTGCCCAGACTAGTTACGTCCAGCGGTAAATATTTAGTTCCAACTTTTGACACTTTTTTTTTTGATGCGTGGTCACAATGTAACAACATAAGGGTCGCGCGAGTGGTTACGGATGGAAGCAACAAATAACACATGAGGAAGAAATATATATATATATATATATATATATATATATATATATATATATATATATATATATATATATATATATATATATATATATATATATATATATATATATATATATATATATATATATATATATATATATATATATATATATATATATATATATATATATATATATATATATATATAGTTTATTTAGAATAGCGCGGCATCATTTTATTGTTGTAGTTAGTATTAAGATATGTCATTTTTGTCAGTTATTTTAAAATTTTCGAAAGCCGAGCCGAATAATGCATATATTCGGTTATTGCAAGTGCCGCTTCGCGCTGCGGCTTTTTTTTTTTTTCGCGATAGGACGCTTTGCAAGCACTGGATGACGTCATGAAGCACCGAAATAAAACACCCCGTTCAACTAAATAGATCTTGTTTTGTGAAAAAGTCAGCACGGCTAGGTCATGTACGTGTTAAGAAGATAGTACTATCGATGGGGAAATGTTCCAAGATAACCAGTGAGTTACACTGCGTCTTTTACAACACGATATGTCCATTGATGATGAATATCAGGGTAAGTTAATAATAATAATAATAATAAAGTTAATAATAATAATAATAATAATAATAATAATAATAATAATAATAATAATAATAATAATAATAATAATAATAATAATAATAATAATAATAATAATAATAATATAAGGATTAACGTCTCAAAATCGCGGCATGACTAGGACGTTGCAGGTGAGGGCTCCGAAAACTTCGACTGGTGTTATTTGACGTGCATTCACATTTCACAGTACACATACCTCAATTCGCCTTCATCGAAATGTGAGCGCCGGGGTCGGGATTGAGCACGTGACTTTGAGATCGGCAGTACCTAAGGGCAACACATCTGTGCCCGTTTCGCATTCAGTACAGCAACAATTGGTTAGAATTTTACGTGCTTCGAGATTTCAGAAAAGGGACGTCTAGTAATATCTACGAATGAATGAAGTTCTACTAAATTCTGCGGCGAAACCGAAACCATGCGGACGAGGGAGCGCAACAAGCAGACGACTACAATGACGTCACTGTTCAAAAGAGCGTTTACAGTGGTGCAGTTTTTCTCTATTCGATAATGTATATGGGTCATGCGTGCTGTGATTGCGAGCGCAGCCCAGGCACCCACACAATCGAAGTCGGTTGGTGGTTGATACAACAACGCTTCCTCATTTCAGTTGCGCTCTTTTGTGTTTCTGTTTCATTGCAGAATCGGGGAGAATTTCGTAAATTCGCAGCTGTTACTATAGAAGCCGCTTTTCATAAATCTCAAAGCAGCCATCAGTTCTTCGCATGAAAAGCATTAAATCTGCCATTTTACCAAACTCCACTATTGTGAAAGCTAGTTAATTTAACTTTCCTAATTACTGCTCCAAATGCTATCTTTAACTTTCTTAAGATGCCTGCCACTATACAGAAAAAAGCAACTGTGAAGATAGCGAGCAACTATACAGCGCTTTTTCCCGATTTTTAAAGAATATTGGACACGTGTCTTGAAACACCTTGTATACCATACACATCAGTCATGATGTAAACAAAGGTGAGCTCTTCAAAGTATTCGGTCGTAACAATGCGATACAGATTGCTAGATATATTTCCTTTATAGAAAGCCCTCGTATGAAAAGCAGAGTCAGCCGCTATGAGTGGAATGAAGCAGAAATGATGTAAAAGAGCCGACAGAACAAGACGACGAAGAACAATAGCCAATGAAGGCAGTGAATGTCTGTGTGTGACAGCGAACGGAAAGAAAGCACATTGATCGCTGTGTGATCCATGCGCACTCACCTGATAAGGTGTGTTGCTGACGGTGCAGTATAAGACTACCCGAGTGTCCTGATTCAGGTGATTCGGCCGTGTGAGTGATTAAAAGCGTCAACGGGAGTGGCAGCCGAGAAATGTCGTCCTGCGACACTGAACTCGATCCTCCAATAGGAATTTAGGGTAAGTTCAAAAGACAGATCTAAAAAAGAAAAGCCAGACTACGCGGTAATTGCGTTTTCATCTTGAGCGATATCCATGCCCTCGATCAAAGATAGCCTTTTTTTCTTTTATCACGATTAGTTACACTGAGAGACAGCGAGTTTGAGATACGGTTATCGGTGACATCAGTGAAAGCAACGCCCCGATAGCGCTTTCCGCGTAGCGTCACAAAACGCGGCTCTGAAGACTGCATTGTATTTGTCCCGCTA
Source organism: Rhipicephalus microplus (assembly GCF_043290135.1). NCBI lineage: Eukaryota > Metazoa > Arthropoda > Arachnida > Ixodida > Ixodidae > Rhipicephalus > Rhipicephalus microplus. Next base: position 33,489,291 of record NC_134703.1, read on the forward strand.
TAGTGTGCCCCAACGTGCACGCGTTTGGTTTTGATCAAGTTGAGAATTTGCATAAAACAAAGATGTCCCGATATGTACACCGGCACTCATTCACAATTACAGGCTTGCGGAGTGTTCTCCATTTAAGGGGGCACACGTGTCACCGCAGTGTTCACAATATGATCTCTGCTACAGCATGCAGTAACAAAAAGCATCAATAAGAACGAAATCCCCATTCAACAATACCTTTACTATACTCTGGATGTAAACGTTGAGCGTTGACCAGTAAAGCTCCGAAATCTAGAAGAAAAAAAAACGTCGCCGAGAAGCCATAAACTAATACAACTTTTGTTGTCATTACGGAAGGTACAGTTCACGACGACGACGGCTGATCAGGTGACTGCGTCGTTCTTGCGGCGCTCCTGGCACTGATGAGCTGGTCGCCCTCCGCAAGCCTGAAGATGCTGGGACGCCTTCTGCGAGTGCCGTCTCCCTTGCGTCCGAAAAAGTTCAGCCGCAATCCCGTGGGGCGCAATTGGTGCGGTCCTCCGGTGTCCAGCTGCATGTTGAAGATGGCGGGCACGCTGAGGCCCAGGCCCGTGTTGGTGGGCGACGTGAGGAGCCTCATGTTGAATATGTAGGGAATGTTGATGCCCAGGTTGAGCGGGGCCAAGCCGAAGTGCCTCGGTTCCCTCTCTTGCGCGGATGTGTCCGCGAGAACGCCGTCGTAAGCCAGCATCACGAGAACGACCGATAGTGCGGCTGCCACGAACCCGACCACTGAACCCGCTCGCATGCTGAGTCAAGTGAGCGAAGTTAGCGCACGGAATCAGCACACGCACCTTGGAACGAGAGAGAGATAGAGCGCGGAAACGGACAAGTGGCAATTTTCTTGACCCGGAAACGTACTTCGAGTGGTGGCAGTATAAAAAGAAAATTTTCAGCAACAGTTTTAACCGTAGAGCTGACTCGATGGGCTGATTGCGCAATGAATTACGGGTGCGGTTTATCCGATGAAGAGGGCAGCTTGTTTTCAAATCTGATGAGAAGTGGCACCGTCCGTCAATACACAATGCGGTCGAAGCCGAAGTCGTCTTGCAAGACGTCTTTGCACGTTGTGACGCCAGTGGGAGAAACCATTCGGAATGAGCAAGTGAGTGCCCCGAACCGTGGCCAGCAGAGTCGTGCTTGGCTGGTCGAGGAATCGGTCGGAAGCTTGTGCAGCTGCCGAACCGCGTTTCGCTTTCTGTGTTTGTCAAAGAGGGCGTGTGTGAGCTGGCCAGCTGAATCGCGTGGTGGGGGAGGCCGAACGGAAACATACAAATAAAGTGATGGAGGACTTCGGAAAGAAAGGGAACGGAAGAATTCATTACGCACGCCCCGTGCTTCTGGATTGTTAGTCTTTGCGCGCATGAAGTTGGTGAACTCGCTTATAGTGCAGGTGAACAGTCCAGAATCGAGGTTATTTGCCGTACTATGACACCGTTTGTTACGGAAGAAACGACGCATTTTGTATTTACCATCGCATATCCTGAATACGTATCTCTTTCCGGTTGTGCGATACGTCAACCTCGTTCACACTCATGTTCATGTAGTTATCGCGGAGAATCCCCCAATTTTTTTTGTAACTTTCAGACGTGCTTCTGTTTTAATGCTGCGGGTATAAACGGTTGCATAGGGAGAAATGCTGACAACGCGCTAACAGATGCATACATGGTTCAAACAATTGAAACGTACGCACACATTACATGCATAGAGACAACGGCAAAGCAAATTAGCGAGGAGTTCGGCGATGAAACTCTTCAGCGGTTCACGACGGCGTTTGAGGAAGTGTGCGAAAGAGGGAGCGCGATCATTTTTTTTTTTTCAGCAGTCTAGAACGGTACTCATGCCGTGCCAGTTCATAAAACATACAGTGTATGGGCATATTCCAAGCCAAGCTACACCCACCTTGAAACCTTTGGAAAAAAAAAAGAAGTACTGCCGAATATTGAATGCGATATCGAATGCTTCATCATTTAAAAAAAAATATGATGCTTCATGACAATGTATCAGACCGATACATAGACAGTCATGCACGTAATTCACTGATAGGAAATCGGATAATTGGTGGGACATTACAATGAACGGATAGAAATGATCCAAGGTACGATGGTAAGGGCTGCAGCAAAACAAGCAGACTACATGTTATCATTCACATATGTGTTTAGATTCGCTGAAGAATAAATGAGAAACCACACCACTTGATTTAGTAACAAGAAATTTGAGAAGCTTGAACTAACTCACGCAAGGCTGTTTCACAACAGAGCTGCTTGGCACGCAGCTCGCCCTGACATGGCAAGGTCATTACTAACTCACCTGTCTCTTTCATAGCTAAGCTTGCTTTAAGGTCTTTTTTTTTTTTTAGTATGCGTCTGTTTACCTTTCTCTACACGCCTTCAGGCAAACTTTGACCGTAATTGATCTGCTGTAAGGCTTCTATAGGGAGTATGCGCCGCAGAAATCAGGCAAATTCCATTACTCGATCCCCAAACTGGTCCACTAAATAATAATAAGGGAGCACATATTAGAGGTAGCATGGTTGCAGCTTTTCCTGTTAACTATATGTACGGAGTGCTTGCGCAGCGACTGACTGCGTGCCGGTTGATGATGACGATCATTTTCTGTATACGACACACGCCAGAACCTCTACCATTAACTGTTGCAACAAAATAAAAATACGATGACGTTAGCCAAAATAGATATAACCATACGTAGACTGTCAACTATGATCCACTTTCACGAAGCGACTAAATTATTGAGCGAAACGAGTGACATTTCAATCGTGAAAACAGTGCCCTTGCGCAATAACAGCTGTGTTCTCGCAGCACCATCACTCTCCCTCTCTCTTCGGAGAATTTTAACAAGTTTTATCAGTCCACATATAGCGAAAAGAATCGAATATTCGAGTATAGAATAAGAGTTCGATGGCAGGCTCCATTTCTATAGAAAGTTTCCAATGCTCGCACGACGTTCATCGAACTTACGTTGCTACTAAACGTATCACAATAGAGCAAAACTCGGAAGTGGAATAAAACAGAAGGAAAGCAAGACACTACAATGGCTAATGTTTTAGCGAATACCATTTAAAAAGCAGTGATACGTTTTCCCGACTGAAAAATTCACCTATTTATCATTTTAGTTGATGATCGAAACCCTATTACAATGATTGATTGATTGATATGTGGGGTTTAACGTCCCAAAACCACTATATGATTATGAGAGACGCCGTAGTGGAGGGCTCCGGAAATTTAGACCACCTGGGGTTCTTTAACGTGCACCCAAATCTGAGCACACGGGCCTACAACATTTCCGCCTCCATCGGAAATGCAGCCGCCGCAGCCGGGATTCGAACCCGCGCCCTGCGGGTCAGCAGCCGAGTACCTTAGCCACTAGACCACCGCGGCGGGGCACCTATTACAATGCCAAGCATGACGTTACCGCCCCTATATACTGTACGGGAATAATGAGCGTTCATCGAAAATAGTTTTCATATTTCATCAGCATTTTGGTTTGTCTGTTGCTCCAGTTATGTCGGGACCATTGTGCATATTTGTAACTGTATGTGGCCTCGTGGCTATCGACTGCAGACTTTAAGGTCACGAGATCGAGTGCTGGTCTATGCGGCCGCCTTCCGATAGAGGTGAAAATGCTATAGAGGCCCGTTTACTTAGCTTTAGAAGCATGCTAAGGAACACCAGATGGTATATCCGGAGCTCTCCGCAACGGCGTCCCTCACAATCATATCGTGATCTTTGAACGTGAAACCTTAACAGTTGTACTATTACGGATATTTGCCATGCGACGATTTCCTTCAGAACACTGCGGGTTTGCTAATTGTTTTATCGCTTGCGCGACCTACTTTGCCCACTGACTTCGTGTAATCAGAAACTGTCGAATATAAGGGCTCTTTAAAAGCACGTCTGAAGCGGATCGTTGTCAGAGATAACCATGACAGCTCACTCTGTAAAACAGATATGTGGGTGAAGGAGTGGGGGGGGGGGGGGGGCAAGACGAATGACAATGGCGCATGACAAGCCTGAAAACTTTTGTTGCTGTCATATCCAAGGACGCATGATTCAATAATTATGTTTTGAAATGATACTTAGATGTGAACGAACTGAAAAATCAGTTCGCTGAATCATTCCGTTATCGTTACATCTCTACCCTGTCGAACAAAGATTAGCTCGACCCTTATATATATATACGGCACTTCCGGGCCGCTTCAGAAACGTCACTGTACGAGCGCGGACCGTGCATTCTTTTTACAAAAAGCAACGCCGGTGGATCGAAGTTATGCATCACAGTGTATTGACAGCTGTCGCGCTTGTTCTGGCGGCGGTCTCAGCGGCGCAGTCTCAACAGCAACCGAGACACGGTTACGAAGACCACAAGGTTCCGATGGACATGACCATTCGCATTCCAAACGTGTTCAACATGCTTCTCCGAAGAAACCACGCTGGCGTGGGAGTCGCCGTCGGTGTTCCAGCACTGCTCTCGTTCCAGTTGAACAGCAATCGGCCATCCCCCGACGCAGTGATGCTCCATCCTCCTGGTGCCGTGATTCTCTACCCTCCCGTGGCACAGCAGCCTTTGACGACAACCGAAGACGACGCCCAGACGCCGCAATAGTGAAAGTTTTGTTTCTTCTTTCTCTTCTGTCGTGTTTTACAGCAGAATTTTCATAAACTTCGAAAGGTGCAACTGTGTTATTTGTGCAGCTTCGCTACAGTGCCCATCTGTGTCCTAAGTAAGCAGCACTCCTGTATATCATGAAACCGGTCCTTATTCAGCTGTGAAAAGCCCCTCAAACGTACTGTATATACACTTTTGCTGGTTGACTGTGGAGCTCGTAGCGAATTTTTATGGTCTTATCACGCATAAGCTCTGGAAGTAGCTTGGCTTCAGCATCTTGTTTTGACTGCCTGTACATGAACTTGGCTTCAGCGTCTTGTTTTGCCTGCCTGCACATGCATGCGAAGATTGGTTACGATGAAAGCCGGACGAGCTGCTGACAGATCATCAGCGGTGGCCCTGTCGAATTGTTCGTTAATTTCTCTAGTGTTCTGTTTCCATGCTAAACGCGTCAACATGAGTGCCATGTACGTCTATGCAAGCGCTCCTTCGTGTAATGCCTGAACATTCATGCAAACACAGCCTATAACAATCTTCAAAACTGTTTCACCGATGCAAACATGTACGTTTAGCTGTGTGCAATAAACAACATCTATTTCATTATTTGATTGTGCTTACTGTTATGACCGTCGTAAGCAGGCGCCATGCTGTCGCCGAGAAGCGTAGCCGGGCAGCGCTCCCACGCCTGGAACCCCAGTTCCCTCGGAACCGGCGTCCAGAGCTGACGGGGGAGCGGCGCTCTTTTAATCCTCAAACAAGTAGCCGACCGGCCGGCTGTCTATGCCCGCCAGGTATTGTCCCTGCTAACCGGAGGATGAGACGTCGTGTCGCCACGACGCCGTAAGCCGTTCCAGAGAGGACAACAAAGACAGCATCTTTCTTGGAAGAAACCGCGGCCACCGCCACAAATTGCCCTGCTAATTGAGCGGACAGATCGGCGGACCGTTTGATGTATGCTGTCCGGAGCTTGGGACCCATCGACCAGCGGCACACACACGACGAGGAAGAGCCCCTCTGGCGCCACCTTGCAGTGCATTGATCACGACTCAATATTGGATGTTCAGGTGGGCCGTGCATGCTCGTACCCCTCGCCTGTTGTGTGTGTGTGTGATTGGTGTTCCACTCAAGAAGGAGGAGCCCGACAGGGCTTATAACGGCGCCGCAGAGTGCCGGACGTGGCTCTGAACCATGTAACGGTTCAACTACCACGCTCGTGGTTTGTGAACTCCTAACCTCATGCTGTAAATAATTGTAAATAGTGCCATAAACGTGTTTGTTTTTTCATATCCCCATCTTGTGAGCGTTCGTTACCTCCACCCGAAGCTACACCACGCTACCACAAAAGACCGGGCAGACCCCGGTCCGCGACAACTGGTGATCAGCGGTGGGATCCGAAGCGACTACTGGTGATCAGCGCCGAGAGCCACGACATTACATACAACGGATCAACAGTAGCGTTCAAAGCAACTGGTATTTATTCCTGAATAATGCTGAAAGTTTAATTGTAAGAGGCCTAGTCAGGCGACTCATAAAGTCGCATTTCGTCTCCTGCACCACGGAACCTTTGGGTTTTCCGTCACGGTCATGAAGGCCACGAAGGCTGACCAACTTCTTGGGAGCTGAAGGTTGTAGTAAGAAGCATCGAACTGTTTATGTTCCCTGCATCATATGCGTTGTTTATCTTATCCCGCTTTCTTGTGGTAAAGAGTATATTGGACAGACGGGCCGTTGCCTTAATGATCGATTAAGAGAACATTGTAATAATGTAAAAAACGGCCAGGGGAGTTGGTTGGCCATACATTGTAAATCCTGCGGCTGCGCGCCGATATTCAATGCATGCACAGTTATCAAGAGAATGTTTGAAAAGCTTACTAGAGAGATTATTGAGGCTGAGGCTATCGCTTCACTGGGGTCTAAGTGCGTCAGCACTCCCTCTCTTACGCTCAGTGATAAAGAATTGTATTTTCTAAAAAATTAATTTTTTGTGCGCATCTTTCATGTCATGTGATGTTATCTTTCTTTGTGATATAGGCGAGCGTGCGGTGGTAATAAACATTATGTTGGAAGTTAGCGCCTGTGCCGTGTGTCCTCGTCTTGTGTCCCCGTTTCTTAGCGCTATTTTCAGTCGTCACTTGAAGATTTATTTACATTACGTTCATGGTAAGCTCTCGTACATGACGAGCTCTCTTACATGGCGAGCTCTCGAATTTGCCGCTCCTTTACATGGCGCCTACTAACGAGGATCACAACCGTGCGATACCTCCCGCCCCTTTCTTTCGAGTTTGAAATCGCAGCTTCCACACGCAAGAAATTACGAGAGCCTATAGCAGCGACAGAAACGTGGCGAAAACGGACCATCCAAGCGAGAGTATTTGACCATTTGACCCACCGGTCAGGCCGAAGTAAAAGAGTAATGTACTATAGCGAAATTGACGCCCGCTCTGTTTACTGTTAGTTGCAGCAAACATGCCGCGTCCAACGCTTGGTGGCGCTGGCGTTAGTCGAAGCGAATCAGTCTTGTGCATGAGATCAGAAATTCAAGCAAGATTAGAAATTAAGCAACGTGGAATAGATAGGCTTGCCTTAGGAGCTCACGGGAATACACCAAATCAAGGAGTACAAGGTGATATGGGATGGACATCATTTGAGGGCAGGGAAGCTAGCAGCAAGATAAAATTTGAGAAGCGATTGAGAGAAATGGGGGAGGAGCGTTGGGCTAAGAAGGTATTCAGCTACTTGTACATGAAAAATATCGATACAAAATGGAGGAAGCGAACCAGAAAATTTACTGGTAAATACTTAGAAAACAGCAGGTGGCCAAACCAAAAAGAACTATCGGTTAAGAAGAAAGTGAAGGAAACGGAGACTGACATGTGGAGAATTGGCATGATTAAGAAGTCCGCACTAGAGATCTATCGAACTTTTAAGCAGGAAATTGCCAAGGAAAGGATCTATGATAATACTCGGGGTAGTTCTGTACTGTTTGAGGCTGTTGAGAAACGGCGGACCGATCCCGCCGAAGCCACCACTGTTGCGAAAGACGGCGACGCCAACACGGCCCCGGAGGCGCCACTGCTTTCAACTCCGCCGGGAAGGTCACCAGCCGTTTGGTAGCGTATGTTTATCAGCTCGCGACTGCTTCTGCGCAGAGCTGATAAGACGAGCGGACGAGATGACGGTGAGTTAAACAAGGTTTATGTACAGCATATTTACAGAGGCGTTACAATTTCGGCACTGGGGCCGACAGAGACTCGAAGAGCCGAGCTCTTCTCTCTAACACATCGGTCAGTCTTTCGCCTAAGACCGCTGACTCACACACATGTCGGCACTCCGACACGGGGACGCCTCTCACATAGGACCGCCGATCGCGACGCGCCGCAGGGCTTCTTTTATTTACACCGGGTCCAACCAAAGTGTCCAATCAGAAGCGCCGCGGGTCGTCCGGGCAGATTCCGCCAATGGGGGCCGCCGCGCCATGCGTCAGACCACCTGACACGAGGACGCCGGCTCGCTGTCACGTGCGCAACTGACTCACTGCACGTGCGCCAGAGGAGCGCCGCGCGTGTTCACGCCGTCGAGGTGATCGCGCCAGGCAGACTGCGGGCTGGCCTTGACCCAGATTGCCTTTTTCAGAGGCACGGTCGTTTGACGAGGACTCGCTGGCACAACAGCACCCCCGCCGCCAGACAATGCACCGGAAAGACGAGCTGCTTCCACGGGGCTCGGATGTCAGGTGCGCTCGTTCGCCAGGTCCCTCCAGGTTCGCCTCCAGGGCCATGGGGAGAATACAGCTCCAGACTGTTCCGGGAACACATCCCATCATTGACGACGGATCCCCGCTCCACTGGCTTGTCGCCACAACTTGCTGGCCCACTTCGCTCGTCTCTTCTGACCATTTTCGGTTTCAGCACTTGTCGATGGTTCTGCAACTTGCTAAGAACGGTTCGACAACAGACAACACACGACACAAGCAAGTGCCCTCGGTCACCCGACAGAACACCAGACAAAGTATAGTACAACATATACCTATCTACGTGTCTATCGGAATTTTGTTCCCTCTACATCAAGAGGCACATGTGGGACAAAAGACCCCTAAAATGACAACTCAATTTTTTTTTTCACGTACAACAACGTAACGGATTAGAATACCACATAAAGTTGGCCCCTTGAGATCACTCTGAACGAGAGCGCTCAGGCCAGGTCGTGATGAGGTCAAAATTTTGCCCCGAATCGCCAGCCAGAAACCGAAAGGTTGAGAAGGTACTAACTAAACGCACTGCTCAATGCACCTGCATTAACGTTTACCTTTCCTTTTTTTTTTTCTTTAGCGAACGTCAAAGTTGCGCTGTGGAGCAACATGCTCCACTTCAGTAACCGGTCACTTTTAGGCGACGATACCTATGCGGTACCAAGAGCGGCTCACACTTGCGACGTTCCACAGGAGAACAACGATACGGCTTGCTACTGATTGACTCCTCACCGCTTAGCTCGATATCGTGTTCGATCACCCTCATGTTTCCGGGGCAGTCCGAAAACACATACCCAAACTCGGAAACAATCTTTCTCAGGTCCTCTTTCTCAGGTCCTCCTTCACTTACGCTAGGCTCTAGGTTTATCTGCTCCCGGATTACTTTCGATCCCCCTTCAATTACCTCACTAGAACTCAAAATTTCTGCTTCCTCTTCCTCTGAAGCCTTCAACAGCTGATTTACGACCGCTTGATGTTGAACATTGGGTTTCATCAAGTTGTAAATTTTGTTCTGCCGCCTTCCTACTTGCACCTCATAAGTTGTATCGCAAGGCTTCGATAATACTGTGGCGGGCCCTTCCCAATCAACCTCAAGCTTGTTCCTTTTGGGTGGCTGCCGCCGCATTACCTGATTATCAACTTCAAAAGCGCGCTTCTTCCCCGATTTCTCGTAGTGCTCCTTCGACAGCACTTTTGCCGCGTTTTTCTGGCTTTCCACTCGCGCTTCAATTTGGCTTTCCACTAGCGCTTCAATCGAGAGATCCTCACGCTGCCCTCGAATGAGCGTCTCTCGATCAACTCTCGGCAGCTCGCTCCAACTTTCCGCTACAGGCGAGAGCGTTGCAACCCTCTCGCTCTGACTCAATGGCGCCACGTCGTCTCCCCCAGCGCATACCGCGCCGGCCGCTCCCGCGACGGGCCGCTCGCGTGACTGCTCACATGACTCATGCGGAAACTTTCCTTTCTGGGGTTCCGTCGACCCGCCGACAAGGTCACTTGAGAGTTCACCGCATGGAACCAGGTCCAGCCTCCGCGAAAGCTTTCGCGCTTGCGATCGCGTGAGGGCCATGCACGCAAAGCCGGGGAAGAACGATTTGCCCTGCTCTTTAAGAAGCTGCTCCGAGTTGTTGGAGAAAAGATAAGAAAAACGATCATTTAGCGCGGCAGACACAGCCGCTTCGGTGCGAAGCTCACCGAACGGGCCTTTAATGACAACGGTGGCGATTGGTAAGCGAACACTCTGCTCCTCGGCGACTTGCCTGATCCACGCGCATTCTCCTGTGAAGTCATCCGGAGACACCAATGAAGGATGGACAACGTCCATGGTTGCCGCTGAGTCTCTAAGTGCTCGGCACGTTTTCTCATTGACCCTAATTTCTTGGAGATACGGCTCCAACAACCGCATGTTTTTTTCTGATTCTCGGATCGTTGCGAAGGCAAACTTTTCCTGACAGTTTCTCGCGATGTGCCCTTCCTTTTTACAGTTGTAGCAGATTAGCGGCTTCCGTTTGTTTTCCGGTTCTAATGCCTGTGTGGTAGAAACCTCACTCGATTTCTCCGCTTCTGTTTGCCCTTCCCCTACACTGTCCTTCGTAAGAGACGGGTCCTTCTTGAAATTACGGTGCGGAGCGGGTCTCCGTTGATCAGGTTTCTTTGAAAAGCCCTCTTTTCTCTCATTCTTTTCAACGCGCACTGCCCTGCTGTGCAACTTTCGACGAGTATAATACTCCTCAGCTAACTCTGCTGCCTTGTTTAGCTGTACTTCACCAAGTCTGTCCTGCAGCCAAAGCCTGACATTATCCTCGATGCAGCGGTAGAATTGCTCCAATGCAACGCATTCCACCACTTTATCGCGGTCGTCATAAACACCTTCGCCCTTGAGCCATTCAATTAAATCGGCTTTAAGACGAAACGCAAAGTCAACGTGTGACTCATTCCCCTTTTCAGCATACCGGAACCTTTGCCTGAAAGCCTCGGGTGACAACTTATAACGTCTCAAGAGCACTTCCTTAACCTCGTCATAGCTCTCAAACTCTTCCCTAGACAAGCAAGTTAATGCGTCGGACACTTCGCCGGGAAGAAGAGCTAACAGGTTCTGCGCCCAAAGAGACTGCTCCAAAGCATTTCGCTCACAGACGTGTTCAAACTTGACGAGATACTTCGCCATGTCCTCGCCTACTACGAACGGTGGCAGTTGATCCCGAATTCTAATACCGCTGACCTGAATCGTCGGAGAAGCTGCGCTAGGCGCCTGCGAACACTGTAGGATTGCCAATTCTAGTCGTTTCAACTCTAGGCGCTCTTGTCTCTCGGCCTCCTCGCGCTCGCGAGCTTCTCGCCTTTCTTCACGTTCGCGAGCTTCGCGCCTTTCTTCACGTTCGCGAGCTTCGCGCCTTTCTTCACGTTCGCGAGCTTCGCGCCTTTCAGCCTCTTCACGAGCTTCTCGCCTTTCAGCCTCCTCACGTTCGCGAGCTTCTACTTCTCGCCTTTCAGCCTCCTCACGGCGTGCTTTAATATCCACCCAGGCCTCATCGACTTCCTCAGCCGACACTCCCTCATCCTTCATGATCTCAAGGATCGCTTGCTTTCGTTTCGCACGGCCCAAAGTAATGCCGAGTTCCTCACAAATTTCGATGAGTTCCTTCACTTTAAGGTTCTCCATCGTTCACACTAGCCTCTTGCTGTTTGCCCCTGTTAAGAATCTACTTGCCGTACCCACTATAAGCCTACTAGCAAGACGCGCAAGCAATTTTAACACTGCCGTGTTTACCCCCTCTGCATTAACTTTGGTTTCAAAGCACTTCGACTTTGCTTGAAACGATCAAAGCTCACTCCAATGCTTCACACAGCCCTTCTCTAAACTACTACAACCTGAGCTAGAGTAGTCTGGTGAACTGAGGGGAAAACATCAGGCACTCACCGCATCGGTGTCGCTGACGCCGGCCGATCCCGCAGCTGCCAACCACTGTTGAGAAACGGCGGACCGATCCCGCCGAAGCCACCACTGTTGCGAAAGACGGCGACGCCAACACGGCCCCGGAGGCGCCACTGCTTTCAACTCCGCCGGGAAGGTCACCAGCCGTTTGGTAGCGTATGTTTATCAGCTCGCGACTGCTTCTGCGCAGAGCTGATAAGACGAGCGGACGAGATGACGGTGAGTTAAACAAGGTTTATGTACAGCATATTTACAGAGGCGTTACAATTTCGGCACTGGGGCCGACAGAGACTCGAAGAGCCGAGCTCTTCTCTCTAACACATCGGTCAGTCTTTCGCCTAAGACCGCTGACTCACACACATGTCGGCACTCCGACACGGGGACGCCTCTCACATAGGACCGCCGATCGCGACGCGCCGCAGGGCTTCTTTTATTTACACCGGGTCCAACCAAAGTGTCCAATCAGAAGCGCCGCGGGTCGTCCGGGCAGATTCCGCCAATGGGGGCCGCCGCGCCATGCGTCAGACCACCTGACACGAGGACGCCGGCTCGCTGTCACGTGCGCAACTGACTCACTGCACGTGCGCCAGAGGAGCGCCGCGCGTGTTCACGCCGTCGAGGTGATCGCGCCAGGCAGACTGCGGGCTGGCCTTGACCCAGATTGCCTTTTTCAGAGGCACGGTCGTTTGACGAGGACTCGCTGGCATAACAAGGCCAGGACGGGAGTGTTGCGAACCAAGACATATCGGGCCAAATACGAAGGGGTAGACACAGTATGCAGTGCGTGTAAAGAAGAAGAAACTGCCGAACACTTGATAATGTTCTGTAAAGGGCTTCACCTTATAGTTCAGGATGATGGCGCAGAGTTTTTCAAAGCACTGGGGTTTAGGGTCAGGAAGGGCAAAATAGACATTAAGCGGGTAGACTTAACTAGAAAGAGGTTATCTGATTGGTGGCTAAAGTCAAGGCACGAGTGAAAATTAAACCCTTCACTGCAAAGTACGAATCCTTAACCTCACTATTTAAAAGAAAAAAAAAAGAGAACTCTAATAGTTAGTTCACTAAGTATTACGGCTAGGTGGCGTTAGCCGCCGCCCGATCTAAAGGGTACAGCCACATCCATCCATCCATCCATCCATCCATCCAGCGAAGAAAGGCCACGCATCAAAGCGTTCGTGTGACCCGTGCTGACGGCTAACTCATCAATAACTCAAAAATTTCTTCTTTCTCTGACTATGACAAAATTGGCCCGACGTTTCCGCAAAGCAAGTGTATTTCGGCGGAATCAAAGATAGGGTAGGCGATTTCACATCATAAAACAGGTATACACCAAATCAAGTGTACCGCGCACCCTGCATTAATTACCGTCCCATTTCACTCACGAGCATTCCACGCGAACATCTCTAGCCTATTTTACTTGGTCATTTTGCTAGTCATCTGGTATCCAATTCCTTTTTCACGTTCTTTCGGCATAGCTTTCGCAAAACTTACTGATGCAAAACACAAATAGTATCGTACACACGGCAATGCCATCTCATTCGTCATTCTAGATCGTTTTTCACTTGCTACTTGGATATTTATAGATTTTTTTAAGGATACGACATAGTCGATTAAGTGCTGGTGTACTGCCATCCATTTTTTTGTTAACCTGAACGCACCAGCGTCGACAACCCAGTCTATTATCGCCGTATAACGAAGCACGGCGGCGAAATGAGCAAGAATATACGCCCATGCTCGATGAACAGTCCTATGCGGTTGTTTTCTGCCACACTGCTCCGGTAACCAGACACCAAGGCGCCACGAATCGGCGCCTATTGACTCAGCGGTCGACGCTCACGCGTTCAGGCTAAAAAAAAAAAATGGCGGCTGTACAAGTTGCGTCAACATCACCTCGACTCCCAACTTCTTATACTTAGCCCAACTGAGTGCACTAGAGGGGCGGCCGCCCCTTATTCATTGGTACGTGTCCTGTTTTGCGCTCAACTTTTCCAGCTATGCCCCAACTGTCCCGACAACCCACATTTCGCAACAGGTGGTAGTATTAGAAAGTACATCCCATGGGTACAGGGATAACAGTGCAAGTAAGTGCGAGACTGCCGCAACATTTGTGTAGTAGGTTTTACTTACCGATACTGAGGTTATCTAGAACGCCCGGTTCCGACAGATGCCTGTAGGCTGAAGCTATATAGTTAACACGTCGCGCAATTGCTCAAGTTCAGCGTCGTACTGCGCCGAAGACCCCGCTTACCAAACCTCATGTAATAAGTTTGTGTCGCACTTACGGCTCAGAAAGACTTAACGCAGAAGTAGATTCCGAATGTTAGCTAGTTGCGGGCGTCACTCGAAACACGATGTCGGCGAGACGATATCAATGTCACGTAGTACACTTGCCACCGAAGCATAACGGGTCGGCCATGGGACTTTCGCATATCTTCAACGAAGCGGGAGATAGCGTGCTTCTGCATACAAATAAGCAACGCCGCGCAGATGGTTGACTTCGTAGAGGCTCTTTTGATTGTATTCTGCAGCTCGACAGCTCCGGGTCACGTGACCCGAGCAGAAACGTCATGTTCTACGTCATACCAGCGCCGTAAAATTACAATGAAAAGCCAGCGTCGCACAAGTATCGCCATTTTGCCAGCGTCAGTGGTTGGCATGTATCTTTTTCGAGCCCAAGATAACCCAACGGGAGCGCAAGCACTTGTGGTAAATGTGTGTAAACCACAGCAGACGCCGCGCCGAACTTGTCTTCATGAATCATGGCACACCATGCAAGAAAATTGTTCGAAGTCGTGCAGTATGAGACATAATTTGACAAGTATAAGCAATGGTGAAATAATGTGGCAAAATTAACACGGTATAGCACCAGTTGCTACTTTTTTTCTTAAACTACTTATGGTTAGTAACGGCTAGAGTAGTAAAATTTACTAAATAATGTTAGTAACGGCAAAGACAGTAACTGTTACCACCCTTGCCGTTACTAACTGCACTTGCAGAGTTGTACATATGTGACAAACCATTTCTACCCCAAAGTTAGCAAGTACTTTCTTTTATGAGTGTAGAGCTTTCTTCGGCAGCTCCTGTTTAACAATGCACACATGAGATAGCCGCGTAAACAGCAGCAGGACATGCCTAGGAAGCGATTGTGCACAACATAATGTTACTTGCACAGAAATTTCACGAGAGAAAAGAATACAACGAAGAGCTATGCTCATAAAAAGGTGGTTTGTCATAAGTCTACAAAAGAATTTAAAAAAAATTTAAGCAGATTGTACTTCCCGAGTTTGTAAAAGTACGCGTAAAACTTCCTTAAAATCAAAGTTAACAACATGGGTGTTTTTCTTCCTAAACTGTTTCAAGCAATGACGTCGCTAGCCCGATATGAAGAACTCTCGTTGTTCAACAGCACTTTGTGTTAGCAGTCTGTGTTTCCTTGGAAACCGCACTTGCGCACATACTGTAGCTATGTGAGTGTACTTTCGCTTGACTCTATTTGTGCCCTTGTAATGTGCACTCTAATAGTCATCTCAATGAACACCATAAAATGAAAGAAGGCGTGACTCGGCCTGTGGTACAACACCACGCAGAAGGCCCACAGGTTCAATTCTCACTTGAACCAAAAGATTTTCATTATTTGCATTTTTCGAAATTTTTCGGTTACGGACAACATCAATTTTTTGTTCACATTAACGTGGACATCGATTATTCTGCAAAACAAGCTCTTTAACGCAATCACGTTAACACTTAAGCGGCTTCACTTTTTTTTATGTAAAACAAGTTATTCCTAAAACCGCAGAACCTAACACGCCTCATTTACAACAGGCACCAATTTAAAATACACTTATTGCGTTACCAGACGAG
This sequence comes from Rhipicephalus microplus, assembly GCF_043290135.1. Classification (NCBI taxonomy): domain Eukaryota; kingdom Metazoa; phylum Arthropoda; class Arachnida; order Ixodida; family Ixodidae; genus Rhipicephalus; species Rhipicephalus microplus. The sequence goes on from NC_134703.1 coordinate 33,504,989, forward strand.
ATAACGTAGTTGTCGAGTTCACAAATGATACCTTTATAGAAATGTAAGTCGCGACCATCATGCGAAGACTGGTCGAAATATTTATTGCTGTCAGAAAAAGGCCCACATAAGTTTCGCTTGACAGATGTGTACACCCAGTTTACGAGTTTCACAACGAGGCATTTCTCTTTGTACAATGAAAAAAAAAACGATCTAAGTAGGCCCGCCTGAGGTTAATCAATTTCGGAAGCGGACGCACTGCACAGATAAAAAAAAATCCAATGGATAGACGTGCACTCCCAGCATATTCGTCAATCGAAGTGTTTGGCGACAATGCGCAGAAGGCTGTATCGAAGCACTGGTTTAATGCCATTCTGTCACTCAGCTTTTGGTGTGAAAAACAAGTAACACGAGGCTCAAAAATTGACGACGCTACGCAATAGTAAGTCAGGTTATCCGCCGTTTGTCCACCATGCGCCTCACAATGTCACTGCACTCAGACGACGTCTTTCCTGTAACCTTGACGAGTGCACATATTAGAGAGTCTCGACCAGCGAGCACACTGAATGCCTCTTCGTCCACAGAGATACCCTGAACATGCTTTACTGCTCGACTGAGAATGCACCTGTTCCTCCACAGCAGTCTCCAAAGATCTTGAACGTCTTCCTTGTCGGGTATGCCGTCGAACGAAAAGTCTGTAAGGACGTCGTTCTTTTCAATACCACGTACGAACCTAGCCATGTTGCGAACGTAGAGACCTCGAAACTTGACACAATGAAGCGTGACGTTGGTATTTAGCGCAGCCATCAAAGCATTGACAACTTCGACGTCACTTAGGCTGCATGAAAAATAGGCGGAGCACACAGTTGAATTTCGCGCCAAAGCGTTCAAAATAGCAATGACGATGCTGCTGGTTGCAAACAGCTCGCGTATTTCCAGCTTCTTGAGCGTTTTTGTAGACACCAATAGGCCAGCGATGGCTTCTGAGAAGCCTCGCACATCAGAATGGATATTCCCAACGACAACCTCGTTAAGAAAACTTAAACTAGACGCAGCGGCGAAAATGGTGCCAACACTAGCAATGGTTGCTAGACGATTCCAGCATAGCTTAATCCGCTCCTGCCTGGGTTGCGCAGTAGACAAGCAGATGCTAGTTTGTTCGAGACCCCATGTGTTCCACGTCACTTCCAAGCGGCCACAAAGCTTGTTGAAGTCACAGATTTCTGCCGGCACACACCACTGTTCAGGTAAGAACACATTGCCAAGGCTGACCTTCTCGACGTAGTCATTCAGCGAGAGAGCTCTGGCAAAGAGTTCCACGGACTGTTCGGTCAGGCTACTCCGTTCCAAGCAAAGCGTCTTCAATGACCTGTTTATACAGAGCGCTTTGGCAAGTGCATGCGCGCCGAAGGTTCCTACACTGCTACCAGAAAAATCCACTTCTTCTAAGGTCACATTGTCAATGAGCAATTCCGCGAACGCCATGGCAGCGGCATCACCGAGCTTCAGTTGCGTCAACTTCAGGACCCTGAGGTGTCGGTTCTCAGTGAATTCGTAAATGGACCCAACTGGCACTGACATATCACCCCGGGGGGCGTCGCTGAGGCAAAGCTCGTTGAGGGTATCGTTGCGGGCCAAACAGCGTAACACTTTGCCGACGAGCTCCCCTGTTACCCCCGACAGCGACAAACTTCTCAGGGTCATGTTTGTCTGCAGAAGAGATGGAATTTGACCCAAAAAAGTTTGCTGACTGACTGACTGAGCAAGGCTTCTAGCCCTGCCATTTATGGTCAGAGACAGAAGACTTGTGCATTTCCTCAAGGCACGAGAAAGCCTGAGGGCAACTTTTTTCCCCTGTGGACACGTACCCAGGACTAACGCGCGCAAGCGACCACTTTTCAACGCTGCTACGATGCCACCAACGCTCACGTAGCTTAGAGTCACTCCTTGAATATCCAGCATTTCCAGGCTGACCATCGACCCAAGCGCAGACGTCAGAACCGCCAGGTTGTGCGTCCTCTCTGCTATGCCGGGCAGATCGAGCCTGAGGCACGACACGCTGGGTCCGCGTCGCAGCGCCTCGGCGACGACAACAGGAGTGCAGAGACACAGGACTGCGTCGAAATCCAGGTGAACGGTTCGCACGCAGCGGTGGTAGCACAAGAGCCAGTACACCAGAAAAACCGCACACGTGAGTGCGGAATCAGAAAGGTCGGTCCTGCCTAGCGCTACTAATGAGACCAGTGACAAGACACCCGGGCTGTCCTCGCGCAGTTCCAATGAGACACTCAGGAGCACGCCGTTCAGCACGAGCACCTCCGATCCTGTCCAGCAGTACGGCACGCCGTTGCTTCTTCCGCAGGGCTGGAACAGATCAATGCCGCTTGCCTTCAGCGTCGCCAGAAAACTGTGCAACGCAGAAAGTTTCCTCTGCAAGTCAAGGCTGGGACCCACTTGCGCACATTTTCTCATCTCCGGAATAGGACATCGTGCGTCCATTGTGCGTGCGCTGAAAATAAAAAAAAGACGACAATGAAGACGCGACTCCACTCGTCATTGATTCGGACCACGAAACTGGATCATTAGCACAGTGGCATTTTCAAAATGAAGTACAAATTAATGCGCACCGCTATAACTAAATGCCCATATCGTCTGTGCACATGCATGGAATGGAAATCAAAGAGCAGCACAGGTGAACACCGACACAACTCATTTGCATCACAGTGGTTCAGCAAAGCACAGTCGTTTCGCGGGAAGACGTGTGCGTCTTTCTTTCTGACTTGGGTCAGAAACAATATATCATCAACGCAAGCAGGCAGACTTCTACCCTCCTTCAGACGTGGGTTGGTCAACTTCATCGCGCGGCACTTTATCGGCGTTACGGCGTCTCTCTAACGCCTCCTCACCGAAACCACGGAGAGGCTCCGTACCGGTAGTGCGAATAAGCATTATTCGGAAATTCCATAATTTAGCCACGTTGGGTCTATACGACCAGCCAAACAAGCGACTATTGCCCTGGCTCTTCTCGATTACGAACATGACAATATATCAAGCGACTCCGCGAAAGCAACCCCACCCACACTCTCACGAGGTTTCCCGCTCACATGGCATCCGTCATGGGCGGCCCCGCCAATCTGAACGAACTGGCCCACTCCAAGGCGCCAGGTTCATGGAGAACTCCCTCATCCGGCGCGCAGTTGTGGATATTAACAGATCATCCTCACAAGAAGTTAAATAAGGCGTAGGTATTGACTCTCAGAGAGAGAGAGAGAAAGAAAGGTAGGCCGGGAGGTTAGCCAGATATTGGCATCTGGTTTGCTACCCAGCACTGGGGGTGGGGAAATAGGGGCAATAAAGAGGGGGTAGATAGAGAGGGAAAAAAACGCACGTGCACTCATTATTGCAGATGGGTTCGTATTCCATCCCGGCTTTCTTAGATCAAATTTATACTGACAATTACCTCAATAGCTCTTGCAGCACTGTAACAAACAGCTTTGACCATATGCTCTGGATTTGCCCCTCGTAACGGGGCTCGAACCAAACCAACGAAGAACAGTGGCTATCCGCTATCGAGAGCTGCGATGCCAACTATAGGCTATGATGGCACATATAGGCTGTCCCGAGGGCCCACAATGCGGCGGCCGGGCATAACTTACTGTGTCAACGTGAGAGCATAGAGTTTTCTATTATTAACTAGAGATGACTCTGGCGCTGCCATCGTGCAGCGACCATGGAAATGATGGGTAATGCACGGATTTGCCTAGTCTTCGTACTTGCAGTTCTCGAATAGCACATATGGCTTCCTTTATTTTGATCGTATCAAAGAAAAGAGCAAACCTTTCTGAACTTCGTGACCCTATTCGAAATGGTAAGCCTACAAGATGAAGGTGATGAAGCGCTACAGCTCAACATACGCCGATAGTTGCTTTGTGACAAAGCAGCTTCAAGCTACGCGCGCAGCCAAAAGAAACGTAATGTACGAGGACTATAGGCAAATAAACACGTGTACTACCCATAATTCCCATGGCGCTGAAGCGCCATGCGTTTCAGCTCCCACAGACACCAGCGCCAGAGGTCCCTCAAGTGTATATATATATAAGGTCCATTCGATTCACCCACCAGAATTACTTCACAGTGGTGTCATGTGGGGTGTTGTATTCGTGCAGGTGACGTTTTCAACAAGTGCAGCGGCGACGAGACGCGGAAATGAATACGAGAGTGCAGATGTCGTGCAAGCCCTATGCTTCTCGTCGGTTGTCTCAAGGGTAGTGGAGGCTGTGATTGGTAAAAGACGGCGCCGCTTGCGTTGCTTGGCATGTGTCTCACGCAAAATGTTCACTTTCGTACTTGTTGCACATCGCTAAAACAGACACGAATGCAATCAGATGTGTTGTCTGCGGCAGCTGCAGCCATATTGTGCTGCACGGACTCGGTACAATAGGTCCGTTCGATTCACCTGCACCAATTAGAACTGGTTCACGACTGTGCACGCGAAGTCCAGAAATTGTGCTGCGTTGGTTCAGCGGTGCAGGCGCAGCGCGACACCCGAAACGAATGACGATGTGCCGACAATTCTGTTCGCTTAATTTACACCGTTCAGCTAACACTGAACGATGGAAAACCGCACATGCGGACAGTTTATGAGGCGCAAGCATCTGGGCAAAACACACCGCATTGGTATAGGCGGGTACGGCGCCTACGCCTAAGTGCTGCATCGTCTGCACAGCTGCACGTGCGGCTTCACCAAGCCGGCACCGTCAGAGTAGGAGGTGCAGAAAAACTGTGAACCAGTGCTGCACCTCTTCTGCACCTTTTGAAACGAATGGCAGGGTTCAGAGATCGTCAACGAATGGCAAAGTGCAGCACCTCGTGAACTGGCTTACGTGGTGCGCACATTGCCATTTGTTTCAGCGGTTCACAAAATGCAGGTGAAACGAATGGACCTATAGGAAACTCTATGCATGGAAGCAGCCAGCTGCACCATGAGCCTTGCGCCTCAGGACTATCAATGAAGTTTCACGTCCACCCATTTATCCATCATATCCTCGAGTCATTAAAGAGCTGATTAACGAGCTTTTGTAAATTAGTGGCAACGGTGTCATTTCAGCTGCTTCAAAGTATTTCACCTGCGACGTGGAGCTCCTGTGCGAAGACAACAGAGCCTTACTGTAATAATATTTTTAGTTCTGAAACTTTGTATACTGCCTGAAAAAAGCATTTCGTATACATTATAGTTCCTGTGTTCTACTTTCGTCGTCGTCATCATCATCATCATCATCAGCCTGACTACGTCCACTGCAAGACAAAGGCCCCTCCCATGTTCCGCCAGTCAACTCGGTCCTATGCTTGCTGCTGCCGTTTTACAGTCGCAAACTTGTTAATCTTATCTGCCCATGACTTTCTGTCTCCCTCTTTTAAAACGCTTCTCAAATTATCGCGCGCTCGAGCAAACGATAATAATGCAACCTTATTGCAACTCACGGAGGCGTGTTGCAACTAATACAGCATGCGTCATCTGTGTATAGTACCACAGCCTCCTAGACTTCCCTTGCCTGCCGGATTATCGGCGGTCACTTGGGAACACGGTTTGGGAAGCGGCCGTCGTCGTAACTGCGGTGATGGCGCCACTTAAGTTGGGTTGTCTTCAGGTAAGTTTTTACGTTGTTAGAGCTTATATGCAACAAAAATACCGTAAAAAGTTTTAAAAAGGCGTAAACGTAATTACAATTAGTCCTACGTAAGTGACGCCGCCACAAATGACAGGCGTTTGGCGCTCATTTAGCACGCAACCCCTGCAATGCAAGGCACAGCCTTTGTAAATCAAACGCTAAAATTGCCGATATAAAAGGAAGGCCAAGTACAAAGACCTTTAACCCTACGTTGGTGACGGGCGTTTTGCGCTCATCCGGCAGGCAACATATATATATAGGAGGCTATGATAGTACACAAAAACTTACGCTCACCCAATTTGTCGCGAATCAAAAAACAAGCCAGGCAACCTTGACCACAGAACACCTATACATTATTATTTGACCGTCTGATAGATCCTTCTTCGCTTTTCTCCGGGGCAGATCCAAATGTTGTTTATATCTATTCGAATTCACCTTGTCATTGCCGTGCGTTCTACCCAAGCCGAAACAAATTAAAAAGTAATTGAGAACATAAGTCAACGTGTGACCTTTCGCACGGCGGTTACTTACCGTTCAGGACCAACAGGACTGGCGCGACCGATCGGGAAAATCAGCTCCGGGAATACGTCACTCAGATGCAGAGTAACAAACGTTGGCTGCCTGGCCCAGCATCACACAACCGAAGACAACCATGCTTGCACCGTTTCACCAGAGCGTTTGGTACACTAACTTCTCGAAGAACGTTCGGTCAGGTTGTGTCCACTATCGCGGAGCCTCATGTGATGAAACGTACGCCGTGCGTAGCAGCTGACCGCGCATGCGTACAAAATAAGTTTCGGTTTTGTGATTATGGTGTTTCGGTTCTTGTTTTGAACAAGTTATAGACGCTTTTTTTTTCTAGTTTGAATTCCGAACATGTCTATGGCCTTACAACACCATTTCTGTCACTTTCCAAAGAAACTTGATTCGTTATTATGCGTGCAGCGTTCGCGGAAAGCTCTTTCGTCCGGATAATGAACGCGAATTAAAATTGTGGGGTTTACTTATGGAAGTTCGAATTTGTAGTTCTCAGCATCGGTGATCGACGATGCTATACATTCAGCAGAAACAAGGGTGTGAGCAAGTACTTCTACCAGCAAGTACAGCTGAAATTTGAGATGACGATCTGACTCGCAACAAAAGCTCTTAGGAGCGCTTTTACAGCTATTTTTCGAGCTTTTCGAGTTTGTTACTCGCTAGTACCATGTACATAGCCAGTCTGTTTTATTATACACTGATAACACATATGGGTGCTGTGTGAAGAAAGTGTAGCACATAAAGATATCAATGGCACTGCGAACGTTGCACATATGCCCCGCCGCGGTGGTCTAGTGGCTATAAGGTACTCGGCTGCTGACCCGCAGGTCGCGGGTTCAAATCCCGGCTGCGGCGGCTGCATTTCCGATGGAGGCGGAAATGTTGTAGGCCCGTGTGCTCAGATTTGGGTGCACATTAAAGAACCCCAGGTGGTCGAAATTTCCGGAGCCCTCCACTACGGCGTCTCTCGTAATCATATGGTGGTTTTGGGACGTTAAACCCCACATATCAATCAAACGTTGCACATATTGTCGTTGCTGTGCCATCCTCTCAGTATCTCAAATCAAGTTTGCCAATGTCCTGGTGCTCCTTCATCCGTAACTTTCACGTCGAAATTGCCAAAAATACACAGCACATTTTTATTGGTGTTCTCTGTGTGTAAATAGAGAGAGAAAACAATAAAAGATGTGCTGTGCACCTTTGGAGATTTCAACATGGAAGATACCTTACAATCTTTTCACAAGCTAGTTGGAGTGTTTAAAGAAGGGTTTAGTATATTGGGCGACTATACCCAGAGTAGAATTATGCTATTGCTAACTGGTTTACAGTACATTTTTTTATTTCTCCTGCCTTGCTTCTGCTTTATATTGTTTTACTGTCAGAGTAAAAAGAATGTTAGATGTAAAAGGCAGTGCAAGGGCAAAAAAAAAACTATAAATATGTGACTATCCCTTTCAGCTGGCCAATCCTAAATAGAAAAAAAAAATGTTTTATTCCCACGTCTCTCGTTTTTATTCCCAAACTTCAATACGCAATTCTAAAATTTCAAGTGCCTCATACGAAGCTTCTGGATTCCTTTTTAGTCCTCTCATTTCACTAAGACTCGGAGCCAAAGATGCCATAGCATAACTCGTCACTGATACAGCCCTTAGAAACTTCTAGAAGCAGATGCTTTCAAACCAGAGAGTTCTACTAACTTAGTTTTCTTCAATATGTTTCTACTCATTATGTTTTATAGGCATTGAGTAAGGAGCTAGTCTGCCATTGCTATTTTCCTCACCGCGTCACCTGTGAGTGCCTCTCCAGCTGTTTGACCAATGTTACCCACCATGACACGGTAGTGCTACTGTCTTCAAGATGTGGTGTTTAGTGCCTGCAGTCAGAATACCTGATATAGTATGGTCTGAGCAACTATAGAGGTTTTAGTAAACTACCATCGGCATGGCTCCAAATGATTGCATGCAGGCCCTGCAATCACATCAAAATATCAATTTACACTGCTAAGGATGGCAGTTAGAGGCCATTAAGTTGCTCATATCTGGTCGTGCATACCAAATCATATGTCTGCAATGAATGTTTTTTTACCTATACACTCAAGTGCTCAAATAGACTCGATAAAATTCTTGAGGCTTTCTATAAGTTAGTGAGACACTTGTGAAATGACCTTTTCTGCCCAACCGTCACTTTTCGGCCACACCATAATGTGCACCGCATGGAATGAACTAACACACAATAAAAAGTGGTTTATCCATGGACCCCAGTTAGTGATGAGTATTTTCGCACCTCACAGTTCATGAATGCACCAACTAGCGAAGCAAGTGGAATGTGACACTAATGACTATTCTTGGAAAGCATTATGCCTAATGAACATATTCACACAATCAGGTGATATAGAAATAGCAGCCATCCTCTGTACAGAACCTTCATAGACTACGAGAAAGCATATTCGGTAGAAAACTCAGCAATCATACAGGCACTATGGAATCAAGACGTCGACGAACCGTATATAAAAATACCGGTAGAAAGCTACAGCAGCTTTAAAGCTACCATAGTACTCCATAAGGAAAGCAAAAATTTTTTGAATTAAGTATGGTGTATGGCTGGTAATTACATATGGAGCAAAAACCTGGAAACCTATGAACAGGGTTAAACGTAAACTGAGGATGACACAGCGAGCCACAAAAAGGAAAATGATAGAAGTAACATCAAGGCACAAGAAGAGAGCAGAGGATCAGGGAGCAAACGGGTTCTAAGGACATCTCACATGAAATCAAGAAGAAATGGGCATGAGCACAGCTTGTAGTAAGAAGGCATGCTGGTCATTAAGAGTAACAGACTGAATTCCAAGAGAAGGCAATTGCATAAGGGGGAGGCCGAAAGTCAGGTGGGCGAATGCAATTAGGAAGTCTAGACAGATATTTTGGTATCAGCAACTACAGGAACCAATTTATTGGTGAAAAAAAAATTGGGGAACCTTTAGGAACAAATTATTGCGATAGCAATATTCTGTTTTTAGTGCGTACTTTAAACACTTAGAGTATAAAATCTTTTCAAACTTGCTATGCACACTTACGTGGCCTTAAAGGTGCGGTAGCGTGTGTGCGTTTTGTAGTGGGTGACTGCCTCTAAACTATGAAGTCGTGATAATTCCATGTTCTGACGCTCGATGGCAACGTATGCTTGTCGTAGGCATTATTACCACAGTATTTCATGGTATATTGAGAAACATGTACACAGGACGCATGTATTTGTACAGCATGAAGGTTACTTTCACTGTATTTCCAAGCAGAGGAAGTCATTTTCACTGTATTCAAAAGCAGAGGCGTGGCTGTGTGGTAGAAGACTCACTTGCCGCGCAAGAGACTCTGGTTGGGTTCCCAGTCAGACCTGGAATTTTATTTGCATCTTTCTTAATTTTTCGGTCATGCAGAGATGATGAATTTCACTCAAAACCAGCGACGCCCATGCCAAAATTTCTGCGAAACGAGCTCTTTGACGCTATAACATTAAAATGGAAGATGGCTTTGCCATGCCGTGAGTTCAGTCAGGCTGATGATGATGATGGTGATGATGCAGTGTATGATATGAAAGTGTGAGTACCACAGTAACTTTTCAAAAATATAACGCTTATACACTGCCACAGGCGGCAAAGTTTGTTAAATAGACATATTTACTTCTACTTTGCTTGGACTGCTGGACTCTTTTGCAATGAATATCTTGTTCCGGTAAAACTTCAGCTCTTTTATGCTCTCTAGAATGTCTGGCATGGCCCTGAAATGCAAAAGATGAGAGGAATATGTTACTGAACAGAAACCTTGCTCTCTGCATGCGAATCATGCATGTCACAAAATTTAAAACACCGTTATAAAGAACAACTCAGACACCACTTACTCTACAGAAGAACAGAGGCCCCTATGCTGCCCCTGAAAACCGTGCCAGTTTTATCATGTGGTGTATTTCACAAGCAACAAGCAGAGGGGTCCAGACTTATAATCAATGTACTGCTAAGGTGTATAAACATAGTTGCTTTCATCTATCAGCGTTCAGCATTACAGTCAACATCCTCGAAGGTGGAATGGCGTTCTGTAACTGTGCGGTACACAGCCACTAGTGCTTGATGGTGTCTAATGTCACAAAGCAATTTTGGATATAGTAGATACACCGCGGAGTTAGCAACAAGTCACACAAAGCGCAGCACGCTGGCATTCTTGCTACAATAAGAAAAAGGCTGCAGTGTTCAGAAGCGAACCCAGGCATGCTCGGCAGCACTATACCTTAACTGCCAAGTCGGTGGTTCATGTTGAGTAGGGCACGAAAAAACAACTCAGCTAAGGATGGAAGGAAGGACAAGAACAACAAAAGAGAAGGAAGGGAGGTAAGCCAAACACATGCTCAGTTTGCTACCCTACGCTGGGGAACTCAGCTAAGGTGCACAAGAATGTACTTAGAGGGATCTATCCCGCTGTACTTAAAATGAATTCACATACCAACTACTATTGATGCAGCAAGATGCTATGCACTAGTAGCGAGCTTCTGTGTATTTAGCCTGTTTAACAGAAGCATCATCCACAGATGTACATATTGTATGCGCAAAGGAAACAGAGACTTTTACGACTGAAGGGGCCGTTTATTAGGTCGCAAGGTCAGTGCGGGAGCGGCCAACAAGTTGATTCTCGCAGCGTCGTCGTCTTCGTTCTAGCTGCCACTTGGGGCAGCCAGCACGTTTACTGGTTCTCGTTTTCTTCGTGAATACGTGCAACAATATACTACTCGGCATACACAAATGTTATTTTGCGCGTCCTTATTACCTGACCTTTATGAGGACTATCTACTCACATTGGAGTAGGGTTCCCACGTGGCATGGATAAGCCAAATACTCTCCCTCTCCACTGCTCTGAATGCAATCAGAGCATTGAGTAGCACCCTTTCTCCTACAGCTGGAAAGTATGCTGCTTCACTTCAGCGACTGCTCCTCGTCACACCGTGCACCAATTAAATAAATTTGAGCACGCTTAATTGAGCTTCACCTTCAAGAGCAGATCGTGATAGCATAATCGAGACTCGTGAGCATCGCCTTCTGAACTGCTAGCCTACTTCGGTTCTCGGTCCAAACTACAACCGTGCCGTTATGAAATGAATGACTGTGCGCATAGCATTGGCCGTCTCTGATAATTCCCCCTTGCTGAACCTTGATCATGCCCCGCGATCATTAAACATTGCCCTGCATGAAGACAATCCGATCCTGCCTAGCAACCCTTTCTCGAAGTGCCCACAATAAAAACTTATCAAATGAATGGATGAGAAACATTATTTGAAGTCCTGAGGTGCACGACTCAACACTCCCACTTTGGGACAGTCAGGTCAAGCCCAATCGCTGCATCGTGGACCCCCTGGACAGCCCAGAGTGGATCCCCAACATCGGGGCTCAAAAAAAACTTTTTTTTCCCGCACGGTACAAGTGCTATAGTACTGTGATGTCCCAGGCGCTCTATGCCATATGGTAGGGGAAGTGTGCAAAACACTAGCACCACTATGCAAACAAAACAGCAGTGGGAGGCCAAGTTATCGGTCCCAGACCTGAAGAAAGGTGCCTGGTTCAATGAGCGCGAGAGATTACAAAGGCCCACGGCTACCTGAAATAAGGAGGTCCGAGGTACCATTTCTTCTCTATTTTTCTTGCACAGTGATCCCACCGCAAACTTGGCCCACGACAACCATCACCACTTTCAGTTGGCCATGAGCAACAGAGCAAGGCCTTTGAGATGCGCATTTGCAATCATAAGATAGTACCTACGACACATGCAGTTCGCAAAAGTAAGGCCTTTAAGATCTGTGTCTGTTGCCCAGAGCAGTTGCTTTAGAGTGGGCTCGTCATCAAAGATGCTTCCATGTGATTCTTCCCACAGTCTGACTGTGTTGCCTCCGTGTTTGTTGTTGTAATGCACTACACCACAGATGAGAACCAGAGTATTGAGAAAGTCCACCTTCATCTCCTTCTGTCGGAAAGACGCTGCCACCATTTTGAATCTTGGCGCCTGTCCGGAAAGGCACCACCTCCAACCCCCGCCCTATTTGCCAGTAATTTTGACTTGCTGAGGTGTGCCGCAGGGAGGCTTTTAAGGTAGCACGTTTTCTCTCAATGTTCTTCTTTCTTTTTACAGCTAAAGCTGCTATGAGATTACTTTTCGGGTCACGCGCAGTTGTTGTTGTCCGCCGCCGGTGTCCGTAACCTCATTGCGCAAAATTAGGGAAAACCCTTGCACCAATGACATAGTGGGGCTTGAGTCCGGGTCCGCTGATGCCAGCCCAATATTCCACCATTGAGTTTTGTAACTTGTTGTTAAACTTGCCTTAGGCAGGCATAACCTAGCACCAATGGCACAGTGGGGCTCGAACCCGGGTCCACTGGGTACCAGCTCAGTATTCTACCACTGAGCTACACCTGTGCTTGTGACTTGTTGTGAAACTTGTCTTAGGCAGGCTTGATGCCTGGAAAGCAATCGTGTTAATACAACTTATAAAGCATTTTACAACAGCGAAAGAACAACCAGTCATCGCACAATGCGCATAGCGTAACGAGTGGGCCGTCGATGCTCCAAATCATCACAATAGCTTGTTCTTGTTCCCCTATTAACTGTGGCGCATACCCACTTCAGCCATAATTCCTCATCGTCGTCAGCCACTGCATGGCAATTTGCACAAAATTTCTAGCAAGTGTTTAGCGGATACTATGCTTCTCGGAAGAATGACAAAAAATAGCATAGCGAATGCCAGCCTTCTGCCCAAAAGTTTATTATTATAGCCCTAGTGGGCACCAAGCAAGTGTGCTTGCGGTAGTTACCCAATGAGTGTTTTGAAAAAGCTCTGAAAGGCCGCTCTTCCAGCTTTCGCTGTGACTGTGCTGCACCTATACTGCGCAGGCCTGGCGTTTTTTCTTGAGAACATATCAGTCAGATTCTACTGAATAAGAATAATACTTGTATCATGCTCTGATGACAAGAGGTCAACTAAGAAAGTTCATTCACTCTATTAAAAAACATGCCACATGCCCTTATGATACTTCATAATAGTAGCTGGTTGGAAAGTTAAAAGTATGGTGAATTCCATTGAGAGAACAGAAGCAGAAGGTGGGAGTGGTGGAGCAGGGCACTGAGAGCAGGGCCACTCTACCTGCCGCTGGAATGCAGCACCCTTTCGAAGAGCAGGTGAGAGGGTGACGAGTGGGAGGAAATATGCCACGTGATCAAAATATTCGAAATGCCGGCATTCTCTACAGGACAGCAGCAAAGTATGCTTAATGTCTGTCTATCGCATATTCACAATTATCCTAATTCGCAGTTATGTAGTACATTTGTGCAACAACGCATCAAGCAAATGTAGCTGCGTACTCTTGCTAGCCATCATCGTCCCCACTCGTACAAACGGCACCAATACTAGGGTCGCTAGAATATTGACATATCGATACGGCAAATGACAGTGGTATCAAGCTAAACATGGTTGCTGTTGTTGCCACCGTGCTTACCGACAAGAAAAATTTAGTCAAATGACTCTCGTTGACTGTGCTCACTCCGCTTTTCAGGCGAGAACACCACAAACTTCTCCTGGCTGCTCTCAATGCAGAAAAAGTGCTCTCTCTACGTTACTCGGAGACAGTGCTCCTGTTGCTGTTCAACCATTGAATCACGCCAGCTCTGAAGAGAGCACTTTCAGCATGCTTTTGAGTGCTCCTGTTCTTCCAATGGAATTCGACATTAGTGTAGCAAACTAGGAGTTATAAGGCACTATGAAAGGAAGGCAAACCGAATGACAATGACGGCAGTCTACATGTGGTCTGGCTTCGTGCTCTTGGTTCTTCCATTTCTTTCTTGTCTGAGTGTGCCTATGCCCTATGCATAACATTCTGAACCTCGCATCAACTCTGTACCTGTGGGATGCTGTCTTCAGCCTCAGAGCCTGGTAATACTCCTCCCTGAACCATCGCCTGAAATGAAGACAAGCAATCACATAATTTCAATCACCTCTAAGAAGAGGGAAAGATGTGCTCATTCCCACTTTGGTGCTGCAAAGGCTTTAATATGATAAATACGAAGTCAGCTCATGGGAGCTATGTAAAAAATCACCGGTCATGTAGCCTGCTTACAAATTGTGGGATTCGCCTAAGGCATGCATATATATATATATAGATTGTGAGGAAGAAGATGTGCCCGCGGCGAGCAGCATCGCAAACGCCCGGCTCTCTCGGCTCGTGCTTCGGCTCACTGCTGTGCTGAGCTCTGCTGGACAGTTCTTCACGCTGTCTTGCCGTTGTCGTTATCGACTAATAAACCTCGTCACATTTGGTGGAGAGTGCTGTTTATCCCCGTCGCTACACCCTGGAACTGCGAAGCCGCACGCTACCGCCCCTCATGACTGACAACGCCAACCCATCGGCATCGTCGCCCCAGTTCAACTGCCCTGGTCATCCTAGGCTACGGGACCCGAAGGTCTTCAGCGGTGTGGATGGGACCGACGTGGAAGACTGGCTTGAGCACTACGAGCTGGTGAGCGCCAATAATAAGTGGGATGAAGCCGACAAGCTCGGCCATGTCATATTTTATCTCACCGGCATCGCAGAATTGTGGTTTAACAACCACAAACACAACATCTCCACATGGAGCGTCTTCAAGACGTCATGTGCTGAAGTGTTTGGTCGGCCGGCTGTCCGCAAGCAGCGGGCAGAACAGCGCTTACGCGTCCGCTCTCAGCAGACTGGCGAAAATTTCACCAGCTATATTGAGGATGTCGTCGACTTTTGTCGACGCGCGAATGACACCATGCCCGAGTCGGACAAGGTCAAACACATCCTGAAGGGCATCGACGATGGCGCATTTCAAATGCTCTTGGCTAGAAATCCGAGCACAGTTTCTGAAGTCGTCAGCTTGTGTCAGAGCTACGACGAGTTAAAGAAGCAACGCTCTCTGACTCGACAACCTCAGCGTGGTGGTGAGTCGCTGTCCAGTTTCGACACCATGCCTGACAATTCACCATTGCTTCAGCAAGTCCGAGCCTTCGTCCGTGAGGAACTTTAGTGCATTTTGCTCACGAGACCACCACCCGTCTAACCGCCTCGCTTCGCACTGCTATATCGGAAGAGGTTGCACAAGCTGTTCCCCTTGCGCACTACGAGCCGCCTCTATCTAGCCGTGTCCACTGCCCGCGTGTCGCACAGCCGGTAGGTGCCCCTGTCGCCTATCCGCCAGCGATTCAACCTGTGGCCGCACCCCTAACGTATGCAGCGCAGCCTGTGGCTCCTCCTGTCGCCTGTTCGCAAGAGATGCAGCCCGTAGCCGCCCAGCTCACATATGCAGACGCTGTGCGTAGGCTTCCGCAACTGCCCTACACCACGCGCTCACAGCGCGCACAGCTGGCTGCTTATACTACACCACCAGTCGCCAATCCATGGAGGACGCCCGATAACCGACCAATTTGCTACGCCTGCTTCACTCCCGGACACGTTGCCCGCTACTGCCGCCGTCGACCTCAGACGTTCGGCAACTATGCCCGGTCGTCGCAACCCGGCAGCCAATCCTTCGACCAATACGGGCCGGTCTCGTCACCTCGCTATACCCCTTCTGACCACCTTGACTTTCAGCCGCAGCGCGCACCGTCTCCTCGTCGGCGATCGCCCTCCCCTATGCGTCGCCGGCCCGGACCCTCTGAACAGGAAAACTATGCACCGCAGTTCAAGAGGCAAGAACTGCGCCGTTTTCAAACTGTCTAAGTCCTCGCCCCTCTCCTGCTAACGTGGTCGCAGTAACTGTTGAAGGTTATTGTACTTTCGCCCTTGTGGACACCGGCGCAGCTGTTTCTGTTATTGCCGCTAATCTCTGCCGTTTATTGCGCAAAGTCACGACGCCGCTTTCGAGACTGTCGCTCCACACCACAAGCGCAGAGCAAGTAACGCCTCTGCAGCCTGCACTGCAAGAGTGTCCATCGAAGGCAATCTTTACATCGTGGATTTTATTGTTCTCGCTGTCTGTTCGCATGACGTCATCCTCGGGTGGAACTTCCTATCCCGCCATAATGTCGTCATCGACTGCGCTCGTGCCGAAGTTGAGTTTTCACCCTTGTGTGATGTCTCATTGCTTGACGCTCTTCATCAGCCGGCGAAGTTGCTCGTTCATGAAGATACTGATATTCCACTTGGAAATTTCGTCCTTGTTCCCGTTTCATGCAACGCCTACACTGACGCTACATGCCTTTTTATGCCTTCCGATATCTTCAAGAGTCGTCAAGCTCTGCCGCTGCCTTTCGCAACAATTGACCTTGCCGCCGGAAGAAGCAATATGTTCGTAAGCAATCCGCTTTCCACACCTGTCACTTTGCTTGCGGAGGAATGTCTCGGCCCCGTGCAGGATCTCGACCCTTCGGCTCTGAATGATGTCCCGGATGACTACTGCGACCACCCAAAAGCACTGTCGGAACTCGGGGAGTCGTCCAATGATACGTTTTCCAGCGCCATCGTCAACACTCTCACTCCCACCGAACATGCCGACCTGCTGGATCTTCTGCAAGAGTTCAGGAGTTCTTTCGATGTGTCGCAGCCTCAACTGGGCCGCACGTCACAAGTCAAACATCATGTTGACACCGGCCTACATCAGCCACTGCGTCAAAGACCATACCGTGTCTCCGCTGAAGAGCGCCGCGTCATCAACGATCAAGTCGAAGATATGCTTCGTAGAGAAGTCATTCGACCATCTCACAGCCCCTGGGCGTCTCCTGTCGTCCCCGTGCGTAAGAAAGACGGATCCATCCGATTTTGCGTGGACTATCGTCGTTTGGATAAGATAACCCGCATGGACGTCTATCCTTTGCCGCGCATTGATGGCGCCATCGACACCCTTCACGGAGCGGAATTTTTCTCGTCGCTAGATTTGCGGTCTGGCTACTAGCAAGTCCCAATGGCTGAAGCCGATCGCCAAAAAACGGCATTTATTACACCAGACGGACTATACGAGTTTAACGTCATGTCCTTTGGGCTTTGTAACGCGCCTGCCACGTTTGAACGTCTTATGGATAATATGCTACGTGGCCTCAAGTGGAATATGTGCCTCTGTTACCTCGACGATGTCGTGGTTTTCTCCCATGATTTTCCTACGCATCTCCTTCGCCTTAGGCACGTTTTGACTTTTCTGAGCAACGCTGGCCTGCAGCTTAACCTGAAAAAATGCCGCTTCGCTGCACGCGAGTTCGTCATACTAGGCCACATTGTGTCCAAACACGGCGTATTACCTGACCCAGCAAAACTTCGAGCAGTCGCAGAATTTCCCAAGCCGACGACCATGAAAGAACTTCGCAGTTTTGTAGGCCTATGCTCGTATTTCTGACGCTTTGTTCGCAATTTTGCATCTATCATGTCACCATTAACCCAGCTTCTTCGCAGTGACTTGAACCTCTCCTCCTGGTCCCCTGCATGTGACGTTGCCTTCACTACTCTACGCCGTCTGCTCACCTCCCCACCTATTCTTCACCTTTTCGACCCGATGGCTCCTACCGAAGTGCACACTGACGCCAGCGACGTCGGGCTAGGCGCTGTCCTCGCTCAACGAAAGCCCGGCTATTCAGAATACGTTGTAGCCTACGCTAGCTGCACTCTGACGAAAGTCGAAACTAATTACAGCGTGACAGAAAAAGAGTGTTTGGCTCTGGTGTGGGCGCTTGGAAAATTCTGGCCATACTTATATGCCTTCGCCATCGCTATTACTGGCGCGGCATGTACAATTTTGTACGCAAATTCCTGCAGTGCTGTCCTGACTGCCAGCGACGCAAATCAACAGCGCCACGCGCGACTGGCGCATTGCAGCCACTTCCATACCCTGCCAAGCCATTTGATTGCGTCGGCGTTGACCTCTACGGCCCCCTTCCATTGACATCAAATGGTAATCGGTGGATTATAGTGGCAGTTGACCACCTGACACGCTACGCCGAAACAGCCGCTTTGCTGAGCGCTACAGCTCAGGATGTCGCCTCTTTCAATTTACGTCGCTTTATCCTTCGACATGGTCCACCTCGAGAGCTCCTTAGTGACAGAGGCCGCGCTTTCCTCTCCGAGGTCGTTGAAACTCTGCTTTCGGAATGCCACGTCATTCATCGGAAAACGACAGCATACCACCCGCAGACTAACGGGCTAACGGAACGGTTCAACCGCACGCTGGGTGATATGCTCTCAATGTACGTGGCATCTGATCATAGCAACTGGGACCGTGTTTTCCCATACGTCACATTCGCATATAACACCGCAGTTCAAACCACCACGAGATTCTCACCTTTCTTTCTTCTTTATGGACGCGAGCCTTCCCATACAATCGACACCCTACTACCCTACCGTCCTGATGCTTCCGAGTGCCCACCTGTCTCCGATGCTTCTCGACAAGTCGAAGAGTGCCGCCAGCTCGCCCGTGCGTTCACCTCAAAAGAGCAGCAACGCCAGAAAGAACACCGTAGCACCACCCTTTCAGATCCCAGCTATGCCCCAGGGTCTCTTGTGTGGCTCGCCATTCCACACCAAACACTGGGACTCTCCTCGAAACTTGTCCCCCGGTACGAGGGGCCTTACATCGTTTTGGAGAAAACCTCTCCGGTTAATTTCCTAATTGAGCCAGTTTCCAGATCGGACGACATGCGTCGGCGCGCACGTGACATCGTCCATGTTTCCCGACTGAAACCATACCATGAGCCTCTGCCTGAAACCTCTTAAGTCGCCAGGATGGCTCCTTTTTCAGCGAGGGCGATTGTGAAGAAGAAGATGTGCCCGCGGCGAGCAGCATCGCCAACGCCCGGTTCTCTCGGCTCGTGCTTCGGCTCGCTATGCTGATCTCTGCTGGACGGTTCTTCACGCTGTCTTGCCGTTGTCGTTATCGACTAATAAACCTCGTCACAATATATATATATATATATATATATATTATATATTATATTCCGAAAGCTGGAGCGGGTCGTATGCTTCTTGTGTGTGTGTGTGTGTGTGTGTGTGGCCCGATGCCGCGGGCCAGCCGCCGAACCACGTGAACTTAAACTCGATCCATGTGTGGGATGCGAGTAAGCGGCAACATGTTCCACATTTTTCCGTTTTTCTTGGTCGCCTCCGCTGGCGGCGCGTCTTACCTATACCCAGTAACAATGCCAGAATTACCCGCTCGTTTCCGGCGGCTCTCCGTCGCTCCTTTTTAGTTTCTCTCCTTCTTCTGCTTCTTGTTGTCTGTTGCTACCTCGTTCGCCCGCTTGTCTTTTTTTTTTTTTTTTGGAGGGTCTTTAAACTGTGAGGGTGACCCTCTGCTACAGGAACTTGTATCATTTCACTTACATCCTCCGAAGAAGGCTGGTCCACCAGTCGAAACTGTTAGGATTAAATAAATATTTTATTGTTTTGTTTCCTATACTGCACTATTCTCGAAGTTTATAACATTTATTACGGTAGCCGGAAGAAACTCTGATCATCTATTTCATATATATATATATATATATATATATATATATATATATATATATATATATATATATATATATATATATATATATATATATATATATATATATATATATATATATACATGACACATGTCAGTTGCCTGACGAGGGTATTGATAACTACAAAAAAAAAGTTAATCACACGAAGCCATCAAATCTCGACAGCTTTCACGGTGCACAGTTGGAATTACCAAGCATCTGCAACGTGCTGACTATATGAAGCAAAATTTGGTAACAAGTACAATCCATTACATTACCTTGCAAGCTCCTTGACGGTGCTGACATCCACAATGCGGTAGTGGAGCAAGCTGTCAAGACGGGGCATGTCTCGCTGCAAAAAGCGACGGTCCATGTAAACTGTGCTGCCAGCAAGTGGACACTGGCCAGGTGTCACCAGACCCCCGACATAACTGCAAAGCTGGTCTTCCGCCTCTTTGAGTGTCAGATGACTCTTACGGCAGGCCTCGGTCAGTCCCGACTGTGTGTACAACACAATGTATCAATTATTGAAGGGAAATAGGATGGCTTAAAATGCCTGCTAAAGTACACAGTGAAGTCCACTTATAACGATGTCGAGGAAACCTCAAAACACGATCGTTGTAACCGATGATCGTTATATCAAGACTGCCATAAAAAATCATCGCCAGACGCATACCTTTCGCAGCTCCGTGCTTGAATTCGCTTTTTCCACTAATGAACAGATGATGTAGATTAAAGGCTTCCAAAAAAAAAAATAACCTTATTTTATACTCCAAAGAGCATTTATGACTTCGGCACGATGAAGAAGTCTGATACCCACAGTTGCTTCCGTGGAAGCTTCAGCTTAACAAGCGCGGTTCGCATACCTTCAAGCTGTTGTGAATACTCTGGCGGCATTCCTCGGGCACGCATGAAGTCTACTAGCTCGTCGATCAGTACCAGTGCACTTGGCGTGGTAATCGACAAGGCCAGAGAAGAGCTGTTCACCCACCGTTATAACCGATATATTGTTATATGTGGTATCGTTATAAGTGGACTGCATTGTAAGTGTTCGTACAATGTAAAAATATTAGTGCAGCTGGCAAGGAAATCCGCAATGTACGAAGGCATGGAGAGAAACTCGAACCGCGTGGCACGCTCTGATTTTGGTGGCAATAAAAAGATGCCAGAACGAATCTTGATTATATCATGGGTGATACTAGTGACATTTTTATTGTCATCCAGGATAGGGCCACTTGAAAACTAATGCAAAACAGCCGATAATATAGATGCCACATTGTTCCTATTTCATTCAATCCCCCTTGCACACATTCGAAATTCTGAAAACACTAAAAACATAGTGGTTTTGCAAAGGACCATCAATCACTGGTAGAACTCACTGTCTCAATCTCTATGTACTATATCTTTGTGAAGCACATCACTCATGTAAAAGATGTAACTGCAGTAACAACCACCGAGATCTAAAAATGAGCTCAGTTTTACACATTCACTTTCTTCTGTGAAATGCAGCACTACAAGTTGTAGCTTCACGTTCCTTGATGTCGGTCACTTGCATATTTAAGTGCAACTATAGAAGCCGCCCTACGACGGTGGGCTAGGAGCTGCGTTTCTGTTTAATAGCTAGCTATGACATCAACAAACAAATTACAATGCAAAGAACTATGAATTGCATTTCACACAGAAATTGTAAACAAAGAGGGCACATACTATTTTAACAATTGCAAAAGACTTACAAAAAAAAGTGAAACAAAATGGAGAGGCGAGCGAGTTGGTACTGATCCATAACAGCGTAAATGTAGCGCAAAAAAGACACGAAAAAGAAAGAGTACACTACAAGTGCTTGTGATGTACTCTTTCTTGTCCATGTTTTTTTCGGGCTACAATTACACTGTTATGAAAAACAAAAGAAGATCGATATGCAGTTTAAGCTTCAGCCTTTGTAAAACGAATGCAAAACTCTCCACGGCTCTTTTAATTGCCTGAAAAAGTTTAAGGGTAATTTAGAAAAAAATATATCCTAAGGTCAAAGCAGCTGCCTTTTAAGATCATACAGACATTCTTTTGGTGGACCTCATACTATAGACACTAATATCAATGCAAGTTGTTATTTTGAAAGTCTAAAAAGGCTACAGCGAGCCATTAAAAACAACAGGTATGGAGAGCTTTCTAAAAAAATTGAAATACTTCACAACCCTAAGGTGAGGTGGGCAAATTAAACATAAAACATGAACAAGATAGGATGAGGTTGTTTTTTTGTGTGTTTGTCAATTAAGAGAAACACCAAAAAACAGCCTTAATTATTGCTCACTTGAAGTTGAGCTTCACCGATTAACTCCAAAAGAAATGCTCTTCAGCTGCTTCATTGCTTTTACAATAGTTGGACAGATTCAAATGGAGAATTTTCTATCATCCACCTTATAGTATGGACCCCGGTTCTAGCTACGTCCACCTTTTTTCTAAGGCAAATGAATTTTGGGCGGCTCCATAGCACAAGAGAGCATGAAGGGTGGCTGGTGGAATAGAGGCGTTGCTCAAGCAGAAACTGTTAACTTTGATCCAATAGGCGTGGTTGCGCATACAGTCTTGACTAGCATCAGCAGATAGCTTTTAGGTTTGTACATGCCATGCTCTGACAGCTTACTTTGTACTGATGTGATAGCGTGAAAACCACTTAACTTGTGGTAGTGGTTGCACTCCCTTGAGCCAGCACTTTTTAGGGTTTCGTTAGGCTTGGTCTGAATAAATTTGGCTGCTAGACTCACTTCATGTATCATACTAATTTGTTGGTGCTGCATTCGCTGCTTTGCCCTTGTGATAAAACTGTGACTCTTTATGGCCAACTGAGCGAATAACACCAATAGAGTGGACATGCACGAACCTTTCCATGATGTTCCTTGCACCAGTCCCCCATCTTCGTGAGAATGTCATCTGGCTGGTGCAACACCAAGTTGAGACCCTGCGTGCATCAAAACCAGTGGACGTAGTATCGCCAAAAGGTGAATGTACAAATTGGATGGCAATACATCCTTAGCATACCTATTTGCATTTAGAGAGAATGATGACCGCTTGGCACAAAAATAACAGGAGCAAGAGGAACGTGAAATGCTTTAATGCTTCATTCGCCTGTGGCCTCCAACTGTTTCGTGCTAAGCAACCATATTTTATGGCTAACTGCAAAAGCCTTTTGGATGCCTGGTGGTTTTCTAAGGTCCAACAAGTTTATAGCAGCCAAAGGAACACATTAACAAACTCTATACTTCAATGCAGCCTACTGGTGTTACATTCTGCAGAAAATCTAGCTTTCTAAGTACATGAAAGCAAAACAAAAATTTAAGCTTGTGGTAATTACTTTGTGATACCTCAAACTGTAATACCTCAAAATGTAATACCTCAAAAACTATGCTCCTTCGTCACAGTCAGTGTTCCTTGGAGACATCATAAGTGAAATTCAGACCATCTACATCAGAATTCATACAACGCTGCATACTTTGTGACAAAAAAAAAAAGTCAGGTCTGCACGAAACATACAGCCCAGTCACAGCATGTAATACCTCAAAAACTATGCTCCTTTGTCACAGTCAGTGTTTCTCGGAGACATCATAAGTGAAATTCAGACCATCTGCAACGAAATTCATATGTGACTGCATACTTTGTCACAAAAAAAAGTCAGGTCTGCACGAAACATAAAGCCCAGTCACGGCATAAGCTGGAGGAACCACTTTGGATGAGTCCAACGTACACTTTGTTGAAATGACTACTGTGAGTGCAGCTGCGAGATGCCCACTACACCATAATCATTCACATGTTACAAAGTATACAAGTACCGGTTATGCCATATTTATCATTTTGCACAGAAGCAAGATATGCACAACACACCTGTAAGGCAACGTGCACACCTATGTAGCTTTCTTGATGCCATGGCCATGATGATGAGTTATGGCTAAGGCGTTTGTAATGAGGGAGAAGCTTTAACTGTTTCATGCACAGAACTCCATTTTTGGTGAGAAACAAAATTTTATTGAAGAAATGGAAAATATTTTGCAGAAAATGATTTTCTCGCAAGAAATGAAAAATTACCAATTTTAGTTTAAAAGATACGAAGTGGTCAATGCTGTAAGGTTCTACTAATCACTTATAACAAAAGTACACCTCTTCATTTCTGAAGTCCTTAGTGTTAGCTACCCATACAACATGCTTTCCTCCACTATCAGCATAGAAACAGCCCATACGTATATATCTATAGTAATATCCCAGGTCTAATGCACCTCAAGGACGATGGCAGCCGGAAAAAAGCAAACTTAACATGTTACGTTGAAGCCTAAATGAAGTACCGTCATCTCTGTTAGATTGCCAAGTGCTTTAAAATAGGCACCACATAATATTGGACAGCCAGGGCTCGCGTAATTCAAGAGAAAAAAGTGAAGAAAATGTGATTACCTGGGGTGACCACCGCACTGGAAAAAGTTAAAACACCCATTAATTATTTAACTGAAATTGTGCGACGCCTGGTGTTATATCTATTTCCTGCGTGGCATGACATATGTGTAGGGTGATAATAATAATAATAATAATAATAACAATAATATCTGAGGTTTCATATCCCAAAACCATGACATGATCAAGAAAGATGTCGTGGTGGAGGGCTCCAGAAATTCAACCATAAGGTGTCCTTTAACATGCACCGACATCGCGCAGTACACGAGCCTCTAGCATATTGGCTCCATCGAGATGAGACCAGCACGGCTAGGATCGAACCCATCACCTTTGGGTCAACAACGGAGCACCATAACCACTGATCCACCATGGTGGTCTCCTGTGTAGCACATTCTTGCAAGAACTTTTAAGCACCTCTGTATCAGAATACCCGACTACGATGCAGAGTGCCTGCGTTGAATCTTGCTTTTTTTTTTTCTCTCGTTCTGTGCAATAGCTGCAACCATAGAGTTTTCTAAAATGACCTAGAGGGGACTTTCGCGCTGCGATCGTTCAGCCCCCATGGGAATGGTGGGTAGTACACGGATTGGCCCAGTCTTCATACTTGCGGGCAGCAAATCGCACTTACGGCTTCATTTATTGTTGCGTTTCGGCTTTGTTTCGAAGGAAAGAACAAACCCTTTTGAACTTCGTGGACATATTTGAAATGATAAGCCTAAAAAAACAAGGTGGTGAAGCGCAACCGCTGAACATTTGCCGATTTTTTCGTTTTGTGAGAAAACAGCTCCAAGCCTTTCCAACACAGATAAAGCCAGAGGTACGAAGATTAGACAAATTCGTGTACTACCCATCATTCCCATGCTGGCTGAAGAGCCATGCATTGCAACTCCCATAGACACTAGTGTCACAGTCCCTCTAGTGGATATTCAGAAAACTCTATGGCCGCAACAAATGCCAGCGGCGAAGGCGAACAACTGCACAACCAAAATCAATTGTGAGCTCATAATAGGTTCCGCTGTAAATGTTAGACTCAAGTAACACCAAGTCAATAAAACTTGTTATGGCATCTATTGCATTAAGTCAAAACATACAATCATACTTTAGTGTAACAATTCTGAAAGCACGGTGCAACCAATGTACTGCTGTTGTTGTGCCTTGACACTTTTGATTTATTTAAAGTGCCACAAATTCCCCCTACAGAGAGCTTTACATGAGAATGTGGGCAAATAAAACAGAGTTAATAAAACAATAATTCTATGGAATTTCTCAGTTAATAAGCATTTAAATGATGAATGACACTTGAGGGAAGATCATTCCAGTACCTAACTGCCTGAGCAAAAAAAGGAATGATGGTGGGCTGACGTGTAAGCAGGAGGGGGGCAGACAGCCTCGTGGAGACTTGTGCAGGCTGAAGTACAATGGGCTGGTTAAGTGGGGAAGTTATAATGAAACGTACGATACATTTTGTGATACAAGGACAGTCTAGAAACCTTACGGCATAGGTATAGGTAGACTTGCTTTACATTTAAAGAAGTCCTCCGACACTATTGAAACACCTATTTTTTATTTGTGGTTTGCACAGAACAGTAGATAGAGATTATTTTAGCATAGGTCTAAGCACTGATATCAATGAATTTAGTATTTTAATCACGCAACAAAGTCACCACATCGCTGTCGACCGCATCACCACATAGTGGCGCTCCCCAGAACTTTGTGGGCGGAAACGATGCTGAAAGGTTGCCGCCATATGATTAGATGAATGTAACGTTAGAAGGGATCGTGGTGTCGGATTAAAGCTGAGGTTACCATTCTGCTTCACTTTTCTTCTCTGTGCTTTTTCATCAAACCCTGAACAGACGTGGGCACAACGAAAAAATATCACTGCGACTACAAAGCACAACAGAGAGGCTGGCTGCCATTCCGCCACTGGACTTTTGGCCTGCGTGGGTCGGATCATCGTCCATATGAAAGCCCTCTCTCTCTTTCTTCCTTCTTCTTGCTTTTAGGAGTTTGCGAGCTGTCTCTTTCCACACGTGCACTATTGAAAAGGTGCAGTGCACCATTGTTGTGTCGTCGGGCGGCTCACTGAACAAAGCGCAAAGTGTCAACAGTACCTCACTATCCTGGTCGTTCCACAAGTTTCTTTCTCAGAATAAGCAGAGGGAGTAACTCGAAACATTGCGAAAACCAGCAGAAGATACCTCACTTCGACACAGTAGCGCCCGCTCATGTTCTGGCAAGTCAGGCAGCAGCCACCACATTGGTTACTGTGGCAACGAGGTCAACGTTACTTCGAAAAAACAAGCAACAATAGGGAGCAAGCTTCTCCTACCTAGGCGCTTCCATCTTAATTCATTGGGGCAGCACTCTGACGTCACAGGCCAGTGAAATGTGGTCAAGTAACCCCACCAAAATCAGGTTGAGGGTCGGCATTTTTTTCTTATATTTTGAATTGTCTACGTCGAATAACTTGAGACTGCATGCCGCTGTTTCTGCTGCATTAGTCTGTCTGTACTTCAGTCTACACAACCCACGAATGAAACATGAGGGGTTGCATAATGTTGAACAGCCCCTTTAAGGGTGGTAACACTGGTGTGTTATGAGTAATCTGAGTAGATGAATCTAACTGTGCAGTTTACTAGTTTGATAGACTTATGAGTCCCACAATGCAGACGCATACTGTAGTTCTGGGCAAATTAGTTCTTTGTAGACTAATAATTTGACTGATGGAGGGGCAAGATGTAAGTTACAATGAAAGTAACCAACGACTCTGTTAGCATTGTTCATTATTTTACTTATTACGTGAAGAGACCAGTTTGGATTCCGTGAGATTTTAACGCCAAGATATTTAACAGAGCTGAGGAAAGAAACTACGGAGCCATTAATATTATGGTTAGCATTGGGAAAACTTTGTCATCTGTGAAATGAAACAATAGCAGTCTTAATATTATAATCATTAAAAACTATGAGCCATTTGCGACATCACTCATTGAACTTTAGTAGGTCATGCGGGAGAGTAACAGTATCTGAAACATTAGTAATGGGTTGGTAGATTACACAGTCGTCTGCACAGAGGTGAATGTTAGATAAAATATTATCGGGGAAGTCACTGGCATAAATTAAAAAGAGAAGGGGTCCTAGAACTGTACCTTGTGGCATACTGGAGATTACATTAGTAAAAGACAAGGACGTATCGTTTTGTATATTTTATGCACATTTGTTATAAGCTTGCACTGTAGCCCTCCTTTACATCCTGTTGCAGCAGTTTTGTGCTACCTTACGCTTCTGAATTTAATTGCCGACGCCAGTTATATTTAGTAAAAATATAAGTGCCTAATATCAGCTGTAAAAACAGCTTTAAAAGATGCAAATGGGTTATTGGTCACTTTTACCTCTCATCAAGGCGGCACTGTCTAGCTTGCTTCAGCAGAATTCACTCGCCATATTTATATTAAGCTACAGGACTGCCCTTTCTTCGACTAGTTGGAAAAGCATGCTCTATTTTTAGACGAATTTGATAAAGCCATGGAAGCAGTGAGGAAGGCCTAAGACATAAATATGGTTTGCCGTGTGCCTCGTTGTGTGCTCGTACTTATCAACCACACCCAGAAACACAGATTAAGGCTTTGCTCAACTGCAGTTAAGCATAGGAAGAGGTCCCACTACCTCAATCAGGAGCCTCTTTCTGTGTATTTACAAGCTAAGTACACGCACACACATATATACACACAAATTTAATAATTTTTTTTTCACTACACAGACCACAGCATCTTCATTCCAACATTTTACAGGTTTGGCACCTACCGGTCACAAGCTGTTCTTCTTTCACTTTGATTTCTTGCCATTTATGTGAATATTACTGCACTACAGTATAAACTACACTTTGTCCCCCACCCTATTTTTGCTTTAATTTCTGCTAGCTCTATTAGTTTAAGTTTTGCAAAACAAGTGAGCCCTGTGTGCATTTTCCATCCTTCATTCTTCTAAGAAAATAAGTGCTTTGTGAGTTATACGCTATCATGAGTGTTGTACGGTGTATAACATGAAGATGAAATCATAATATGCATGCAAAGCGATCTTTTGTACATGCTTGCAGGTAACAGCACCAAGAGGCAGGTTGAGGAAAGAGTGAACAAAGTGAGATCTGAAAGGTGAGCACCTCGTGAATGTTGCACATAAACAATCAGCTTGGACTCATATCACAGTGACAGCAGAGTTTATGTATTTGGATGCATATTAAGAGTGGAGCCACTGACCCCTGAGATAGCATTGAGATCCTTGTCCGTCACCACACAAGCCACCTCCATGATGCGGTCTTTTTCCAGGTCTAGGCCAGTCAGCTGTAGATGCCCACATAGAGAGAGGTCAGAGGTGACACATTTTAAAATTTCGATCACATGCGATAATTTGTGTCACCCGATCAAGCATGAAAGAATGGGAACACTAAAAAGTTTAGGCACGAATGATGTCAAGACAAATTTTGAGCTTCCTGCGATTTGCATTGAATTAATGTAGCCACACAATGCGCCACCACATTAGCCAGCGACGCTTCCACGAATTCTACGCTAATCTTGTTATAAATATGCACAGGCATGTGCACAATTAACTAGATGTTATTATGAACTTGTGGCAACTCTCCGGAAATTATTGCTTTCTTTGGCAGCGAGCACATAGCAAAGCAAGTTCACACGAACTAGAATTGCAGCATAAACTAAGCTCTAATGCTAATGGTGCCTTGACAGTAAGCTCACTTCCTTATTAACTGTGAACTCGAGGCGTTAACCACTGAGCCACACTGGAGCACCTCACTTCCTTATTAACACAGTCTAGTTTTGATTTATTATTATTAGTTTGAAAAGTAGGCTAATAAGTGTGACACGGGTTGTACTGAGCATTTTAGACCATAGAATGTGAGTTATCCTCTTGCTAGGCTGGAGCAGGAGCATTGAATCGGTAAGTGCGAAAACTGTCTTTCGTCAGATATTCTGAACACACATGATGCTGGTTTGATTTCACCCAGCCCCAAATATATATCATCTCCACTTTTCCCATTCAAGCGCGACATTTCTCACTGAGCAGAAGAATTCGTGAAAGCAGGAAGTAAGGGTTGGCAGGGTTTAGGATGCAACTTGTCCTGCAGGTCACACCACTGATGTGTCACCGAGCAGCAAATGATCCCCGTGATATTGTGCAGTCAAACTTAGCAGCTTGCGGTGACAGACAGACTCGTTGTGCCGGAATCCTTCATAATCATTGAAATACTGAAGACAGCCAGACAGTCATCGTAGATTTCGTTCTCAAGCGAGAATTGGCTAACTCCATTTTGTTATTAAAGCGTTGGTGTCATTCCCCGTTTTTGTACATGTCTCGTTTTGCGCTCTAAACTTTGAGTGATGATGCATATTCACCTAGCAATTCGTCTTTCCATTTTACTTCACATTATAACGGTTGATGAAACAGCAAAAGCCCGTTAAGGGGTACCTCCAAGTCGATCCACACAAGCCCGTCGCTGCAAAGCGTACTGCCACCTTTCCCATGCTCCATACTTGTGGCAGCTGATCTAACGCAGGTTAGAACGCGCTTAATACCTCGAAAATTAAGCGAAAGCAGCTGCCGTATAATCATGAGTGTCGCCGGCTTATCAGACGTGAACTGTAAACCGAACCAGCAACAGCAGCAAGCGAAACTTGACACACGGCGCTAGAAAAACGAAACGGCTTGAACTTGACTGGAACTTGGATCTTTTTGGCTTATTTTTGAGACCGTGGACAGATGTAAACGGCAAAAGTTGCATAGATGGTGGTGCCAGATTTTTTTCTAGGTACTTTTGTGAGAAACTACAAAATTTTATCTATAATTTTGACAACGCCTCTGCTAGAAAGATGCCTGCGACTTGAGCCGAAAAGCTGGTTCTCGACTCCGTGTTCTCGGCCCTCTTCTGTTTTCTCCTCCTCTGCTCCCAAACACGATGGATGTGTGGGTGGATTGATATGGCTGTACCATATCGTCTGCTAACTGACGCCTCTTGCATACAGCGCTGCTGTAGCTGATTCGAGTTTTGTGGCTCACACGTTCGGCTGACCCGTAGCGAGGCGTGAAACTCGGGCGGTGTTTGACGTAACTTCCATTATACCTCGAGAACAGAACGACGATCCAGAGACAAGAAGGACACGAAGTCTCAGTGTCGTCGTTCTATTCTCGCGTTGTGACTACCGTCATGTCATACCAACTAGCCCAAGCTGCCACACTCCTTTCCACCACGATAGTTATAGCGCGAGAACAAAACGACGACACAGAGACAAGAAGGACACGAAAGACACTTCTCTGTGTCGTCGTTTTGTTCTCGCGCTATAACTATCGTCATGCCATACCAACTGGCCCAAGCTGCCACACTCTTTTCCACCATCACGGTGCCAGTGCACCTCAGCCGAAGATGTCATTAGTGAACCAAAACTAGATTTATCTCTTTTTTTTTTTCCTTTAAATGGTGAAATTAAGGACTGGTACTTTGCAGTGAAGGGTTTAATTTTCACTCGTGCCTTGATTTTTAGTTACCACTCAGATAACCTCCTTCTAGTTAATTCTACCCGCTTAAAGTCTATTTTGCCCTCCGTGTCTCTAAATCCTAGTCAATGAGGGTGGCAATTTGGGCTTGTTGGTATGGTTGCATGATGATGGATGGTAGCGCAGACAACGAACACGGACAAGAGAAGGCACATAGACACAACACAGCGCTGTGTTGTGTCTATGTGCCTTCTCTTGTCCGTGTTCGTTGTCTGCGCTACCATCCATCATCTAAATCCTAGGGCTTTGAAAAACAGTGTCAGCTGCAAGCGCTCGTTGCAATGGCCGTTTTTAGGCCTTGCCGCCTTTGAGATTAAAGCAATGTGCATTGCCATCTCAGAGGCAACCCAATTATGTTTCAATAATGGCTTAGAAGTGTGGCAGCTTGGGCTAGTTGGTATGACATGCTGATAGTTATAGCGCGAGAACAGAACGACGACCCAGAGACAAGAAGGACACGAGCGTTGGAAGTTAGCGCTCGTGTTCTTCTTGTATCTGTGTCGTCGTTCTGTTCTCGCGCTATAACTATCATGACGATAGTTATAGCGCGAGAACAAAAAGACGACAGAGAGACAAGAAGGACACGAAGGTCTCTGTGTCGTCGTTTTATTCTCGCGCTATAACTATCGGCATGCAATACCAACTAACCCAAGCTGCCACACTTCTATAATTATCACCACAATGGCGTCACTTTCTACATACTTTTTAATTGAGCGAAAGTAGGGTGCGAAAGTAGTGGATGGATGGGTGGATGGATGAATGTGGCTGTATCCTTTAGATCGGGCGGCGGCTAACGCTACCTAGCCTTAATACTTAGTGAACTAACCACTAGATTTATCTTTTTTTTTTTCTTTAGAGTGAAGTTGAGGACTGGTACTGTGAATAGTTTAATTTTCACTTGTGCAGTTGAGGACTGGTACAGTGAATAGTTTAATTTTCACTTGTGCCTTGACTTTAGCCCCCAATCAGATAACCTCAGTAGTGTCAATAGTGTTGGCTGTGAGCGCTCCCTGTGAATGAAGCACCGAACTACGAGAAACCTCTCGTCCCCATAGGAAAGCGCGCGATGTCGCAAGCATCTTTCTAGAGGAGGCGTTGGTACCATTGTACACACTGCTCTGCACTGTGACACACACGTGCGCATGGAGGAAGGAAATCATAGAGGAAGAAAACCTTGCTGAAAAAAATAACATCGCACGTACGGAACCGTAGTGACCATGGCCAACCACTGCGGGACGGAGCTGATGAAGTGAGTGGAGTTGTCAAAGGTGTGGGTCCAGGGCTCGTTTACGACACACTTAGCCCATTTAGCTGGTTCGCTTACCCTTTGTTGGTGAATTGTGGCCAACAGCTCACTGAGCACTGCTATCAAAGCCATGGCTAGTTCGTCAGGTGATTTATCAGACGTAAAGTGCGTGATTCGCGCCTTGCTCGTTGTGAACAATGACCCCACGCCGTACCTGACCTTAATGAAGCAGTACAAAGCCCAAGAGGGTTGTGCGATTCCTTACCGCAGGTTCGACTACACCGACTGCGTTAGCTTTCTAGAGAGCCTCACTGACACAGTAGTCGTGATACACAATGGAAACGACGTTTTTGTAAGTGCCAAGATTGACGAGAACTTACGCCATGTGCAAACATTGGTGCAGGCTCAGAAAGTACGCGAAAACCCTCCAACTTCGACATCGCCTCCGGCCAAGGTGCAAGCTCGAGCGCCTCAGCTACCCGAACTTGTGGAGGAAAACCTTGTGGAGTTGATGGGCGACAAATGTACGAACGCGCGTGTCTTGCGCGATGTGTACTTACGGAGCTTCGGCACGTCACTCAATGTTGAGCGTTACGGCTTCGCCTCGCTGGACGAATGTGTTGCACAGCTCCAGATCCGTTCGCCTGCCGAGAAAAAACGGAAACGCACGCGAGCTCAGGAAGACATCGTTGCTGTGCTGGAGCAATACCCCGAAGGACTGTACATGTCGCATTTCGCCGAAGTGAGCGCTCGCTTGTTGGGCAGGCCGCTGACCGAAGGCATACTCCACCTGGTGCGTCGTTACCCGTCGCTGTTTCGCGTGGACCGGCGTGACCCAAGGGGCGATCTTATTCTGTTACCAGCCACCGACGTCGAAAGTCCCCAGTCATTGCCACCCGCGTCCCCACTGCCGCCGCAGTCGCGGGTGCGTGTCTCCCACGTGCGCAGCCCCTCCGAAATCTCAGTTCAGCAGCAAATCGAGCCCTTGTGTGGCCTGACGGAAGCCATGGACAGGTTCTACGGGACGCCACCGAAGAAGCCACCCGGACCCCTCAACGCGTCCTCGGGTCGCCTGTGTGCCGCCTTCCTCGAGGAATCGTGGCAGCGCGCCAGGGTCGTCGACTATCTGGTTGGCGAGACCATCGTGGAAGTGGATTTGTTGGACACCGGCGAACGCCGGTGGATCGAGCGCTGTCACCTGAGGCCCTTGGCGTCGCGCTTCTGTGATCTGCCTGTACAGTGCACGATGATACAGCTGGAGCTGCCTGCAGAGGTGTGCGCATGGAGCAAGACAGCTGGTGAGCGGCTCCGCGAAATGGCTCAAGATTGCTGGTTCACTTGCAACGTTGTGGACGAGGAAGGAGCCCGCGCGCAGCTCGTGAATGACTATGGCAAGTCGCTGTCTGCACTGCTCGACGCGGAAGGCTTGTGCGTGCGGGCATCACGACGCGTGCAAATCACGAGCACCTTCGCTCTGCACGTTGTGCGACTTCGTTCCCGGCGGTACATCTTTGCTTTTGACCTGTCAGGTCTGCTGGGCTGGCCAGGTAACAGTGCGCTGGAGGAGCTCGAGCGTCGCGGCATTTTCTTTGGGGTACAGCATTTGCGGCGAGGCGATGACGAGGCCTCGTGGAATCTCGTGGCACCCCTCCTCCCTAAGGATGTTAACATGGTGTACCTCTTCCCGGCCGAGAACATCGTGGATGCCATTAATGTGCTTGGGTTCCCGAAAGCACAACTGAGCAAGGAGATGACGTGCAAACTGTCGCAGCTTGCTGATGATTGGTAATTTCTGACGTTTCATTTGCAAGTGTGCCTGCCCTGGGTGACAACTAGCATTTCGACACAAGAGTCATGCTGTTGGCACCACTCACGCGCACTCACGGCTTAACTCGCGCATGTCTTTCATAGTTTATTTCGTATACCTTGGCATAGTTTTTGATTACTGTCTGTAGCTTTTGCATGCCTCGATATTCACCAACTATTGAGGTAACAGCAGTATATGCACTTGCTGGTATAAGCAGCTGTACTGCAGTTTTAAAATAGATGTCCAGTTCACAACATGCTGAAAAGTAGAAAAGCACGCAAGAATAAAGTTCAATAGCAAGTTATTGTCAGAAAAATCGTGTTGCTCACATTTGGAATTGGTGCAAGTGCACTTGTAGTCAGCAGTTTGAAATTATTTTAATCGTGGACAACAGTCTGTAAATACACATTACAAAAGCTGGGCATGCAAGAGTGTTTTCATTCATGGAAGAATTCATCTCACTTGTGCACATTTCATGCAGTTGCAAGTTTTTGTTTTTGTTAAGCATTTGTTGTACATGCAATTTGTCAGTGTGTTGTAGTTGTACAGGAAAGTGTATGACACATGTTATTGCCATGCCAAACATGGCTTAGAATCTCAGCTTTGCTCCAAAGATTTATACTAAAGGCATAGTACTGTTAATAAAGATAAGTTTCAGCTATTGTCGTTCTCATCACTAACCCTTTCAAACATAGGCAGAGAGTATAGGGGAGCTGAGGGCCTTGGGCCCTTTCAGGGCTGCATCATAAGAAACAGAGCCCCCCCCCCCCCCCTTGCGTGGTGGTCAAACGGGATATCTTTTAAGAGCTTCGCTTAGGCTCTCATCCACCACCAACGGACTGTTGGCCATCCTTTATTGCAGCTATTTCACAGGGAACTATTTATGCCCTTTCCTTTCCTTGTCAGGCGTTGAAATTCGGATCATTGGGCAAAGACAAGTAGGGAGCCTGGCACCGTTGTCACCTTGAAAACTAAGTCGCAGGGTGACGAAAATTGTGGCATTTGCACAGCTCATGTGCAAGATAAGTTAGGGATGTACATGTATACTGTCTTCTTAATTATCTTCTTAATACTTTCAATAAGTATTTTTCTCTCTCTCTCACAATATATATATGCAGAGAGAGAGAGTAATCTGGAAATGCAAGTCTGGTGCCCCTCCTCCTCTGGGAGTACGAAAACTCTCCGCCTATGCTTTCAAAGAATGTCTTCCACCTCTTGTTGACAAAGCATCTACTTAAAAGGATGGGTTAGAGATTGCTATCTTTATTGTGTATGTGAGCTGGCATCTGATGTTGCGTGCAAGCTGTAATGAGAATTCACATGGCGGTAACCATATTAGGGTGCTGTAGCACAAGTTTCTCAGGTGAAGCACTTTATATAGCCTTGGAGTAAGCAGCTTTCAGTTGACTGCTATTTAAAGCCATTCGAAGTCAGCGCATTGAAGTCGCAGAATCAGAACACGATTCAAAATCATGATGTGTATGCACCAATATTGGGATCAAACTCGACGTCATTGGTTACCTTCAGCCTCGGCCAGTTCTGTGTAAGTACCTGAAGGAAACGAGCCACTGGATTTGCAACTATTCCTTGAGAAAATTGATTAGGAGTCTGTAAGCAAGATAGATGCTTTTCCTTATATAAGCGAAGTTCGATGGAGGCGAAAATGCTGTAGGTCCGTGTGCTCAGATTTGGCTGCACCTTTAAAGCACCCCAGGTGGTCGAAGTTTCCACAGTCCTCCACTACGGCGTCTCTCATAATCGTATAGTGGTTTTAGAACATTAAACCCCACATATCAATCAATTATATGAGCGATGGATGCAGCTTGCTTCATATGCCCACTGTGAAAATGATAGTAATATTTCATTATAAAGCATACTTTGCGCACTTTCAAATGAGAGCTAACAGTATCACTGAATGTGCAGTATTGCGTGGTGGCACTCAGAATATTTGGAGTTAAGTGTAGACCCAGAGCTATACAGCTCTGGCAATTTGAGTTTCTCGGGCTGTTAGGTGAATCATCATCAAGGTGGTAATCTGGGCACATTGGCAATCCATTTCCTATGCATGGTAAAAGTAATCTGCACTGCATGGTGAAAGTGCACTAAATATGACTACGCATGAAGGAATGTACATGCTGTGTGTGTGAGTGTGTGTTCTTTTATTGTGCCACCTTCTCCAGTGCACGTTTACCACTCTGAAACTTATAGAACACCTTTGTGAAGTGATATGGCATGTTGAACAATTACATGATTAAAGGGCCTCTAAAGGAATATATAAGTCGAGATTGCTTAAATAGTGGTCCAGAAAGCTCATAGTGCTAGTTTCATGTCAAGGAAGTGCTCATTTTAAAGTAGTAAAATCGCACTTAGTGGTCCACATCGTGGTATCGCCCTTGAAATCGTTAGCCTGGAAGCGGACTTTTACGTCACAGTTGTCGTGGCCAGTGTTGCCCGCCTTTACTGCACAGATGCCGACACAATTAGCAGAAGAGGGAAAGTACCGGGAGCCACAGCAGCAACAACAGCCATTAAAAAATTTTGTGCCTGCTTGGCTCAACTGAACACAGCTAGATGACACCACCTGACCAGGCGAAACTGGAACTTTCAAACTATTGAGTTAATATAACAGTCTGTCGTATTAACTCTATGGTAATGCCAGGTGGTTATTTTTTCTATGAATCAGGCAAACAAACAAGCAGAATTTCATTACTTGTTGTAATGCTTAGAAGGTTCTTTATATACTGTAGCCATGTTGATTACCTGTGATTGTAGTCGAGCCTTTGACGTCATTGGAATCATTTCAAAATGTTTCACTTGTGGTGCATATATTTATCCTAATTTCGCTATTAGTAGAACACTGCTGTTGATAATAATGTAAAGGGGGCTAATCGAGCGAGCCGAGCTAGCGGATGGTAGCTCGGAAAGAGCGTAGGCAGACCAAGATGATGTTACTCGATCGTCTATCTCGTCCCTTTTACTCGTGGTAATGATAGTTGAGCAGATGGTATCAATGTCTTTCTTCATTGTAATTACCCCCGGCTAAAAAGATGAAGCCATCCTGGCAATCGTTGGGAACAAGCGGGTTGAAGTAGGGCTCGAGATGGTCTACGTGAACGACGTCACGTCCACGCTGACGACGGTCGCTCGGTGGCGTGAAAGGCTCAATGGTGCAGTTCACGGGTAATGTACACTCGATCATGCGGTAGGGACCATGATCATTGGAGAGTAACTTGGGAAATAAATCAGAAGTGCAGGGTGGTACATGCAGCCATACAAGTGCTCCAGGAACGTTCTCCCATCACATCATCTTCCTTCATTATAATATTGATGTTTTAGACATTACCATACATTGATCTTTCATTCTGACACAAATTGTTGATTGCCTTTAATTTCCCTCAAGTATCGGTAAAATCACCGATACTTGAGGAAAATATATTGATAGACAGCTGTGTGCATGCTAATGCTGACTCGCTCGTGGGTTTTACAAATGACCCCAGTGTTGTGCAAGTACAGCTGTGTTGTTTCTTTTCCGGATCCCTATCCATCATCACAGCTGTTGAGCTGTGGGCACAGTGGCTAATAATTGAACGCCAACATGCCTGAGCCACTGCAACAGGAACCAGTGTAAACTTTGTGCAACTCTTCATTGCCTCAGAGGGCTGCCACGCATGGGCAACCGTGCTGTTAGATTGCTCGCCATTGTTGATCCTATTAGCAATACTAGACTCACACTTGGCCTTGCTACAAGTCGGGCCTAGCGACCCGCGCTCCCAAAGCATGTGTGCTAATGTAGCGGTCTGTCCGCAGGCGATGTCGGGGAATTTGTGGAGATTAATTTAGGTATGCTAACGGCAGGTACGAATGGGTTTGAGGTAAGTGGAACGAGGGAGGCCTGCGCTCCATTGAGTTTTGAATATGGCACCGGGAAATCCAACCTCACCATGTAGTAACACTTGGTAATCTCATTGTGAGTGGTAGGGGTGTCTATATGTCCCGTGTCGTCAGGGCTGGAGCCATAGCCTAGATCGAGATCAGCACAGTCGGAGAGCGCGCGCGCTGCTGTGGGCTCCGACTTGTTTGGCTTCAGGCCAATGCACTTCACCGAGCCGACATGCGCGGGGAACCAATATATGGTGTGAGGGACAATCCTTTTGATGGTGAAACTGGCCTGTGTCAATATGCGGCCCTTTTGGAAGGCGCTGACTGCGGCTTTTGAGTTGCTTTACACCTCTTCACATCGACCGCATGCGATGCTTCGCAGCGAGTCACATTGTCGAGGTCAGCCCCAAGCTTTTGTTGTGTGCTGCTCGTCTCAGTGTGATTAACCTTTCCAGCCACTATACTCATGATATCCATAACCCACATAGAGCTATAATTGTTATGGTGCTGGGAGAGTGTACAAACTAGGTTAGTCTATTTCATACCACCAGCTTGTGCATGGACAGTAGTTAGAGTGTACAAGAATCCAGAACACCATATGCTTGGGCCACATGGTGTGACACTATGATGTGGGCCATTGTGGAGCACGAGAAAAATACATGCATTGTACCCGTGGGCTTTTCTTCTCTCGGAATGTGTGCGGAAAACCATCCAGGGGAGTCTCCTGCAAGCTGTAGCTTCTTCATTTTAGTTGCCACACATTACAGGGCCGCAAATAGGAGGTTCGACCCCCTCCCCCATCGCAATTTTTTTATGCTGTAACGTTTTGGATAAATATTTACACTTTGCAAAAGCTATCACCAGTCGCCATTTTACACAGCCCCCCCTTTTTTTTTCTCCAAAAGAAATTCCTGGGCACGGCCCTACCACACAAAGCCTTTGAAGTCGGGCGGGGGGGGAGGGGGGGGCAAACTTTTTTGAAATGGTCATTTTTTGCTCTGTATGTCATGGCGATAGAAGATTTGGGGGGGGGGGGGATCGCATGGGCCGGTGTGCCACTCCCTGGTTACGCCACTGGTGAATACATATTTTCAACTTTAATAATTCGGTGAGGCACACAAAGGAATACAAAAACTCATGAGTCAAGCAGCATTGGCGTAGCTTGCAGTTCTGGGCAAATGGTGTGTGCGTAAAAACGTGCAAATTGAAAACGCCCATTTTTTGGCGTTAGTGAGTGCTTGTGTCGATATTTTTTTACGCTTGCAAAACAAGACAAACAACGCTTGTAATCCAAGTATTTATGGCAGTGTGAAGTTGTCTGCGCTAACAGGTTGTCCATGTTACAAACGTAAATTTCCCGCTGATTAAAGCGATTGTTTGCCCGATCTTTTTGTGAACTGCTCGCCAAAAGGACGTTCACTGTTCTTCGGGCCTTCTTGAACAAATGGAGGGATGAGATGAATATTATTTGGCAGCAGATGCATTGTCAATGCATAAAGGACGGCTGGCGGTAAAAGTCCCTAAAAAACTACAGTAGCGCCACCCCTCGCTTCTTCCTCCTCTCTCAGCAGCTGCTCAGCACCCCTGCAGCGTCCAGCAAGAAACTACGAACTAAGGCATACCTTCTCTTAGGGCTCAGTAAAGGGTAAGCCCGTGCAGCACCCCCTCATCGCTGGTGTTGTCGTGGAAGCATAAGAAAACATGCGACTGAGGACGGACAAGATGATGCTTGCACTACCAAGGCTACCATGCATGGGGTAGAGAGGAGGAGCCTGCACGGTGAAACGAATGGTGCTACTTCAGTTATTTCTAGGGACGTTATCGACGATAACAGAGCAGCGCACAGCTGACAGTGGCGCCCACCGCCGGAACTAGGAAGCAAACAAGCGACAGGAAGCCGTTGACAGAGGGCAAGTGCTTCTCCATGAATGTGTCTGTGAACGGGATCTCGGGGATCACCTGCAACAGAACGATGCACTCATCAATGCTGCAAATAGAGCTGTAAACATTGTTACAAAACTTAATTGATGTGCGCGGCGCCTGGAATCACCCTCCCCAACACACAAGCACAGTGTGTAGGGGAGAGAGATTCTTTTGAACATTCAAGACTGGTTTAGTGTTCATCTCATGATTCTCCCCTCAAGCATTGTAGTGATGGAAGACTCACATCATCGACTGGTGGTTCGGGCTCCCAGATCCGCTCCTCGTCGATCAAGCCTAGTGAGTGAAGAACTTCCTTGGCAGCCCTCTCGCCAGCTTGGATGGCACCGTTGATGTAGCCCGACCACTGACTCGCCGTCTCGGTGCCGGCGAAGTGAAGCCGTCCAATGGGCTCTCTGATTAAACTGCGCCAGGAGGATCACGGCAATCGCGATGTAGGCGGCAAACAAATTGCGCACGCAGCTGATTTTCGACTATCAAACATGAGAAGGACTGAAATGCGAAAAAAAAAAAGAAAAAAAGCTGGGTGCATATTCACAATTTTGCACTCAGCTGTGATAACCAGACCCCCTGTTAGGTCTAAGTCTAGGGATGCCAACCAAATTTAAAGTTGATGTGCGTACTAAGTCACTGCACGAATTTCCCAGTGAGAGTTCGCTTGTGTCAGCTGTAGTTATTTCCCGACATTCTGTTGGAAAAAAAAAGATCCACGTAGAATTCCTTCCTGGAGCGGAATGATGCATTGCAAAAGCTTTCCCTGCTGATCACCTACTATAATTCGTCATATAGTGCTATGTGTGAGCGCCCTTTGTTCTCGTTTATGCCCAGTATCACATGCTCGTATTTCCTGTGTTTGTAAAACATTGCGGGCTTTTTTGAAGCGCTCTTTTGGCATTGGCACTGCGTATGTCATCCTTCAACACCGAAGCAGTATATTAAGATCTGGGGTGTTGTGGCATTGTCTGCGGCGTGTGGAAACTCCTTTATCCAACGAGTGGCTTATTTTCAGATGCGAAAGATTTATGCCGGGGGCTGTGTCCGTCACTCCCTCCTAGGTTAGGATCACCTTCAACTGAGCGACAGTGTGATGTGATTATATAGTCATTGGTTATAATGACGCCGCAACTTCACATCCTTCGTGACTTGTGTCGTAATCTTCTATGACGTTCGATTTTCGTACCATTCGTATTCATGTTGTCGCCGAAGAGAGTCACTTTTTCTGCCTGCTGTAAGGCTTCCGCCTTAAATTTTGCTAGGCTGATAGTGAAATAAAACTGCTACATTTTTGGGAAAATAGAATAACTGGTGGAGAAGAAAAGATAGAAAGGCTAACCTGCAGAGATGATTGATTGGTTTGCTACCCTAAATATGGAAACGGGATGGGGGAGAAAATAGAAAGAGAGATAGCACAGCACAAAGATAAGCCCGCAGTCAGTAACAGTCCATCAATCTGGCGTGGAGTGCGACATTACTGTTAAAGCCGCTTGTTCAGTTCAGTTTTTTTTTTGCAAAGTTCTTTTTCTTTTTTTTTGTGTGTGAAACATGCCGAATACGAACTATTAGGACTGATTGTCGAAGTGAACAACCCTTGTCCCATACATTAATCTCTCTAGTGCAGAGGAAAACGGCGGAATGATTGGTGTTGTCCTGTTTGCTGATTTCGCCCGTAAGAAGTGTAAATGGCTTACTTCTTGAAAGTGGTGAGGAATCCAGGCGGCATCATGCAAGTATAGCAGCCTCCTGCGTACTGCTCTCCTGCCCAGTTGTACTCTTCGTAGTGAATGGGCTGTAATCAGAGAACACGAAATCGCACCATATCAACACATTTCTTGGCCACATACGTATCACAATGAACATAAAGCGTATCATCCTCTCTCACTAACGGAGAAATCGCACAAGAACCAGGAGTGAATTCAAGATTTTTACGAGGAGGTTAGGTGGTCAGCTTATAGGAGGGGGAGTTCGGGACACCTAGATACTCTTCTGGATCCTCGAGCGACAAAAACACCGTCTACGACTTCATTCAATCTTGCTATCTTTAGAGCAGAGCCCGATTTGCTAAACGTAGTGGTGTTAATCATGGAGGAGGGGGTGGGGATGTTCAGGGCGACTATAGCGAATTTTTCACACGCACGGTGTTGCTGAGTGGCAGATACAATTATGCGATACAGCTATATACGTGCGAAGAGGGGGGGGGGGAGCAAAAGTTTATTGCAGTGCATCCCCATAGTAAGTCGAATATATGGGGCAGACTTCGTCCTCTTCCCGTGCATAGGCCTATATATAGGCATATCTTTTGGGTTCAGTATATGTTTCACGTTTAGATTTCAAAGAAGCAAAATATTCTATTCGCTATTTTACAAGCTTTCCAATTTAAAGAAATGATTCGTCTATGGTTGTGAGTTTGGTAAATCATTATTATAACTGCATTTGCAGTGCAGACAGTGTCACAAGAGTTCCTGTGCATGCGTCCACCTTCTTTTCTGTTGTGTAAGAATAGCTGGCGCTTTCATGAACAAGATCGGTTGAAACACAGTGCTGTTTCTCGTGCTTTCTTTTTTGCAGGAACAGAATCTGTAGCAACTGTTACACAAACCATATCGCAAATGAACAGCTGGATCATTTCTAGCATCCGTGAATGGCCAAGCACTGGTTCCTTTAATATGGAGGTGTAGCGCACTCACATGGAGGGCCTCATCAGTCTTCATGGCAGCTGCATACGCCTTGATGATCATATTCTTGCGTTCCTCAGGCAAAAGATTCACCAGACTCCTCGCCTTGCCGGCAGGCAGGAACCTGCAAGAAAAGGCGTACCATTCACAAAAAGTGCACAACCTAGACACTCTCAGTGAATTTAGTGCTAGGAAATTCAAGTGGCACCTTCTGGACAAACGCGGTTTCAATTCGAAGAAACAAGTCAGTTTGAGAGCATGCTCATCCATTACACTTCACAGTAAACGAAGTACTAGCTCAATTTCGTAGTTCACAAACTTTTTTCAGCGATGTTCCAGAAGACATAACGCCGAGCATTTTCGAACATTTGTTTTCATTCCACCTAGTAATGAAACATGTGAACGGTTATAGCCAATGCTTTAAATGGCACATTTAAACATTTAACAATGTGCTTCATTGAGAAAAGCTTGCTATTTTTAGAAATGAAAAAATTCTCACGTATCTTTCAAGCATAACATTGATGTAAGAAAATTTAACACTGACAACCTCGATAGTACTAAAATGATGCACACTTGAAGGGCACACAAAATTTTGATGCCCCTTTAATTATAAACGAGCACTAAAAGTATCCTAATTGCACTAGGCTTTTTCTGGTATATCACACATTTCATGGCCAAAGTAAATCAGTTCTCATGAAGAACTCCAGTCGGATTTTGCGCGGATGCTTTCAATCGCATGCAATGCAAGTTCACTGTCAAAATAGACAAAATAAGGCTACTTCATGCATATATTAGATTAAATATTGTGGCCCATTAACTGATGCCAGTTACATATAGAGCTGCCAAATAGAGGTTGTGCATACCCAATAATGGCCGGGTACTGTCCGTCCGGCTTTGTGTCATCGATTGTGTACACGACGGGGCAGTCTTCAGACAAGGTGAACAACATGGAGCCGGAGTATCCTATGAAAAAAAAGTGGAGAAAACTGGCAACATGTTACACTGTTTATAACACTCGAAGTCAAAAACCTGTTGCACGCTTGGTGACGCATCACTTCATACAATCTACAAACACAGACTTCTTGCAAGACAAAACAAGCCACAGGGTGAAAGACATGCATTAGATTACCCTGTCCAATTCATTGTTACTGCGTCCCCTTCTCACCCACTCCTCTCCTTGTGCACCTTTTGTGGTTTATCTTGGTCACTCTGTGCGATGCGACAGGATACAACACAAAAAAAGACGAGAGACAAAACAAGCGCAGCATATCAACTGGGTTTACTGATGCTTCAAATAAGGCTTCTAACGGTCTCAGCTACTTTCATGCCCCCCATAAGTATAAACAATTAGCAACAAAAAGTCGCAAAAAGGTAACCAAGAAAGGTATAAAAAGGCACGATATGAATTGCATGAGAATCTACCTATACATGAGAAAACTGCGGAAGTAAACTGGCTATATGCGGCTTGTGAAGCATAGATACGCATATTCCTTATCACTTAGGATGCTCGGCTACCTTTCCTACTGTTATGGAAGGTTTCTGTTAGCCTGTGGCTCAATAGCTTTCCTTCCTTGGCCAGAACTGCCGTGTCCTTGAAAAACTGCCTAGCAACCGCCTTTCCCGGCAGTGCACAAGCAGATGCAAAGATGGGGCGTAATAAAGAAACTGCTCATGCTCCATTACTCGCATACGTTACCATGTGGTGCGCTCTTACCTATGTACAATTTTTGACATGTTAATAGAATCTGCAAACCGTATCTGCACTGACAGTGCAAGGTACATAATTATTCCGGTGCTGGACAACAAATTCATTTCTACACGACTACCTACACACCAGTCTCTCTTTTTCCTTGCCAGGTTAGACGCTTATTAAAAAAGTTTAGCCAGCGTGAAAAAAACTACCTTCACCACCAAATTGTGCCCGATCTTAGCGTAGGATGAGACCGTTCAAAGGTGGATTTGAGGCTTCAATAAACCCTAGAGTTGATAGGCAGTCTGCGATTGTTTGTCACACCTTCTTGTTCGTGTCCCTAATTCCCACCGTAGTTTCACTAAGATGAACAACCTTGCCCAACTTTTTAAGCTGCTTACCTCATGTGGTGCTGCGCTTCCTCTTAGTTATATACAATCAGGGGCCACGCATCATGCAAGACATGAGGAGCGATCGACACAGGTTGGATTACTGAGGTCGGCCCACCACCCTTGGCCAAGCATCTGTGTCATGTGATGATACTATCATATGACGTCGTAACCACGTCGCAAAAAGCATCTTCCTGTCTGAGCTCATTCTTTCTCCACACACTGCTCACATCGGAAAGGTCACATGGACCTTTTGTACCACTTCTAGCGTCCGCAGTGTTTTGCTCAAGGTCTCCAGGCAACGAGTGACGTAGGGCTCTCACCTTAAGGTATACTTGAACACTGCTGCCTCACATTCATTAGAGATAGCATACTTCATTTCTCAGTGGGCTATCTTTAGTGAAAGTAGAGGTAGCAAAGGGTTTCAGCAGGCACAGAAAGTGCCTCCACGGTACACACTCGCATCCAAGAATGAGGTTCGCTCACCGATTTTCCTCCAGAAGGGCTCCTTGTAATAAACG
The DNA here is from genome assembly GCF_043290135.1 of Rhipicephalus microplus. Classification (NCBI taxonomy): domain Eukaryota; kingdom Metazoa; phylum Arthropoda; class Arachnida; order Ixodida; family Ixodidae; genus Rhipicephalus; species Rhipicephalus microplus. The sequence goes on from NC_134703.1 coordinate 33,549,802, forward strand.
AGGCACTTCCACACGGAACCCATGGGCATTCGCTGCAGCAGCTGGTTGCGCATTGGAGGCAGCGGCGGTGAGTAGTGGACACGCATTTGCATAGGAGGAGCCATGGCCATGATCACGTGGCTGCCCTGCAGGTAACATTACGAGCGAAGTCATAGTATGAGCGCGAATTTGCGGACAGCGGGAAGGCTGTGCCACAGCTGTCGTCAGTACATGGAAGTGGCACGTGAGGCCACATCACATATGGCATGTACACGTCGTGGCAGGGTGTGATTTGATTACAACCATTCAACAATTGCAATTCCTTATCATTGAGCGCGATAGACGTCTGGCTGACGCACACACTTTGTTTGCTTCACGTGCTCGTAAAGTTCCACAATCTCGCGATTTATTTGGCTATTACCCCCATACATTATCTCGGTTTATAAAACATTGGTTCACCGTGGCACGTTCTGCAATGCGCAGCTGGCTTCGCGCTAGCCTAGTTCTTGACAGTGGTGTGGTGCTCTAAAGGACGGTGGTTAATGCAGCGAAGTACTTTTTACCACATGACCATAATAGAATTCTATAAGCTATTCCCATCGAGCACGGCCCAACCTGCCGCCAGTGCTTGCCTATTGACAAAATCACATATCTTGCTTACAAACACGACCGACCTTCCCACTTTTTTTAGGGGCGAAGCTCCTTATGGTGTGGCTCGTGCGTCCTCCGTTGTCGTTGTGCGAAACTGCCTCTCGTTAGTTCTTGAACTAGCCATAGAGGGCTGTACTTGTACTATACAAAAAATGCATATACGCTGAAAAATGCAAATAGTATGATACTAGAGGATGTTGCTTGTAGAAATATGAATGATAAAAGGTGAGTTTATGAAAACAGGACTGGCAACGTTCTGTTTGGTGTTGCATAAGTCACTTGCCAAACTTAGGGGGGGTTGTTGCCAGACTGCCGCCAAATTTGGTGAAGAAATTTGCCCCCGTAGTTGTGGCTTCTTTGTGAGGGTTTGGTGTTGTCCGTGGTGCATTTTCTGACCTAGAAGGATCAGACGCACACATGCCGGCTAGGTTCTGTTTGGCGTTGCATGAATTGTTGCCAGACTTGAAGAATCAATGTTGCCAGACTGCCGCTAAACTTAGCAAAAAATTTGCTTTTGTAGTTGTGGCTTCTCTGTGAGGGTTTGGTGTCGTCCGCGCTGAATTTCGCGAGTGCATGAGCGACGCTGCCCGTTTTAATTAACGGAATGAACCGCGCCTTGCAGACGTTGGGACGCCTTCTCTTGCTGTGTGTGCGCTGTGCAATTATGAGGCCGTTTTAGTTACCAGAATAAACCGCACCTTGAATTGGTATGGACGCGTCCTCTTGCTGTGTGCGCAGCTGTGCATTTGAGAGATCGCGTCTCGGTATTAGGGACGACGGGGAAAACTGAATACAGTCGCAGCAGGTGGTGCGCTGCCCCCCCCCCCCCCCCCCCCTATAGCTAGGGGAAGTGTAGCGTCCCCGTCGTGGTGCGCGGTTGATGTGGCACGATCACCTTGTGAAAAAAAAGAAAATGGGTTGCGCAGAAAATGGGTTGCGCAGAACATCAAATAAATGTTTTGTTCACTGTCTCTGTACGCAAGACTATCGTCTTTCGATGACATTTGCAGTGTAACATGCAGATACGGGGCCGATTTTTCCTCTCTCTTTAAGCCATTTGTTATTTTACTTTTGTGTGTGTGTGTATTGTGACGTATTTAGAAGGTTTCTAATGCTCACCTTGTATTCTTTACCGTCCAGGGTTCTGACGACGACACCCGAGTTATCTTGAGTTATGCCGACCACAGGAGAATTTAGCTTCACCCTGTCTGAAAAAAGAATAAAAAAAAAAGAAAGAGACTGAGAAGAAGCTAACGGTAAAATAACCTACTCAGTCCCAAGAATGCACCAATGAAAAAAAAGCATTTGCAAACTAGTATTATTTGACTCCCTGCCCTTTAAAAAACGCAGAAAAATTATGAATCCGAAAATTTCAACGGTTGTCTCAAAATGTGATGGTACCTATTTGCATACTCCTGATCTTTTGAAGTCTCTAAAATTGAGTGCAACAAAAATGTCAGACCGAAACGACTTTGAAATATGATCTAAATGATGTCCACAGTTGAAGGAAGAAATGTACTATAGACGATGTTGTTCACGCTACAGCTGTGAAAAAAAAAAACAAAAAAACTTTCGCTTATCACGAGGCCACAGCCGAGCGCTCGTGCTGTACTCGGTCATTTTCGTTCGCTCGTTTTGCGAATATCAATAGATACGCGGCGCCCCTTCTCAGGGCTTTGTGAAAGCAAGTCATCTTTATTGTGCCAAGACAAATTTGGACACGCGGATATCGAACTGTGATAATCTGTTGCCTTTAAATCAATGGTACCCCATTGAGCACCCCGGGAACGAGGAGGATAAAATTGCAAGAACAACCCGTAGCGCTGTTCCTAAAATTCTAAGCACGTGCATGTAGCTCTAGATTGAACTGCGCTTCTTTGAAAAATAAACACGCTGGACACGGTTTTAAGGGAAGCGCGATAGAAGATACTCGAGTAGCAGAAACGGGGATTCCCGCTGCATAATTACCTTTATTCCAGGCTTTTCTATGAACTTCTAAAACCGCCCAATGATGTGGGACACAGTGACTCGGTGAACAAGAAACAGCCCTTATACGAAAAATCCGGCCATTCTTTGTTAATCAACAAGGTGGTTGGTGTCTGAATCCGACATCGTGTTTCCTCTAATACGATGGCTCGAAGTAGCATGGGTGCCTTAAAATATCTTCATATATTGTATAAAATTAGCGCAACTTGGAAATCCTTCGAAAAACACTTACTCGTTCACACGCGAGTCCACTCAAGAGAACCATAGAACGTTCAGTGAGCGCTGTGTTTGGTGTCTCTCTTGTTTTTTTTTTTTTTTACTTGTGTGCGTGTGTGTGAATGTGTGAGTGTTTTTGGAGAGATTTAAAAAAAAATGCACTAAATTTACTTACAATATGACGAGTTACCAACTGAATTGAGCCCGTATCGCGCAGAATCGCGCCTCACGCTATAGATTTGTTTCCCGGTGAAGATTTCAGCCAGTGCTGATGTTGAGTATGTCATTGGAGAAATCAGTCGGCCAATAGTGAAATGTGACCACCGCGACGAAAATCGAACGGGCGTTTTCAGGCCAGAATCCATGCACCGTTATCACTGCAGGCAACCACGTCCACTGAAACCACCACTGAAAACTTTCAAAATACTTCACTGACATGCGCCCTACAGAGTCACAGCAATGCTTCCTGACGAAGTATTTTATCACACCTATTGCAATTCCATTCGTTGTACGTGACATTATCCATGGATGCAGCAGATGTCGCTGTTTATCCGATGTTATATTTGCTCCTGTTGCAGTAAATTAATTATTCAAATATCAATTGAGTATCCGCAGCGTTCATGAAAAAACGCCAGGCCTGCGCGGTATAGGCGCAGCACAGTCACAGCGAAAGCTAGAAGAGTGGCCTTTCACAGCCTTTTGGGTAACTACTGCAAGCATACTTGCTTGGTACCCACTAGGGCATTAAAAATAAATTTTTGAGGTGGTAGGCCAGCATTCGCTATGCTATTTTTAGTCATTCTTCCGAGAAGCGTGGTATCCGCTAAACACAAGGAATTTTTGTGCCAATTGTACATGCAGTGGCTGACGACGATGAGGAATTATGGCTGAAGTGGGTATGCGCCAAAGTTAATAGGGGAACAAGAACAAGCTTTTGTGATGGTTTGGGGCATTGGATGGCCCCACTCATTACTCTATTTGCATTGTACGACGACTGGTTGTTCTTTCACTGTTGTAAAACGTTTTACAACAAGTCGTGTTAACGCGATTGCTTTCCCGACATCAAGCCTGCCTAAGGCAAGTTTGACAACAAGTCACAAGCACAGGTGTAGCTCAGTGGTAAAATACTGGGCTTGAGCTGGCACCCACCGGAGCCGGGTTCGAGCCCCGCTGTGCCTTTGGTGCTCGGGCATGCCTGCCTAAGGCAAGTTTAAGGACAAGTTACAAGCACCGGCGTAACCCAGTGGTAGAATATTGGGCTGGTACCCAGCGGACCTTGGTTCAAGCCCCCACTTTGTCATTGTGCAAGGTTTTTTTTTGTATTTTCGCGTGATGTGGTTACGGACACCGGCGGCAGCGGCACAACAACTGCCGTGACCCGAAAAGTGATCTCATAAGAGCTTTCGTTGTAAAACATTTCACTGGAGGAGGGTACAGAAGAAGAACAAGCATGAAAAAAAATGTAGATTATTCTATGCCCATACACACATACACAGCTGTGCCGCACACAGGTATACGTCACAAATGTCGTATTTATTAGGAAAACAAGCTGAAAAACGGAAAGCACAGCAATAATAATAGTTAATGACAATGCGAAGAATAATTACAGTAAAACGCTGAAGTGGTGTATGGTACAGTACAAGGTGCAACAAAAGCATCAAAATAAAAACACATAGTTTACAACAGCAATACCGTACAGATCTCTGCGATTGCCAGGTGGATTCGCGTGATATTCTTAAGGCTTAGTGGTCAAAACATTAAATTATTGTGACCATCCCGCTGATTTCGGAATGCGCGAGGAAAAGCGGGAATAATTACGGGGACTAAACAAATGAGTGAACGTTTACAAACCTCCCAAGGACTCCGCCATCTTGAGGCTAATCTGCATCATGCCTCCCTTCATTTTTCTTTCCTGCAAGAATGACAACAAGAAACGCAACGTCGCTGGAATCATTTTCGGGGTTTAAACCTCAGTTCACTGGTAGATCAACGAAACTCTTATAGCATCTCTCCCTCCGATGGGAGCCGTCATTTTTTTTTTTTACACATCAGCTGGTATAATGTTGCGCATATGCAGAGCAGAGCGAACGTACAAATTATTATATACCATAAAAGGGCCCCTACACCACCCCGAGTTAGAAGGCGAGACAGTAGCCTTTTTTCTCGCTTTCACCACACTTCCTACAAGCGTCATCTTCATCTCGCCGGTTGGTACAGGGTAGCAAACCGTATGCTCCAATTTCTGGTTAACCTCCCTGCCTTTCGCTCATTTTTATTCTCTCTCTCTCCATCTCGCCACTTATTCCTTCATAAATGCGTGGAATGTCAGCACTAACCATTGGGTCAGTTACGTGAGTGAAACATTGTTGGCGCAAACTTGAAAGAAGACGAAAGAAGAGGCTCGGAAAAGCGCACTCTCGCAACTGACTTTTATTTCACCGAAGCTCATCTTATGAAACCCTCACGCACGCGTATAATCACACGAAAAGCCCAACCAACTATAATCACAACCTATCAGATACAAAAGCAAATTCATTATCATACAATTACAGTGACGAAACACTTGATGCATTGTTCAAAAAATTGCCTACTACACGCGCGGGGCTATCTCTGGTGGCGCAATAGAAAACGCAGAAAACGAAGTGAATAATCAGTTTATCGCGCATGATAGTCTTGCAGTAGAAGGCACAACGTGCAGGCGGCAGCATGGTAAAACAGTGTACGAAACGATTCACAACAAACGTATATTGACCAATCGAACGTTTATTTCATCACCTGACGTCAACTGCTGACGTCACGAATTCTGCCGCGAGAACGGGAAACCTTGGGAGAGAATATACGCGTTTTTTTTTGTACATTCAGGGGCTGTTTAGGGGACCTTCAAGTTGATTGATTGATATGTGGGGTTTAACGTCCCAAAACCACTATATGATTATGAGAGACGCCGTAGTGGAGGGCTCCGGAAATTTCGACCACCTAGGGTTCTTTAACGTGCACCCGAATCTGAGCACACGGGCCTACACCATTTCCGCCTCCATCGGAAATGCAGCTGCCGCAGCCGGGATTCGAACCCGCGACCTAGGGGACCTTCAAGTGCAGACTTCATTTGTTAATGCGGAGAGGTCGAGAACGGTGGGTCCATCCTCGCGACGATTGCCCCGCCGCACGTGTAATACGAAACAACGGGCGATAATAAGATGATTGATTGATATGTGGGGTTTAACGTCCCAAAACCACCATGTTATTATGAGAGACGCCGTAGTGAAGGGCTCCGGAAATTTCGACCACCTGGGGTTCTTTAACGTGCACCCAAATCTGAGCACACGGGCCTACAACATTTCCGCCTCCATCGGAAATGCAGTCGCCGCAGCCGGGATACGAACCCGCGACCTGCGGGTCAGCAGCCGAGTACCTTAGCCACTAGACCACCGCGGCGGGGCGGGCGATAATAAGAGGCACGCGCCGTAATGTCGACGTAGAGTACCAGTATATCATAAAGTAAAAAGCCGCCACCAGGTTCAATTTGCTTTTAATGGGTTTATGGGGTGCGTCAATTGAGTGAATGGCACCATCGTAACTGGCCGAACGTCGCATCTCGGTATCTCTATATAGGAGGAAGCGAGCCAACGGTGAGTTCGTAAACAGAAATAGAGAGACACACGAAGAACTGGACTGCTAAGGATTCGCTCACATCCGAAAATGAAACTGCTGATCTTCTCGTGAGCGAACTAATACCGATCCGGCTGACGGCAAGTGTGAATGGATATATGTAAGATCTTCAATAACGGTTGGTTCGATTCGTTACTTGAATAGAACAGCGAATAATTTAAATAACGAACATCTTTAGGATGCTTTTCGAATAATCAGAACCAGAGGGAAATCCTCAAAAAAATAAAGCAATGAAACATCAAGGTTCTATTTTTTTTTACGTTTGAATTACCAATGTACAGCAGGTTCCACTGTTAAAGGGAACACTCAAATGCACACCATCAATATTCCTGGCCCTCTAAGAGCATGTGGGTTAAGAAACAATCTTCGTGCAAGTCGATAGTCTGTCATAGGAGTCAGAACGTTTAACAGCCAGTAATTTTATGCATATCTAAGCCGCCATGATTCCGTAAAATAACGAAATCTAAACATGCTGCTCACGCAGGTGTTCCATTTAACAGTGGACCCGTCTGTACATGCGTCTGAGTGTAGTACAGTGAACTAGAAGAGGGGTAGTGGGCCCATTGGCGTCAAACGCGTGAATTCACATACCGGGTGACTCTGCGAGTTGCATAATTAACTGAATAAACAGCAAAACCAGCACCTGTCCGCCATTCTTGATGGAGATTATCCTCTTGACGCCCCCGCACTGCTTCACGTACCACAGCATCCACAGAAGGGATCCCTCGTACGACTCGGACGTTACGTTGATGGCGATAAAGAACTTCGCCATTGCTTTGGCCACACTGCGAGAAAGAAATAATAAAACCGGGTGACCCATGCTCATTAAAGGTTATCGAGCGAATAAAAATAATTGACCTTGGTCTGGAACTTGTCGAAACGTGCTCTCGCATACCTTTGCATTTGTTGAGCAGTTGAGCGACAAGCTGTAAGCGGCTTTCGAAGTCTGTTTCTAAGCTATTACCGGGGGTTGGTGACGGTACTTAATGGAATCTGTTACACGGCAGCCATTCCATAACATATTATACACCCACTAAATGCCACTGCCACTATAGCACTAGCTGCCGCACTTCGGAATCAGTGTGTGCATCGTGGTGTACCAAAACGTTCTCCGTTCTACTTTCCTAATTTGTACCGCACCTTTGCTATATACTGTTGCTGCTCTGTGATATGCCATGATTACAGATACGAGCGTTCTGTCAGAGTAATAATGCCTGTTTAGCTTGATTGCGATAGCAATTACATGACCATTCCTAGCCAGTAGCGTAGCCAGAAGATTTTTTTCGGGTGGGGGGGGGGGTATAGCATCCAAAATTGACAAATATCTAGAATGGGGATGACCCCCACACCCTACTTTCGCTACGCCAGTGCTCCTTGCGCGCTTTCGCCGTCGGCGTCTCCGCGAAGTTACGCAAAAACTCCACGGCAAGAGAAAAAAAACAAAAAAAAAAACAACGTGGCTTCGCCTTCGTAAGTTCCAGTTGCGAGTGAAAGCGTACGATGACAGCCGACGATTGGCCTCATACAGAGTTTGATAGCAAGAAGGTCGCTCAATGCAGCAACCATGCTTCCCTAACACCAGCCTTTTGTTGAGTTACACAAGGCACGGTTCAAAAGAAATGGGCTGCTGGATTCATTGTCTTGTCCTTGTGGTAACAATGACATTATTATTATTATTATTATTATTATTATTATTATTATTATTATTATTATTATTATTATTATTATTATTATTATTATTATTATTATTATTACCTAATGCGTCAGTGTAGAAGGAGGACTGTTCGGTTCAAGTTGTATAGGAAACAGTGCTTTAAGAGGGAAAGAATGATTACGTTGAGCCTCCGCTTAAAGCACGGTTTGTTTGTTGCACATAATCAAAGGCAACCTTTAACAAAAATATTACAGGCATTTATCAACATAGGCTACTAGTATGGCTAGGTAAACGTAGACGTCTATAGAAAGAACACCTTGTCCAGCAGGTGCGATCGATGAAGTCTTGAAATGACATCCTGTCCCATTCCTCGGCGTGCGGTGCGTCCCAAGGTGCGTCGACGGGAATCTGAGAGAGTGCATAAAAGCGGTTCTAGTTGACCACCAGGTAGATGAAGAGACAGATTGACAAGGTGGATCCGCTGTTCTGCAAAAAGGACAACAATCCTACGACGAGCATCACTTTTGGCCAAGTCCCAAAATGTGCGCAAACATGTCGGGCGACACAGGCCCGCAGCCGGGGGTTGCCCCTATTTCAGGTGGTTATGAATAATGATTGCTGGGGTTTCACGTCCCAATACCACGATATGGTTCCGAGAGACGCCATAGAGGCGGGCTCCGAAACTTTCGACCATATGAGGTTCCTTGATTAACGCGCACCTAAGTATATAAGCACAGGTCTCAACCATTTTCGCCTCTGTCGAAAATACGGCCGCCGCAGCCGGGATTCGATCCCGCACAGCACTCGAGCACCATAATCACTAGACCACAGTGGCGGGTGACATTCTTATGGAGCGTGGTGCTTTACCGAAAACAAGAAATGAAAATAGGTGTTGAGGTGATTATCTAGAATAGTCAAGGTTTTCAGCAAAGCGCTCCCCCACCGAAGAAAATTCCTAGCCTGCCGCAGCCGTCTTGACCAGATAGGTTTGTTTTAATTGGGTGCTACGAGAGACGCCGTAGTGAGGCGCTGAAAAAAAGAATGTTTTTTTACTTTTAACGTGCGTCTATTAACGCGCACTCAGAGTAGTAAAAGTTGAGTAGGACAGTGATGACGACCATCGCTGTCCCAACTAACGATATTGACCCGTGCGCTCCAATTGCGTCAGCTCAATATAATGAGGTAAAGCCCGTTCACGTGTTTAAGATTGCGTATCTTGCCATACAGATACAGTTTGTGTTGGCACAGTTTTGGTCCGAACTTGAAGATCCGGAACGTCCCGAAAAAAAAAAAAAAATAACGTCCTACAAGCACTTGTTGGTGCCGTTATCACATCAATGTGTTGTCGTACTGCTCACTAATGTACGCAAATGGATGAGTTTATTCCCATAAATAAATGCAGGTAACTGACATTTCGTGCGTAAGTAAGACTAACCATCGGGATGCGTAACACACGTGCAATAGTTGATTCACATCAACGAGTTGCCTAATTACACTATTCAAAGTTAATAGCTTGTTTCCATAGTTACCATATGCTAACGAGCCGAGGCGCAAATAATCATCGTGCAAGAAGCAGCAATATAATGAATATTCACATTTTTGAAAGTACTTTCAGTACATAGTATAACAAAAAACGACACTCAACTACGAAGGGGAGCTAAAAAAATCCAATTATTTTGCACATTGAGTATATACACAATCATGGTTGTAAGCACATATTTACTTTTCAAACTTGCCTTGAGGGTAGTCCCTATTAGATACAATGGACGTTTACCAGTGCATGAATAACGTTGTTTGTACATTGCCCCGACGTATGTTTGACTTCAACACTCATTACCCAAAGTCATCGATGAACGCGCTATAGAGTGAATGGATGCTATGAGCGCCCCATTTATAACGAAGTGGTGACAAGTGGTGTGCCACCAGATCCCCCGAATTAAAAAAAAACTTCTATTTTTTAAGTTGGCCTTATGCCTCATCTGCTTTGATAAAATATTTGCTGTTGAAAACAAAAAAGCACATTCACAGCCCTGTTCTCTGCCCCTTACAGCAAAATGTGCTTATTTCTCATAATATTTATTTTTGTGCTTTCTTTTAAGTTGTCTGCCCCCAAGTTGTCTAACCATCTGTTACTCATATCTATCGCAGGCGTGTTCAGCTTTCCATTGTTGCCCTTAAAACCCAAGGCTCCATGTATACAGTATACAGGCTTGAGTCCAAGCGTGCAGTTAGATTTATATCTCCACGTTCTATCGGAACATGCTCCATGGTTTCCTTATCTTCCCCACAGAATGTGCATCCATAGTTCGTCTTCTTTACTAAATCTCGCTTTATAACCACGCTTTCTAAAGGAACCATACCTCGCTTCAAACAGTAAAGTGCTTCCACTTCAATTATCATAAACTGCCTGGCTCGTTTTTGGCCTTTCGGTAGTTACTCAGAACTGGTTGCACGAGATGATGGTGCACGTGGTGATCACTGGGATAACTATATTTTCCGGGGAAGCTCGATCAATCCTCCCTAATCCCTTCAAGGAAGAAAAAAAAAAAAAATGTGGCAAGCCACTTCGAACGGCTACAAGTGACTCTGCAAAGGAAAGTCCAAATCCACTTATTGCAAGCGGAACAGGCAACTATGCCTTGTTTCCAATAGGGTACAGCGACCTACACAGTATTCTAGGCCACTCTAAATAGGGTTCGGAGGATGCTGTAGGGAAGGGCTGACGTTGCTGCGTAATGGACGCCGCGTATCTCTCGCTCTCGGCTGTGTGGTGACGCCAGCGCCAGATGGCGCGACACATGCTCTTCGCGTTAAGTTCCAGTGACTTTATTTTCGCGCGACGCTCGTGCCTGTCCACTCGAGCTACGAAAGTCAATTACCTAAAGTAAATGTAAAGTCTAACCAAGTCGACTAGAAAGAAGTTCAGCGAACACCTAGAACCGTTAAATAGACTGATTAATAAGGTAGCGGTAAAGCTTTTATCAGGTTGTATTCGTTTTTAAATAGTTACGACATCGCCTAATGCGGAAACTTAGCACAGCTGTCGTATAGCGGCCGTCACAAAACGAGAATTACGTAGTCAAGTGGTCGTTTAAGCCATCCAACCTATTACAAAGGGCTCAGCCACGGTTTTCCATCGTCGTCAGCCAAGGCATCAGCGGAGTGCACGTATAATACCCTTGTGGTGAACACCTCGAATACCCACAGAATGACAAATAATGGTGTAGGTGGGTACTATACCCAACATGACAAAAAATAAGGTTTATCGGGCTGAGAGGGTGCCTGGCAAATGTGTTTGCAGTAGTTAGCCCCAAGGTAGTTTACGACAGGATGGCGCCTTTGCAGCTTTCACTGTGGCTGCACGTGCTGCGCTTTCCGCCTTGTACTGGAGTCTTGTTTTGTTTTGTTTCGGCGGGGGATATACTGAAGATCTTGTATTTTCATTCCGCTTCACTCTGCACTCTTTCGCAATCCCCTCGGCACCCCACGTTCACAATCCGCTTTTGCTGAGTTCCTTCTTTCTGTCTTGCCACGTCGGAAGTGGTACGCGACGCTATACGCATGACCGCCTGTAGAGCTGCGCGCCAGACGTCCTTCGTCAGGCAGGAGTGCAGGTTACTGATGTGCAACGGCATAAAGGCAGCGAAGTTTCTATAGGAAGCGTTCTAGCAAAATGACCTCCCAGTTAGTTTTTTTTGTGTGTTTTTTTCACAGCGAAAGCTGTCATGAAAATTACAACAGCGGCCGTTTTCTGACGCCGTATAGTTGCCCGCCACCGCCGCCGCGGATGTCAGTAACCGCTCTATGGCTATAGCACGAAAAAAAAAAAGAAAGAAAAATAAGTAAAAACAAACAAAGAAAACAGAAATACACCACGTCATCAGCCACCACGTCAACGAAGTGTACATAATGCCTTGCAGATGCGTAGCGCGCGTACCTATCGTCTTCGCAGAATAAAAAATAATAGCATAATGGGTGCCATGCAAGTGTACTTGCAGTTGCCCTAAGAGTGTTTAAAAATGCTCTATAGGCCGCTCTTCCGGCTTTTGCCGTGGCTATACGCTGCGCATTTCGCGCAGAACTAAAGCTAAACAATGAATATGCTTAGAAGGATTAAGCATGCTTTGAAATCTCTAGTGCCCTTAGTTTGACCATCGTAGGTTTATTAACGAATGCCAAATAAATGTAAGAATTCTCACCTTTAACATTTCTGCCGAAATTTCGTTGCCCACGTGGGAGACACTCGCAACGTGCTAAAGCACGTTTCCAAGGACCCAATAAAATTGATCCCTCCATCCATCCATACCCGACGGTGATGACTTAGATTTCATGGTGTCCGTGTTCTGTTTACATAGGCTGAACGAAATTTCATGAAATTTTGCATGTTAAGCTTCTGGCTTCTTCGGAAGACGATGTACTTCACGTTTACCGATTATATGAGCTACGTAGGCCCGACTAGATCCCTCCAAAACTTGTGACGTCAGTGCTACTTGCGCGGGAGCTTCAAGGTGGTGTCTGCATGCATTTTCGTATTACGCACTTTCTCGCGGGAAACGTTGTGTTCTTGATATAGTGAAAAAGTAATTCACTAATACGAGAAAAAAAAAAAACGTTGTTATCTCTTTAACTGCGTGTCGTGGTGCCAGGACAGCGGCTGTCATTACCAGCAGAAGTACTTGCGTTTGTAGCAAGTCGCCTTCCGGCCTTCTAAGAGCAGACTGTGTCACGTTCACACAAAAAACTCGGTTTCTTTCTCGTACCTATTTGGCATCACAGCGTTTTTTTTTGGCGGTCGAGTTTCGCACTGAATAACTATATCAAATAAACGCTAGTCCTTATAAGAGGAACTACAAAAGGCAAAAGCTATCCAGAGACCCGCCTGAATTTCAAAACAGCACAGAATTGTTAGTTCTTTGAGCGTGCCCAGCAAATGTCAGCCTCGACTTCTTTGCTTTTACGTATAACATCTTTTTATTTTTACACACACTGCCAACAGAGCTAACCATTTCCATGCATTCGGCAGACCACTGGCGTTCACTCACCTCTTCTCCCATCTGATCCAGACTGCGAAAGAAGTTGTTCACATCCATGTTCACAATGGGGTTCCAAAACGACGGGAAGTCTCCGCCGGTGGTGACGTAGCGTCGGCCCTGTTCGTACGACGCAAAGTGGCGCTTTAGGGCAACGGTGGATTGTAAGTGAATCTCGATGCATCTAATTACAGCCCCACTCATGTCTACCAGAAGTCTTATGTGTCCTAAGCAGTGAACGGACCTTGGAACCACGCACGTACGTCTTCGTAGCCACTTAACTTGAAAAAAAAAATGCGAGCAGCTTCACTGACTTGAAATCAGCAGAACTGTTGGTGTCACATTTACAGCTATTTCATTGTTTGACATTGCCCTAGTAGTTTAGTCATCCTACGCGGAGTCCCGGTATTTCTTGCCAAAGTCACGAAAGAATCCTAGCAACATGTGTAACGTACATACAGCTACTCATCAATTGTCACTGAGGCGTGCACAACAACGGAAATGCTTGCTTATTTATTAAAACTTTTGCAGACTATGTCGCCGTTTGCACATATTGCGCAAGTGGAATCTACGGTCTGTACCATACACTGACTAGTAAGCGCTTGTTTAAATCTTTTCGAGTAGAAAATGAAAGACAATTGAGTGCTTGTGAAGCTACATCAGCTGTCAGTCGCTATTGTGGGACAGTTGTTTCCTTGCGTACGAGTGGAGTGCATTGGAGGGCGTACCAGTATTGTAAAAACGGTCCAGTTCTCGTAGTAGACGCAGTAAAGGTGCTTCTCCAGGCCCAGCTCCTTGAGTACGCGCAGCAGGTGACGCTGGGTGGCGCCGATGTACGCTCCGCCAATGTCCAGGTAGCCATAGTGATCACCCTGTGTTTTTGTGCCAGATATTGAAAAAGTTACTCCTATACGAAAGAAGTAAAACTACATTATAATAATTTCCTTTCTATTTATTTTTCAGTCGTCAATGATGGCGTTGCAAATTACTGCCCACCGAATGCTATTATTACTATTACTAAACCTGTTACACAAAAACACATGTCGAGCCGTACCAATATCAACAAATTACCAATATTTAAATGGTGTTTTGCCACGGCTAAGATGGCGAGTTTTTCGATTTCCTTTCGATGCCTATCTTATCTCCACTCCTCCAATTTTCGAAATGCTCCTTGATGTTGCCTGAGACGGCTTAAATGCGAAATAAATGTACATTAAATCAGGCAGAACTCGGCTAACGTATATACGGCTACTCCCCGAAACGATGCCCACAGATTCGCTCACTCGTCACGATCCACTTTGTCGAGATGCGTGTATTTTTTTTTTGTTGTTGTTTACGAAGCCGACGTGGAGCAGGAACAAATCACCGCGTATATGAAAACTGCAGCCACGTGATCGTTGATGCGCCATGAGCCCCGAATAAAGAGCCGAGGTGCGCGATAATGTCGTTTGAGCCAGTTCGAATGCTCGCGAGCATGAATTACAAGCGCTCCAGCACGCATTCTGTCACTACGGGTCCGCAAATCGGGCGAGTCTCAAGGCACGCACTAGACGACCACCACGTGGGTCCCTCGCTATCCGCAGACACCCGATGCGCCAACGCGACGTGCAATGGCTTGGTTGAATGAATATATCATTGCAATGTTGCTCGTTATAACAAATACATTGGCTGCCATTGATCGTGAAACGAAGACGGGTTGCAGTCGTTCTGGCCAATCGCGGAACCCTAATGTGTCCTTCACGAAAAATCTGGGCTTTCCGGAAGTCAGTTTGAGAACGCATGCATAACAGAAAACGATGCGGAATGAAGAAAAAAATTAATAAAACAGTAAGCTTTCTTGGCTAGATTTGAACGCAGGCTTCTACACTTCGAAAGTTAGTGTCGTAAACGCTGGGGTAAAAACCCATGTATGCATAAAATAAACACATTTGATCGACCCAAACGTGCAGTGTGCACGACGTTACACAAATGTAAACACTTCTCTATGATGGCTTCGTTGACTTTCGTGGTGGCGGAATTAAAGGTCCTTTTCTGAAATAAATTCATAAATCTGACATGGATAAATGTAGTGATAACAAAAAATAATCACTTGCGGAAGTTTCACGTCAGACGTGGGTTTAACGATAGCATCATTAGAAGTGCATGTGTTCAAAATGCTCACGAAAAAGAAGTCGCTGGTGCAGTCTGAAAGCAGATTTCTCGGGAAGGCCACAGTCAGAACAGTGTATTTTGTGGCGACAAAAGCTCTGTTGAAATTCTTACGCGACACGGACTTCAACAAGCGGCTGTAACAGCAATGTCACACACCGCGAAAGACAAGACTGGACTATGACCAAGTGTGTGCGCGTGTGCTGCCGAATGTGCTATGTTTATCTCTCTTCCCTCTCTACTCTCTATCTTTCATCTCCCCTCTCCCCCTCCTATGCGCAGGGTAGCAAACCGGCTGCATATAGGCTGGTTAACCTCCCTGCCGTTCTTTTCCTCCTATTTTCCTTCCTTCCTTCGTTATGTCCCTGGAGCGTCTTGTGTTGACATATACTTTTCCCAAACGCACTTCCAGAGGACATTTCGCGCCCGTCTTTTCTACTAGTCACCTCTCTTCTCCTAGTTAATAATGGCACCGAGTTCTTTGGTGAAGTTTCATAAAGGCAGTGGACACGTATATTTCAGTCAAAAACATTTGGGAAAATGAGTAACTTCCTCAAAATTGCTCGCTTAAAGCATGCTGTTATAATACGAAATTACCAGCCGAAAGAAGTAATTTACTACATTACTCGCTGCAACAAAACTTAATTTAGTTACTGCAACCTAAATAATGCCCAGTCGGGTAGCAGCAGTATAGACTTTAACGTCTTAGTCACGCCCGGAAATGTTATTTACTGTTCTCTCAAAGATGAAAAACGTACTCATTAGAAAAAGCGGTACAGTATTTCGATGCTTTAAAAGCACACTCGGTGGGCACCTTTGGATGCCACAGATATTTTAAATGCAGGAAAAGTATTTAGGAACTTAACGTTTTAGATGCGAAACTTCTTACGGTCGAGCTCTATCCGGTGTGCGGCGTGACCACCCATGGCGCATGCGCTCCCCTCCCCTTCTCTCCGCACCTGTACTCGCTTCCCCCTTCTTTCCTCTATAGGCATCCCTCCCAGCAGCGTTAGCACACCCGTGCGCATGCGCGTCCCCTCCCCATATCTCTCCTCTCCTAAGCTTACTCGTCTCTCGCCTCGCAAGTTCGCAACGCTGACGCAGGCAGCGCCTGCTACGAGTTGTCTGATTGAAAAAAAAAAAAAAAAACGTTAACCGCACCAGTGACTGCTCGCGCTGCACAACCGGTCACTAGCTACTCCGTATATATAGGTACTGGATCCTGACCTCCAAGTTAGTGCACGTGGGAGAATCCTCCTGTGCGTTGAGCAATAAAAATTCGCAGCGTGCGCGTTCGCTAAATGTGGACTGCCGCTCGTGTCCGATCGGAGCCTTCCGTCTCTCATTGCCCATTAGCAGCGATTGACATGTGCCAGTGAGAACCACCGGTTTATCACGGCGTACTTTGCGCCTCCCCAGGTTTCTCTTCTGAGCAATGTCGCGACGAGAGCCAGCGTCAACGCCGTCGCCAGCGTAAGCGTCAGCGCCCGCTGCTTTGCATATACACATGGTTCCCTTTTGTGGAAAATGGTGTTGTTTTTTGTTTCGTGTTTCCTTTTGTGTACATTACCAAATCACAATACGTGTTGCCGAAATTAGAAAAAGCAAATCGACACAATAAATAAATAAATAAATAAATAAATAAATAAATAAATATTGGAGCATTTGTCATTTGTGGCAAGGCAGCAGTATCTTCACATGCTTGTGCATGTGAAGATACTGCCGGTATGTCAACTTCACATGCTTGTGCATGTGAAGTTGTACTTGTCACGCTTCATATTTCGCCCTGAAACAGTCGCCCTTGAGCATGTTACAGCTTTGGAGTGGAAATAGGTGTATTTGAATGTCCGTCTATGCACATGTGCTAATGTATAAGCTGGATCGGCGCACGCACATCGGCGGCCTAGTCACGCACGTGGTACGGCCGATGGCAAACCAAAGCGGTCGCTATGCCAGCCGATTCCGCCATTAAATACGAAATCAAAGCAGCTCGTTCTTGGAATTTCTACTTCTACGCCTGAAAGAATTCGCCAGTGTGTTGAAGGCCTGGTGAATGAACAAATGAAGAATTTTAAGGGCTCGTTTTTTTTTTGTTAGACACGAACTTAACGAAAAAATAACAGACAATAAACCCAAGTGCAGTGCAGAAGATGTTATTCGAGGTATACTTGTGACGTAAATTAAGAAAGAAAGTAAAGCAGACGAAAGGATAAATTTCCAACAAGGCCACGACACGCCACTCCCTCTGCTCGATGACGTCTCTAAATAATAGTTACTGGGGTCTTACGTGCCTAAGTCACGTACGGTATAATTATGAGACACGTCATAGCGAGGAGCTCCGGAAATTTCGTCCACATGGTGTCCTATAATCTTTCATGTGCACTGCCATCGCACAGTACATGCACCTCGCACCTTCGTCTAAAATGAGACCGCTGGGGCAGGAATCGAACCCGCGACTTTGAAACCAGCAGTCGAGCACCGTACCAGCGTACCACCGCCACACGGACTCCACACGCCTCTAGCTCAGAGAAGATCACGTGGGTACCCCTTAATTCAATCTATCTATCTATCTATCTATCTATCTATCTATCTATCTATCTATCTATCTATCTATCTATCTATCTATCTATCTATCTATCTATCTATCTGTCTGTCTGTCTGTCTGTCTGTCTGTCTGTCTGTCTGTCTGTCTGTCTGTCTGTCTGTCTGTCTGTCTGTCTGTCTGTCTGTCTGTCTGTCTGTCTGTCTGTCTGTCTGTCTATCTATCTATCTATCTATCTATCTATCTATCTATCTATCTATCTATCTATCTATCTATCTATCTATCTATCTATCTATCTATCTATCTATCTATCTATCTATCTATCTATCTATCTATCTATCTATCTATCTATCTATCTATCTATCTATCTATCTATCTATCTATCTATCTATCTATCTTAAGGTGAGTTAAGTGGTACCCACGTGATCTTCTCTGCCCTGTCACCGCGCAACGAGACATTAGAGGACCATACGATCCAAGTGCTGTCCGGAGCCTCACCTGCACGGTGTAAGTTCGTCCACCGACGCGGTCCCTGGCCTCAAGCACGACCACATCGAGGCCCTCCTTGCGAAGGTGCCGAGCCGCTGCCAAGCCTGAAAAGAAAAACGATAAGCTATACACTTCGCCGAAAAAAAAAAACAAAAAAAACTAGACCACTTCACGCGAAATGTGCTCTTCCAGTCAACCACACTGTAAATAATAAGAAAAAAATGTGATTTAAGGGACACAACAAAAGTGAAATATATTACGGGGAGCTTTTTTTACGAGAGTTGTGGGATTATGCAAGTTTCAAATACGCAAAAGCAGGATTTTACCGAATAACTACGAAATGAAAACCACACTGTAAAACCACAATGTGTGCAGTTAAACAAGATATCCATATATTGCTACAGGGGTCAATACAATGTGCAAAATTACAGCTTGTGTACTTGAAATTCTAAGAATATTAAAAAAAAAGTGGCCAAAGAACATGATATTTAAAGAAGCTCGATATACGTCAAAGAATAATTCTGAAATCTTGTGAGGTGACCGTGTTGTCCAACGAACATGATATTTAGAGAAGCTCTATATACGCCAAAGATTAATTCTGAAGTCTTGTGAGGTGACCGTGTTGTCCAAAGAACATAATATTTAGAGAAGCTCGATATACGTTAAATATTATTTCTGAAGTCTTATGAGCCAAACTAATGATCACATTATGAGGCATGTGATCATAGGGAGTTCCAAATCAACTCTGAATGACTTAGTAGACGAGCTTTTTTTTTTTGTGGCAAAACATTGTGGCAAAGAATTGTGACAAAGCTGAAGTGACAAAGCCCGAATCGAGGCTACCTGACAACGCTCGTGACAGCCCTTCAGATTATCGTTCGCTGTCTCCTCGATTGCTCTCCAGTCACGTCCTAAAGGTGCTACAAAAAATGGCTTGCAGGTCAGTCCTGCGTGGCCACGCTATCGCGCCCCTAATCGCATTGTCTTCGTCGGTGCTCAAGGAAAACAAACGTGCTCTACTTGACCCGAGCGAGAAAACACTCAGAATCGGTGACACGGGCTCATTGACCGCAGCGGGGTCATCGGCAATCTGGTGTACAGACCCCTTTAGATGTGTTTACGGAAGGCCGCAGTAGTTTAAAAAAGTATATCGGGAGTTCCGTCAACTTTGAGAATTCAGCACCGGCACGTGTTTTGACAGGCACTGCGCTATGTCGCCTTATGGCAGACCGAAATTAGGTGCCTTGCTTCCTTTTCTTCAATAACCACTGTCTTTAACTCAGTGCGTGCGCAGACTCACGGCCACGAGTGAATTAGAAGAAAAATTGGGTGACTGATAGTGAGATCTGCTTTCTCTGCGGTTATGAAACTATAGGCTTCCGGTCTCAAAAGGATGCGCATATAACTTTCATATGAACAAAAAAGCTTGAACACTTTTGAAGCACCTATTTTTATGTAATCTCCCCCACGCTGTTCACATGTGTAGGGTATCAAACCGGCTGTCCTAAATTGGTTAACTTCCTTCACTTGCCTTGTTTCATCTATATTGTTCATTTCTAGCTTGCGTGCACTGATGCATCACTGTAGATAATATCAGCATTGGTCAAAGCATCAATATTAATAGGATTAATGTTTAAATCGGGCAATGAGGTCACCACACTGCTGCTTACCACGTCAACACGTAGTGGAACTTGTCATAACAATGATATTTAAAGAAGACCGTAATGTTAAGCCTTTGACATGAAATGTAATTTATTGTAACATTGTTTTCCTATAGGACGCCTGACACCAACTTTGGAAGCTCGAGATGCTTGTGTTGTTTGATAGTACAATGCATGCGTGGCCAGTTCTTCAGGAGTGGAAACTTTAAGAGCTCGTTGTTCTTTGTTAGACACAATATTAACGAACTATAACAAACATTTGTTGTCATCGCTACTAGCGTTCCCGCCAAAGATTCCCAAATTTAAATGCGTCTATATATTCTATAAAAAGGAGGGGGGATGGCCACCGCGGCAGCTCAGTTGGTAGAGAATTGGACACGTTATTCGAAGGCCATAGGTTTGGTCTTTGTCAGTATTTTCGTCCACTTTTCATCTTAGGGGCGAAGCTTTTTAGGCCGTGGGTCGTTCCCTCCTCTGTAGTAGTACAGTAGTAGTATGCAGCCACCTCAAGTTTATGAGTTTATTACTTTATTGTTGCTATTGATGAACATATTCTCAGGGTATAATCAACTTCCTCTTCCATATTGATTTCTTTTGAGTGCTCTTGTTTTGCCATTTGTGTTAGTTTCTCGAAATTTTCCCCCTGCTTTTTGTATTCTATAATATCCCGTTTCTGCTACACCCCTGTATGGGGGTGCAGTATTTTTAAATAAATAAATAAATAAATAAATAAATAAATAAATGAGTTGGTCAATAGATAGCGTTGTGTGTATGTCCTTGTGAATATATAATATAACAAGATGGCATTAGTGGTTTTCACAGCATATCCAGGAAGTGAATGATGATGAGTGGGGCGAAGCGCCCATCCGTCCATCCATCCGTCCGTCCATCCGTCTGTGCATCCGTTCGTCCGTGCTTCCATCCATCCGTCCGTGAGTCCGTCCATGCATCCGTCCGTCCGCACGAACGGAGTAACAGACGGACACCTCGCCCCACTCATCATCATTCACTCCGTGGATATGCTGTGATTTTTTTCTCACAGCAATGGGGCGGCCTCCTCCTTTAGTCACGTAAAAGCCGAGGGTAGCGCAGTGTTTGCCTCATACATTGACCCAATAAGGAAGGGGGGGCGCAATAAAGCTTCTCCCCAACCCCTTTCTATGCACACGTACGCTCGTGATCACTGCTGTGGAAAGGCTTTTGTACCTTTATTTTACACCCAGAACTGTTATGAGATAACAACTCGGGTCACGCGCAGTTGTCCGCCGCTTCCGGTGTCCGTAACCACATCGCGCGAAATCAGAAAAAAGACCTAGCACCAATGGCACAGTGGGGCTCAAACTCGGGTCTGCTGGATGTCAGCCCAGTATTCTACCACCGAGCTACGCCGGTGCTTGTGACTTGTTGTCAAACTTGCCTTAGGCAGGCTTGATGTCGGGAAAGCAATCGCGTTAATACGACTTACAAAGCGTTTTAAAAAAGCGAAAGAACAACCAGACGTCGCACAATGCGAATAGCGTAACGAGTGGACCGTCCAATGCTCCAACCCATCACAATAACTTGTTCTTCTTCCCCTCTTAAATGTGGCGCATACCCACTTCAGGCATAATACCTCATCGTCGTCAGCCACTCCACGAACAATTGGCACACCATTCCTTGCAAGTCCTTAGCGGATACCACGCTTCTCAGAAGAATGACGAAAAATAGCATAGCGAATGTCGGCCTATTACCCCCAAAAATTTATTATTGATACCCGAGTGGGTATCAAGTAAGTGTGCTTGCAGTAGTTACCCAATGAGTGTTTCGAAAAGGCTCTGAAAGGCTGCTCTTCTAGCTTTTTCACCGTGACTGTGCTGCCCCTTCCGCGCAAACCTGGCATTTTTTCTCTCCCCTTGTCTTTTACACCCTCGTGTAGGATAGAAAGCTGGACATAAGTGACCTCCCTGCCTTTCACACATTCTCCCTCTCCGTTGACTTGTGCAGCTGGATCTATGCTCTCGCCTCGCCATTGCACTTATCAGCCCGCTATGTCCCAGCAAATTGTCGTGTTGCCTACGTCGTGAATGACTGGCTACTTATCAGGTTACTGCGTCCCACTCGTACACGCCTCCCATCCCACCCAGCACTCCAGGGAGTCCTCGTGGCCACGGTACTTAATTTGGCGCCTCCTTGTCTGCTCGCAAGCCACGTAGCTGTGTGTCATATGTGCATTGCTTGGTCCGCGTGCCCGCGTGAGGTTTCCGGCTGCATTTTTATCCATTGGTCCGGACACAAATGATGTTTGCACTCTGCAAACCCCTGGGAAGACTTGGGCTTTGAAGAGTACAAACAATCCGCGGGCGAACAGGCCCGGCCAGCACTGATTGACAAGCCAAACACCAATAAGGCCGTTCGATTATTCGTTTGAGTATTCGCACTTTGATTGAACTGTACTGCCGTGTTATTAGGTGCTATGTTATTTTCTCTTTCTTTTCTTTTAGTAATAGTCTTGGGTATTGTGGAGGAAGACGGAGGTGTTTGCTTCAATGCCCCACTAGATATCTATATAGTCCAGATGCCCGAAGCAAGGCAGCAGCAGCAGATCGCAAGAAAATTAGACGTAGACAAACCACCAGGAAAGAATAACCAATGTATTGTTGCAGCAGATCGCCTCTACGGCTAAAGACATAGTGCCACTCTTGCACTCGACAATGTACTCCGAACGTGGGGGTCACCGGCCGATCGGCCCGTGACATCAATCTGGAGCCTTACGCATGCTGCATTGCGCATTCACCTGTGAGGTTGAAATGGTGCGGACTTCGCAAGCTATATCCGACTATCGTTGATACGCCACTGAACGAATGCTTGAATCTCCCTCCTTTTTGTGCAAGATGAATACCAAGTGCAGCCACGTTTGTTCGGTACAAATACACATTTGCATTGAAAACAGCCGTCAGTGAATGCATGCCCGTGCCTTGACCAATACTTTTTCTTACGTTAACTGTGTTTCTCTTTTTCTCTACTTTGAGGGTACCTGTCGACCACTAGGTTTGTAGCATTTCCTTGTTTCAATCGATCATTCTTATTTCTGGGTTTACGTTTAGGTATTTTAGACCCACTACTAACACACAATGGACTATGGGTCTATTGTAAATAAAGAATGATTCTCTTCGCGGACACCGATGGAACATCGAAGCTGGTGGCATACCCTTCGTCACGTTGACGCATATCTATGTTTTACGAGTCTTTCACATTTAATATACTACTGCTGTTTATTAAACACTCTTTGTTTGGCTTTGAGGTATATATAAGTATAGTTCTACTGTATCTTAACCATGCCGCTCTTATACACAGGTTTTCAAAGAGGCCTTCGCTTACGGTACTCTGATATATGTTGCATCAGTGCTCTTCATTGAGCACTCTTTGTTAAGCTTAGAGGTGGTGTAATACAGCCGCCACCTTTTATAACCACAAAGTATCACGTGACGATGGTGTGACTACGATAACCATCGCGTCGTTTGTTGGGCTATTGTTGCTTTCTCGCTTTTTTAAAGACGATAGTCTTTCTTGGGCTTCGACGCAGAAATTTTTGTCTGTCCGTCTGTACATTTGTCTGTTTGTCCGCTTTTAACGGTACCCCAAACGACATCAAAAATACCTCAAACGGCGGAACCCATCCACAGCGCCCACTAATATTGCTCAAGTTCTAGCGTTCATACTTGTGAGGTTGTCAATTAAAAACCAATTTTGCGCATATCTGAGGCACCATAACAACACGTCAATATTCTGTATGTGTGCCTTTATACTAGAAAAGGCATACATAAGTAATTATAAGGACCATAGCATTTATCACGCTGCGCTGTAAATGCAACGCTTGCACGAAAATGCAAGTGTTTCCAACGCTTTGCTAAGACAACACGGTGGCGGCACCTACCCGTCCTTGCGTTCTACAACTTATCGCCTCCAAGACGGGCGCGCACGCGCTGCGCTTCGTTTTCTAAGACAACTGCCAGATAGCGCTCATGTCTCACGTGTGACGTGACTTGATGCGCTAGTTCGCCTCCGCTGCACGCTCGAGGCACTCTGACGCAGCGCCTCCAGAATACCATTCACCAATTTTCTTGCGCAGATCATCAAATAAACGTTTTGTCCACTCTTTCCAGAGGCAAGACTATCGTCTTTCGACGACATTTGCAGTGTAACATGTAGATATAGGGCCAATTGTTTTAGTGGAAGTTGTGTAGTGTAGGGGTATGTACTACATTTCTGTGGCACGTACGCGTTTCTGATTATGATGATACTTTTCTAATATGTCGCGCGAATTTGGGTGGAATATATCCTTTGTTGGCTGATCAATGCCTTCATGTTAGTGGGTGAGCCGTCGCACTTACGCAGAATCTACAGTGCATACCCATTTATGATGTCCGCAAGCGCTACAACAGATTCTGGACATGAAAGGCTCGTCCAAGAGCAGCTTTACTGTAAATAAATAAATAAATAAATAAATAAATAAATAAATAAATAAAACCCACAGGCGTGGGCACAATTTCTCTTCATCGGATTTGCCCACGAGGCCACTGAGTGCGCTTCCGTTATGAGAAACGAGTAATGCTTATGTAAGCGTGCGCGCAGAGGGGACGGCCACTTTTTTTCCTTCCCCTTGCAGCATATACATCGCCTTTGCAGTATGACCTCAGAGAGATGGGTCTGAGATAAAAGTTGGGGTGGCATCGACTTTTTTTTTTTTCATATACAGGGGAAAGGGGGGACACCGACGGCAAGTGAGTTCCTTCAGGGGACAGGGAAGCGGAGAACGTGCTGTGCATTGGGAGGGGGCATGGGGGATAGGCAATATTTAAGGGTAGGGAGGGGTCATGTCACTCCCGTTGGTGTGGCCCCTAATGGAGGAGGGGAGGCGCTGCCGTCCCATTTCGCCCACTTCAGCTCGCTCCCCCCTGCCTGCCCTAACAGAAACACTGAGCGCGCCTGTAGAAAGGAGCACCGACTCAACTGTGATCTCTCCAGAACGCGTGCAGTTTCATCAACACCCACGTTGTCTTTTTTTCTTTAATATCCTTAGAATACAAGTTACTAGATAAGAGTGCATGTTAACGTTCCTTGAGTTATCTGCCCATGCTGCGCGAGCAATCACTACATTGTCCTTCATCAGTGACTTACAGATGCCCCAGCCACCGTTGCCCCAACCGAGTGATGGACTGTCGGACCTAAACGGCCGACATTTGGAGCAGCTGCGGCCTTGGAGAGCGTCACGCGGAGACGGCCACTTTGTCTCGGACCACAATTGATTTATCGACCGGCAGCCTTCGCATGCCTCACAGCGCGGTGCATCGCAAGGCGCCAGCAGGTGCGCCCCACGGGCTGTGCGCCCTCTTTCCACCCTCCACACTTTGCACTGCAACGAAACACGCGGAGAACGCCGAGGTCTCGCGAACAGGCTCTCGTTGCCAACGCTGGCTCGGCCTCCGACGAGGGCGTGTTAAGAAGATAGTCACAAATCACAAGCACTGTAGCATCACATGCAGTGTGCCAAATCAATTCAAAGGAACTTTTGTTTCTTTTGGTTTTTAGAAAAGCTGTACAGCCCAGACATCCAATTCTTGTGGAGAACTCTTGTGTTGCTGATTCTGAAAAGAAGGCGCAAAGGAGACGACGGATGAAAGTGAGGACGCACGCACGCACGCACGCACGCACGCACGCACGCACGCACGCACACACACACACACACACACACACACACACACACACACACACACACACACACACACACACACACACACACACACACACACACACACACACACACACACACACACACACACACACACACACACACACACACACACACACACACACACACACACACAGGTGCCCCCTTCGAAAAAAGCCCCGCCACGGTGGTCATGTGGCTAAGGTACTCGGCTGCTGACCCGCAGGTCGTGGGTTTGGATCCCGGCTGCATTTCCGATGGAGGCGGAAATGTTGTAGGCTCGTGTTCTGAGATTTGGGTGCACGTTAAAGAACCCCAGGTGGTCGAAACTTCCGGAGCCCTCCACTACGGCATCTCTAATAATCATATAGTGGTTTTGGGACGTTAAACTCCACTTATCAATCAATCAATCAATCAATCAAACACACACACACACACACAGACACACACACACACACACACACACACACACACACACACACGAGGCACCCTCTCGGTGAATGTGTCTCCCTTTTCGTCCGTCTTCTTTGCACCTTTTCTTTCGAATCGCGCAATACCAACACGTCCAGTAACTATCACATTGCCGTTGCTGCGTTGCAGACAAGACAGATGCTTGGGCTAGTTGGTGATTGGGAATCAACATAATTGTACAGCGCAACATAATTGCGCAGTAACTGCTCGTAGTCTTGCGCTGTGCAATTATGTTGATTTGCAGACAAAATAAAATCATGGCTGTAGTTGGGGATGGAAAAAAACAAACTGCGCCCAGTCACGGTGGAGCTGAAGTACACTGAAGTAACTGATAAAACTTTGGATGGTTTGCTCATTAGTGCTTTATTACTACAGTCCGTTTTCTTTTGAAGGATGAAGACCATTGTGTGGATCACTGAAACAGTCACGAAAGGAATTGAACACCTATTCGCCAAACAGATTTCGCTCGTGTCATTCGAGCGAGGCTACCCGACACCTTGATGTCCTCGCTCTCCTTGAGCTTCTTGAGCACATAATTATTATGGTCTAATTATCATCACAGAACCATAAAAATGGTCGAACATAGTCTATTATTTTAACATAGCGTTTTTTCTTCTTCTTCTTGTAAGCTGCAAATTGTGTCATTCATCTCCGCGTTCACATTGGTATCACTTTTCTTCTGTAGCTGTCATTCTTAGCTTGCTCATGAGGATCCTGAACAATCTGCATGTACAGTGCTTCCCGATACACAGTGGCGATATGAACTTTCCTTGACGCTGCAGTTATCGTAGACAACCATCTCATGAAAAAAAAAATGGTGCTCCACTTACGAGCATGCACGTACTAACAACACAGAATAGATTATTATTGTGGCGTTATGGGTATTTCAGTGCAAGGATGTTTTTGCAATAGCCTTTATACGGAGATGGTATTCAGCCGGCAAAAAGTCTGATCCGCACTTCTGCTTGTCGTCACTCATTAAAAAATGACACGCACGCGCAACTCGCAGCATGTGTAAACCGTGAGGAACACGAATGCTTGGCGCATGAGCTGAAGTCGGGTCACACATGGTGGAGTTTTGCCTTCAGCGTTCTTTGCCAAAGCTCACATTGTAGTGAGGAAGAGGAAGACGACGTCCGAGACAGAAGCAGGATTCCGTGCAAGATACATCTGGAATGCCTCGTCCTCGATGCCTTTGAATGCACGTTTTACTTTCTCCTCTTCGTTCATGCAAGCATTCGCGCGTGTGAAAACCCAGCACCTCCACCAAATGTCGTATGACGATTTATTGTGAACAGAGTAGTGATTGCCAGTCGGGGTATAGCACCGATCTGACAGAGACGCAGATCTTGTGCACAACAACCACAACGAACTCGTCGTCTACCTCTTCCTCACTGTACAGCATGACCGTATTATTTGTTTCAACCATGCGGAAATGTCATTTAGTTTTGAACATTGTTCCAGTAATGCCCGCCGGTCGAAATCTGGAACAATAAGGCGGGAAGAACAATTAGGATTGCACTGTCACAACTGTTGCGAGGTTAAGATTGGTTTGCGCCGCGGAGTCCGGCGCTGTAAAAATTCGTCTGCTGCACAGATTCTATTTATTAGTATAGTAGACGTCGTCTTATAAGTAGCGGCAGATTTCCGTGCGGCAGATTCGTTCGCCCTGTGTTTGTGGAGCGATACAGCGCTGCGTTAAGCGGCGCGCCTCGAAGCTCCACGGCGGATGGGCGGTGAGTGAAGAATTATCGCTCGATCCGACGAACGAGCAGTCAAGGACGTCTGTGTGTACTCTTGCTCGCAAGCCCCAACCTACATAGCGAGATAAAAAAAGAACACATTGGCTCAGTTCCAAGGAAGCTCGTTCCACCGAAACCCGCTCACGAAGGCATCTCCTGCAAGGTGCCCTGCAGCCGATCGTTGCGGTCGGATGCGCACTCAGCTGTTGACATGAGAGTATAGTCAAACCGCTTACAACCCGTGTGTTGGAAACGCAATGCGTCTGGTAGCACAGCGTACTAAGCGTTATGTTACAAAGATTCCAATAAAAATTAAAGCGTACAAACAGCTGGAGAGTGACGGTAGATCTTCGGGGCATCATTCATTTTAGCAAAACTTGTTGTTGGGTTAGTTGGTGCATGCTACAGGAGAGTTAGACGACACAAACCATCAAGAAGGATAGGCGAAATGAGAGAGCGTTACACCTAACTTTCTTGTCACATCATACACTACAGCTGTAAAATTATTTCTCCGGCTATAACTAATGGCATCCACGTTAGTCCTATTCATACATAACAGTCATCCATGTGTAGCCTGATATAACATTAGGTATATATAAAGCCATATATTACGTAAATCCATTGATAGGGCTTATTCAATATGGTCATATAAAGAATGGACGTATCAGGCCATATATGGGAACTCAGGGGCGTAGGTAGCAATCTTTTTTTTTTTGGGGGGGGGGGAGTGGGGCACACCTCCTTAATCTAAAGTTGAGGCCGGGCAAGAAAATGGGATCAAGGGCCATTTTGTGATATATATAGGTATGCCGCGGTAAAAAAACTTCGCAGATCTCACGTCCTGTGGGAATCGACGATATTCGAAGCACGAAAAGGGAGGTTGATATGTCACTTTAAAATGAGCACTACGTTGAGAGGTGGACCTAAATTATGTTGTACATGACTTCCATCCCATGATTATCATGTTTGGATGTGTCATTTACTTTCGTCGTCTATTCAGATCATGCGATACCAAATATCGTATATGTGGAGCTAGCGAAACGGCCACCAACCCACTATGAGCGTAGCATGTTGTCATGTTTTACATCACACGCTTGTCATGATTATCATGTTTGGACGTGTCATTTACCTTCATTGTCTATTCATATCATGCGATACCAAATTTAGTAACACGTGGCGTGATACGTGGAGCTAACGAAACGGCCGCGAGCACGCTATGAGTGTAGCATGTAATCATGTTTCACGTGGCACGCATATCATGATTATCATGTTTGAACGTGTCATTTACTTTCGTCGTCTATTTACGTCACGTGATACTAAATTTAATATATGTGGAGCCGGCGACACGTCTGCGAGTGCGCTATGAGCGTAGCATGTAGTCATGTTTAACATGACACGCATGTAATGATTATCATGTTTGGACATGTCATTTACCTTGATCGTTCATTCACGTCATGTAATACTAAATTTGGTATATGCGAAGCTAGTGAAAGGGTCTAGAGCGCATCATGAGCGTGGTATGTTGTCACCTTCTTATATTACACTCATGTCATGATTGTCATGTTTGCACCAGTCATGTACCTTCGTCATCCATTCACGTCCCGTAATACCAAATTTGGTATATGAGAGCAAGCGAAACGACTGCGAGCGCACCATGACCACGGCATGTAGTCAAGACTAGTCATGACATGGAACTCAATATGCATGTCATAATTTCCGAGTTAAGGCTTGTCATTTATTTTGGCCATGCAGTCATGTCATACCATACCAGTTTTGCAAACTGTCATGTGAACGAAATAGGTAGATAGATAGATAGATAGATAGATAGATAGATAGATAGATAGATAGATAGATAGATATAGATAGATAGATAGATAGATAGATAGATAGATAGATAGATAGATAGATAGATAGATAGATAGATAGATAGATAGATAGATACGCTCAAAGTCGCCGACATTCGCTAAGATATGCTTCGCATTTAAAAAATATTTAGTGGGAGGGGCACGGGCCAGGTGTTCTACCTCCTGAGTACCTGACTGTGCTAGCTACCCACATATGGCCACATATTCTCAATTTATGATACAGCCATATATCGCAATTCTATATATTGGTTTATATATGACATCTTCGGAGGGCTTCAATGTGCATGTGGCTGTCCGTTGTCTATAAACATCACCGTACGCGAAAAACCTGTGGGCCCTAGTGATCCATTCAGATGTATCTACAATTGAGAAAATTGTTTTTGTTTAAAAAATAACAGTATCATTACGGTTATGTCGCTATGTTTCAGACATGCCCTCTCTGCCTGTTTTGTCACTTTGAGAAGCAGCAGCAGAGAGAACGCGATCAGGTCACGTTCCTCCGTAGCATAGGTTGGCGAGTCCGGTTGAGTAAAACATTAATGAGTCTGAGTTCGAACGAGCCTTAAGTGCAACATATATCTCTTGAGTGAGTTTAAATGTGCTCTACATTTTATCACTGGCATGTGGTCCTATCAGCTTTATTGTAGACTTCACATGGGCTTACGTTTGTGCTCCAGTATGTCCACACAAATTTCAACGCATTAGTGTTCATGCGCCACCCCAATGTTTATTCATCAGAAGCATAAGTAAGAACTGTGGGGGCCAATGCCTCTATCTAAAAAATCTTTCACGGGATGTTCTTGCTGGAAATATCCCGTGCGAGTCACATATTTCATATATACGTCCTTACTGGATTCCAACCACTGATAACTTGCACTTGAAGCTGCAGGATGAAAATGCGTATCGTAGAGTACTGATTTTGTGAGATAGTGGCGTTAAAGATCAGGAAAGACGCCACGATCAGAAAAGCAAATTTTACGCCAGGGGACTCTTGATTCGACTTACTCTGGACCACTCAGGCTCAGGTCAACCCATGAGTCTGAGTCTCATTGAGTCCGGCTGAGCAATATGTTGCTAAGTTTGAGTCCCAGTGAACCCGGTTGAGAAAAAGTTTATTGAATCTGAGTCCGAGTGAGCCTTGGGGAGGAAAATTTCGCTTAGTCTGAGTCCAAGAGAGCTCGCAGAGCAAAATGTGTTTCTTCACTGAGCATAAGTGAGTTATTTTTTGTTTATTTATTTTTTTGGAACCTATGCTGAAGGAAAGAAAAGCTCGATCGTATTCCGTTTCGATATGGTGAAAATCGCTTTAATGTACGCCATACCTATTCACTAGAAACAAAGTGTAGCCTCCTATATAGGAGGACGTTTCTTCAGGTACTCCTCAGATCTTTTCTTTTTGGTCTGTATTAGTAACCGAACAATGCAAACAAAAAAAATCGTCGAAGCTTCCACTAAGCCGGCCAAGCCTTGAAAAAAGAAACTGCATGGTCTATTCTGCAGGGTAATTTTGTTTCTTCTAGATCGTTGCTACAATTTAAGTAAGCGATGCTAATTTGTTTCTACAGATAGGCTCGAGTTCAACCACAGACAGTCACAGACACGACGCGGGCACTTTGTCAATGCTTCGGGGTTTTTTTCACAGGCGCCATTGCCTTTCACGTTCGCTCACAATTTCTGTCGTTCCTGTAGACAACCGGACTGAGAGACAAACTGTGATTGCTCACGGACAATGTTGGTACCTATAGTACTCTGCAGTCACTACACTTTTCCCCTATAGTCACAAACTCTTCTTTTTCATTCTTTTACACCCTTTTTTTTCTCATTCCTAAGTACAGGGTAGCAAACCACAGCCTTTTTCTGGTTAACCTCCCTGTCATTCCTTCATCTCTCTTTCTCACTCTGAAAATTGGGCGAATCAGCTTGTTAAAGTTGAACTGGTCCAGAGCATAAAGAGTAAGAAGAAACGGCTGATCCGGCCAAAACAGGCACTCCGTCCTTTTCTGTTGGCCGGCTCGGCCGTTTCTTCTGTATAGGCATTTGGTGTAACTATCCTCGCTGCTTCTGTGGTTAGATTTCAGATGTTCGTCTGGTATTGAAGCCAAGGACTGAAAGACGTTTCGTTAAAAATATCACGTGATATATCTGAAAACTCAGTTTGTCAATGTAGTCATGGCGTGACTGCATTGTGTTTTCCTAGTTATGTCGGCTCGGTCGTCGGACTGATCGTTTGATTTTTGACTTGCTTGTTTTGGTCGTTATTTTTTCGTTATTAAGGCGGTATTATTTTCGTTGTACATTTGCAAACGAACGTTAAATGAATGCAGCACATTCCTCACGAACGTTAAATGAATGCAGCACAGTGGACACGCGTAAGCAAGCAAGAAAACTAGCCCAAGCACGCCTATATTCAGAATCCATCTCTTGACTTGAAGGTGCTTTCAAGGTGATGTTTCAGGGCATCGATCAAGCCACACGCGACAGTTCAGGCAGCAAAAGCGGGAAGTAGCATGGAGGGCCGCACTCCAGATAACTTGACATGCCGGACACGCGCTGTCCAGATAAATTGACCGTATCGCCGAGTGGTTTGATATGCGGCGAGAATGAAGTGAAGAGAGAGAAAACAAACGCCGCCATTGTCTGTATATCGCTCCGATACGGATGCAAGGCTCAGAAAACTGACAGTGTCTCCATCCGAGCATGTATGCCCTTGGGCGAGTTGGGCTCGGCACCCGTTACCATAGCTCCGACTCCTCATTTTTTGACACTCTTCATCCCCTACTCTAAAAACAGAAGCAGATTTTTATGTTCTATACAATTGCTTTGTTTCCATTGACGATAATAACCGTCTTGTACAATCTCTCGTGTCCTTTAACGGAGCAAAAGAACATCAACTATTGCGAAACAGTCGTGATGACATTCGTGAATCACAGTTGCCCTTTCACTGCAATTGTGTACAATATGCAACGTAAACAAACTTCCCAATACAAATATTTAGCTATCTAGCAGAAAATGTTCCTTAAACTAGTTACGCTTAATAAGAAAACTAGGCTATTTGCGCCACACCTCACACAAAAACTGTTGCGATATTAAGCTCCTTTTAGATAAAAGAAAAATTTCCCTTTTTTAAGAATATGTATCCCTACCTTGGTTCCCTTATATACATTGTAAAAAAATCGCCTGGTATACGAAAATGTATTTGTTTCATTTCTCAGAACTAAAGCTACGGTTTCTTACCAACATTGGCTGTTCAAACGCTGAATATTAAACGACCACTGCCTCGTTACCGCGCCAAAGCGCTAGTATTGCTATATGCATTCAATAACTACAATTCTGGCCGGTGACCTCATCACATTGAATAATAAAGGTTGCACCAACAGCTCTCATGCCTTGAACATAATATATTTCTGAGCTCGTGCCACTACGGACGAGCTATGAAATAGATTAGCATAGTTTTTTTCCACGTGTGATTTATTTATGAATTCATCCGTTAACACTCGCAACTTACAACTTTTCAGCTGACATTGGCAAGCATCTTGCTAATATCTACGTAGCTTCAGTTTAATCATTGTCCTTATCGTTCATTTGTTTCTAAGCACAACTAGTACTATTTTCTTGCATACTTGACCTATTAGCATTGCATAACTATGGCCGCTTGGTGTGATGTAACATTCCGCTTCCCGCAAAACCCCTAAACTGGTACTCCCGAGGAAATAAATAAATAAATAAATAAATAAATAAATAAATAAATAAATAAATAAATAAATAAATAAATAAATAAATAAATAAATAAATAAATACGTAGAATGCGAAGGATAGAGACAAAGCAGCACTCAAACTGCAAAAAATTTTGTGTATACATAACACATCGCTTGGTTATTCGATGCCCAACTTGACAAGAACGTATACAAGCGCACTGAAACAGTGTGAGGCTTGTATATAGCTGCTTCGGCAATGGTCCGGATACTGTTAGGCTAGTTGTAAATCGAGTCAAATAATCAGTTCACAAAAGCAAGCGACGTTCAAAGTGCCTGCTGAAAAAATCTGAGAAGAGATGAGTAACACTGACTGTCCGGCTTCGAATGGTCACCGAAGGACGGACTTGCACGCAGAGGTCGCCTTAGGTTTCTGTGGTATTCGCAGCCCGCAACGAACTGCAGACGCCCGCAGTCGTAGCTTAGCACCTGAGGTGTAGAGCACTGCTCAGCACGAGGGCGCGGGTTCGACTCCAAGTCACGGCGGTGGCATTTCGATACGAATGTATACGGACGAAAAGAGTGAATCTGCGACGTCCCTAAACGATTAAATTGGGGCCTTAATTCGCGGATATACAAAAGCAGCAAAAGCTAAGCCCCCCCCCCCCCCCCTCCCGGATGGACTCTCGTAAGACGGAGTATACACAACGCCACCAGATGTGCGAATTCTGCAGCCAGACACACCGCTGATTGAGCTCGTTCATTTTCGGCCTTGACAGGGACGGCGAGTCAGCGCAAGCGGGGCTAAGCGGATGCATGCGCAACAAAGTGAACGTCATGTAACGTCTGTAGACAGTGATTGTTGTCTGTCTGACACAAGGGTTACATACACAAAAAACTGCGTCTATTTCGAGGTGCTTGAGATTCACCGTGGGGACTACTACTCAGCTGTGTCCCCTAAATAAATAAATAAATAAATAAATAAATAAATAAATAAATAAATAAATAAATAAATAAAGACAGTATTTTACGGATGGGTATCAGCGCCGCCTTATGTGGTTGTTGACCATTCCGTTTTGCATCTTTAACAACGAAACGAACCGTGTTATGGTAGGTGCATACGCATG
The DNA here is from genome assembly GCF_043290135.1 of Rhipicephalus microplus. Classification (NCBI taxonomy): domain Eukaryota; kingdom Metazoa; phylum Arthropoda; class Arachnida; order Ixodida; family Ixodidae; genus Rhipicephalus; species Rhipicephalus microplus. The sequence continues at coordinate 33,584,431 of NC_134703.1, forward strand.
AAAACGACCGGGTTGAGGCATACGATGTTTCATAATATTAGTATAAGTCGCGTGGTTATATACAAAAACAAAAAAAAAACACATCGGCTCAACAGCCCAAGATGACCGCACCAATTTGTCTAATTAGTCGGGTAAAATAGTCTCCGCTCGCGCACGTATGACACTCCCGCGAACATACATAAAAGAGAGTATAGGATCCTCCCGGAAGAAAACTTTCAGCTCACATCCTTGCGGAGCACAATCTATATCTGACCAGAAGAATATAGGCCTATAATGTGAACGAACGCGTAAGTCAATGTCATTATTGATGTGTGACTTGGCGAAACAAGGGAATAAAATACAGCTTCGGTTTGTGTATTATATAGCAACGGGGCTTTCTACAGGTGGTCAGACACGCAGGAACAAGATTTCGATCACTCGATGTTTATAACCATCGCAGAAGGAAAGCCTTTGTGCTGGATGCAACACGACAATCAGCTTTAAGCGAGATTGCTTCTCGATGATGTGTAATTGAAAGCGTTGCGACATGGACAGCTGGCAAGTGACAAGTACATATATCAAAACAACTAAAAGGTAGATGTAGAAATGTATTCATATAAAATTGTTTTCATGAATATATATATTTTTTGGCCGCCTTCATCCATGATATTCCCCGACCACATGGGAGTCCTTCGAACTTTTGATGACATAACGGGGAAATAGTTTTATCATTACGGGCGTGGGCTGTGGCGGACACCGAGAGCGACGAAGGTGGATTGGATGACGTCACCTCTAAAATTTGGCACTACAGCAAGCTGTTAGCAGTTCACGCTGCAAAACATGGCTATGGTTCCCATGCAGTCGTACCGGGGCCGTTGCTCGCATTGAACAGCGGCATAGGTCTGCAGTACCGCTCTCCACCCGCCGCGGTGGTCTAGTGGCTATAGTACTCGGCTGCTGACCCGCAGGTCGCGGGATCGAATCCCGGCTGTGGCGGCTGCATTTCCGATGGAGGCGTAAATGTTGTACGCCCGTGTGCTGAGATTTGGGTGCACGTTAAAGAACCCCCGGTGGTCGAAATTTCCGGAGCCCTCCACTACGGCGTCTCTCATAATCATATCGTGGTTTTGGGACGTTAAACCCCACGAATCAACTGCTCTCCTGCATCAGTCGCTGCTTTGTCGCAATCTCGTTTACCACATTCAGTCGAATATAAAGCACGCAAGTTAAAGCAAATCATGCTGCACTTCACATTTTTTTTAAGTATTCGAAGTTCTATCCAGAGAAACAAAAGTGACGTGCGTTAGGGTTCCCGTTAAGGGGGGGGGGGGGAGAAGGTTCATGGCAGTGCCTCTCCCCCGTCCCTATTAGGTCAATGTATGGGGCATATTTCACGCTTCCCCTCTTTCTTGACCAGAAGGTCGCCCCGCCCCCTAGACAATGTAAGGAGCCGATCTCGCACCCCCCTCTTAAATGACTATGGGGTGGCCCCCTGTGCCCACCTGATGCGCTCGCCTATAAGACTGAACAAGAAACGTTCAGAGGAAAACGGAAGCTGGGATAGAAGAAGGAATCGTTAAACACGAAATGTAACCGCGGAGCCAGTGCCTCGACAAGTGGACCCTTCTTCATAACAGTATAGCAAGATACTTCTCCTGCCTTGACGAAGACAGGTCCAGTTGTGACAGCGTTGGTTCCAGTGCCATACTATGTTTAAATGCTGGTTTTTTTTTCAGCTCTCTCGAAGACTGTGCACATAAAACAAAATCACGTACCTCCGTACACTGAGGTAGTACAACAAAGTCGTTACGCGTTCTGGCAGCACAATGGCCGTAGACCTGATAAAGAGGAGCACTTCAGTCTCGTTATCGCCATATAACAAGCACACCCAGTTATCGTACGACGCTCCAACATTGCAGCTTTTCGGTTGTGTACGTGTGCAACACGGCTCCTTTTTAACGCGATAGCATTAAAGAGACACTAAAGGCAAATAGCATTAGCATTGTTTCCGAGTGAAAGTTGTATGCTTGGGAACGTCTAAAACACCGGTATACAAGCCCGAGCAGCGCTCTACCAATCGATAAATCGGAGTAAATGTAGCACACGATATGCGCCATCAGTGGGACATTTTTGGCGTGAGCCTGATGACGTCAAGAGTCCCGATTACAATTGATCATTGGTACACAAATTTATTACACTAAAAATAACGTTTTGTGCATTGCAAGACCTAATAAATGCCGCTTGTGCGTTTGTCTTCAATTAGTGGGGTGGTTCAAAAGTTTTCGCAGGGATGCCCTCCGCTAAATGAGTCGTCAAGCACCTTCTGCAGGACTCTTCGGAGGGGATGCACATTATTCTGACCCGGACCACACAAGGAAAGGCTACTCGCACAGATTTTGTGGTATACGTGGGTAGAGATAGTGTCGCATTTCGGCGGCAACAGAGGCTTGCCGAGCAGCGCCATCACACACATGCACACGGGTAGCCAGTGTTCCCGCATAGATGGCCGCATCGCATGCAGCTTTCCGACACGACTTAGCAGGTTCCGAGTATCAAGCACTTCGGCGGAAAACGTCGGGTTACAATGCAAGCAGCAGCGGTATAGTTTCACTATAAGAAGCAGCTAGAGAAACGAGCATAACAGCAAGCATTCTCGATTGCGTTTCTGGTAGAGACGCAATGTTGCCAAATAATGGAAGGTGTTGGCGTTGCGTTCGTGGGAAGCGGCGTTGGGGGAACACTTACATCACGAGTCCTCGAGAGGCGGGATGTTTGAATAGCGCTAGCAGTATGCGGGCAACTATCGTGTCATTCTCCTTCTAACTAATAACTGTGCCACACGGGCACGAAAAATGACATTAAGCAGTTCAAGGATTGGGTTCCTAAAGGACAATGTTTTTTGCCCGAGTTGTCACATGGCTAAAATTAAGGGCATTCAATCTGAAGATGTCTACAGCAGTGACTTTTGAAATAAGCAATCTTCGGGTAATAATAAATATAGAAACGCATTTTAACAGCCCTACACAGCAACTTTGGTCATTGCATGTCAAATATGAAGTTTATAATCTGACATGACGCCTGTCATGTCGAAGCCGTCGCATTTCTGACGTGAATTTCGCTGTATTGCGTTGGGGAAATAACATGCTGTGTTAAAACCGAACGTCTGAAAAATGGTTGAACTCTACTCGGACTCATTAAAAAATATATTTTATGCTTAGGGCTGACTCGCACTCAGACTCACCCAAATTCATACTTAGCCGAGCTCACCGGCACTCGCACTCACGAAAATTTTCTGCAACCGGACTCACTCGGACTCAAACTCAATAAAATATTACGCACCCTAACTCACTCAGACTCACGGCTCGAACTGAGTCTAAGTCAGTCGACTCGTGAGACCGTTACTCTAGAATGAGTTATTGTTCGACCATGTTGTCAATACTCTTTAAGAACAATATCTCAGGTAATCGGTGCTCTACGTAATGCCTTTTGATATTGCACCTTGGAATACGAGTTCTGGGTGGTTTGGAAAAGAGGACGGACATTTTTTTTTCTTGAATGAGACGACAACGTGAGATATATTTAATAAGAACTTCCCTGGAAGAGTTGTGGAGGGGGGAAGTCAAGGTACCCCTATACATCCTCTGATCAATAAATATCAAATTGGCGTAGGAAGAATACTGGTTTAAAATACGTGTGAATAGACGTGACTAAGTATAAAGTAAATTCAGGTAAGGCTGATAACAATGCTGGAGATGTGTAGATAGGAGTCAGCTGTCTGTATTAAGTGAGTGTTGTGCGTATCGAAAAAGACGCCTTTGTTGCCGATCTGGGAGTAATTAGCACGCACTATCCTTGGTCTTTTCCTGCTCTTGAAGTTGTACATTGTACGTCAGCCTAAGTGATTCATTGGTGTTAAAGAGCACAAAATACCGATCCCCCGTTTAGCATGACGAGTAGATTGCGGTTGGGTATCATCGTCAGGGGCTTAAGCAGAATTTTTTCCAGGAGGGGGGGAGAGGGGGGCACCTCTTTGATATGATCATTTTTTGCTCTGTATGCCGTGGCGAAAAAAAAATTCGGCAGATTCCACGTACCTGCGAATTCACGTTACCTATGCGAAGCATGCGGAAGGAAGGTGACTGTGTTGCAATTTTTTATAGAGCGATACGTCATGAAATTACGCTAAATATATGTACAGATGTTGCACGCACAGACATATGTTGAAGAGTTGCAGATGTTTATATAACCAGTTGTTTGCTCTCGCGCAACGATGTCAACTGGAACATGCGTATTAGCAACACCAGAAGCTGATATGAAGCGCTAATACTCGCGAAGATGCTGGCCCTGGACACTGTTCATAAACTTCAGCGCATGACACCTCTACCCACAATTGACCTTAACCCGACGTGACGGCTGTATCAAAGGAGTACACATGTAATGCTTATAAATTTGGGTAGGCAGCACTGAAACCACTATTGACGTTTCAGGAAGACTAGAGTCTATTTGAAAAGTAGTTCCGAGACCTGCCGTATAGCTCTGTGGTAGAATGCTTGACTGCCACGTAGAATGATCGGGTTCGATTCCTGTCGGGACCCTGAAATTTATTATCGGCATTCGTCGGGGGTCAACGCTTCCTATGGCAGGTTTTCCTTAACATTGGCATTTATTCTTTGCATTACTCCCGTCGAAGCTACCAATGTCAAGTATTTCTTAACGTTCAAGTTTTTAATGTTATCCATGTGTGCTCTCGTCGTTCCTGGGTAGATACTAAGTGTCAATCACCCGTGGAACTTACCCGCATACCAGCGGCACATACCCATCCGTTGGTATGTGCCACTGTCTGACGAGAAGTGTTTGACGACGTACGTGACGGGATTTTGACAATATTCATTCCATGGTCAGCGCGTCATATTTCTGAATCCATATTACCCTACCATACTAATTTTGGTTCACATCAAGTTAAGGGGGTGACCACGAGAGCACCCAAACGTAAGCGGCTAGATAGATAGATAGATGCGCTCAAAGTTGTCGAAGTTCGCTAAGAAATGCTTCGCATTTAAAGTTGGGGGGGGGGGGGGGGGGGGCGTTGGCCCGGTGTGCTACACCCCTGTCTACGCTCCTGATCCTTTTCATGTGCAATATGACAACACTCTCCTCAAAACGATAAGACGTACACCACATAAATATACAACATGCATGTTTTAACCTTAAGGCTACCGATCTCATACATTGTTATGCCAGCTGTATTGCTCCAGGTGCAACATTCTAGGTATCTGAAACGTCGAATTAGAAGAATACTTCTCCACATTATCCTGCATTTCACGAGTATACAATTTTAATGAGAATACCATTGATTTTTATGTTTCAAGATAGCGTTGTGACGTGCAGAACATATAGCAACCTGAAATAGACGTTCGCAGAACAATAGACTCTGATAAAAAAAAAAGCGGAGTTCGCGTAATATAAAGTCCGCGGCAAAATAGCCACGCCTCGTGGTTTTCGCGTTAGGCGAATGCATGTCGCGTTAGGCGAATGCATGAGAGACCCTGAGTATAGTTTTATGCACTTTTTTGTGTTTGTCAAAATGACCACGCACTCTCCATGGAGAGTGCGGGATGCGGTGTCGACAAGTTTGCGTCAGTAACGATGAAGTACTTAACACTGCCATCATCATCAATCTATTAACGCACTTCGTTAGGATGCAATGTGCGTGTGCGTGCGTGCGTGTGTGTGTATGTGTGCACGCGTGCACTCCGCTGTGGAGTATCTCTTGGTGTCTCCCACAGCGTGCTTTTAGACGATTGGTGATAGGCATCATGTTCGCCCGTCGAAAGCGGTCTTTGGTAAGGACATGTGCTACGTATGACTACACATCTAACACTGGTTGACTAGAAAGCATGCTTAAACTTGTCGCCAAGCGATGCCATCTCAACAGCACGACGCGTTGATAGCAAAAGTTTCTCGTGTTGTGTGCTGTGACGTTACAAGCAGACGAACAGCAGATCCCAGCAGGTGGAGAAGGAGACCAACGGCGTTCAGTTGTTGCGACTTTAAAGTCGATCAGCTTATGTGACCCAGCTTGTCCTCACAGCTTCATGCTGCTGAGATGTCAGATTGCAAATCAGGTGTGACGAAGAGGCAACGACCCAACGTGCGTCGTATACAGGCCACATGCACGTTTAACAACACTTGTATGCAGGGCCTCTTCCAACCATATGGAAGTACAGCACGCTTTTTGCGGCATTTATTATTACAGGCCAGCGGCCCAAGCTGCAACAACAGGTGCGTGCATCGTTCAGATGTCGATCATTGCAACTGTCACATTTCGAAATAACATCCGTTCGAACGACGAAACGCAAAAGCTCACTTGTTCGAGATTTTGTATCAGAACAGTCCCACACACGACACGCCTAGTGGTTAGGGTGCTTGAATGCTGACCCACAGCTCTATGGATCAAATTCCGGCCGCCTAAGCCGCGTTTACAATAGAAGGGAAATGCTTGAGGCCCGTATGATTAGATTCAGGTGATAGGTGATCGTCTGTCAGGGGGAAAGCTGCATGTATGACAACGTCTAAAATGACAATATTATCAACAGGAGTGCCTTATACCGTATAAGGTAAATGCACTAGAACACATGTGCCACGAGTAGGACATTTACAAAATGACCCCTATGACGTCACAGCTACCGCCTACAATAAATCACTTGTAATGGAACTAGCTGCGCTAAATAAAGAACCGTCCGTGCATCAAGAGACGTAATAAAATGCTGCTTGTTCGTTTCTGTTTCATTCATGGAAAAAAGAACCGCCTGACGTTATTATGGGGTATGGCATGAATAATTCAAGAATTCAATTTTCGCCTGGTTAAACAGGAAAAGTCACGCCATCTAGCGGGGACCAGTTGAACCAAGCACGCCTGCCATCTCGGAGGCCAAGGCAGAGCATTGTTCAATGGCAGCTGTGGCTGCTGTGGCTTCCGCTACTTTCATTCTGCTGCTACTAGTGTTGGCGGCCGCGCAGTAAAGCAGGGCAACGTTGTGTACGGCAACATTGACGTGAGAGGTTCAACTTGAGGCACGTAATTTGAAGCGTGCTAACACGATGTGGCCACTAAAACGTGATTTGATTTCAAAATAAGCACTTTCGTGCCACAAAAGTAGCACTCCAAGGTTTCTGGACTGCTATTTCAGAAATCGCCATTGACTTAAGTCAATATTTAGGGGCAGGTTATGCCCCCCCCCCCCACCTTAGTCTTAAGGGCTTGGGAAGCAGCCATCCCCCTTACATCCTCCCTACCCGGTGCGCACGCCTACGGTCCCCGCTCAAAAACAATTTGCTTTTTTTGTCATGAATGAAAGCAAACAAACAGTGGGAGCACTGCGTTCACAAGACGAATATCATTCACACGATGCATTCACATGATGAATATCGTAGCCAAGCACTATAGATATAGACGTGTGCAGGGCTCTCGACATTACGGGGTGAAGGTTCGTAGCAGCGCCCCCTTCCTCTTATGCCAATGTATGGTGCTGACTTTGTGCCCCCCTCCCCTCCTTAGTACGAGCGTCCCTGTATAGTATGGTGATTTCTGTCAATGCGCACCCCAGAATTCAGCAGTCATGCAGATACTGCGGAATCTTGGAGTCGACAAAGCATACATAAACATCCTGGAAGAAATCTACAGGGGATCAACTGCCACCATAGTGATCCATTAAGAAAGCGTCAAAATACCAATCAAGAAGGGTGTAAGACAAGGCGTTACTATCTCCCCAATTCTATGTACCGCGTGCTTACAGGAGGTTTTCAGATGCCAATAATGGGAAGAGTGCGGGATAGGAGTTAATGAAGAATACCTTAGTAACCTGCGCTTCACCGATGACATTGCACTTCTGAGTAACTCAGGGGACGAATCGCAACACATAATTACTGAATTAGACAAGGAGAGCAAAAAGGGAGGTCTTAAAATTAATTTGCACAAAACTAAAGTAAGTACAACCTCGGAAGACAACAGTGCTTCCAGACAGGTAGCAGTGCACTTGAAGTTGTAGAAGACTATGTCTATTTAGGACAGGTAATAACTGCGGAGCTTAACCACGAGATCAAAGTATTTCGAAGAATAAGAATGGGGTGGAGCCCATTCGGCAAGCGCTCTCAAATATTGACTGGTAGATTGCCACTATCCCTCAAGGGGAAGGTATATAACAGCTGCATCTTGCCGGTACTTACCTACGGAGCAGAAACCTGGAGACTTACAAAGAAGGTTCAGCTGAAATTGAGAACGACGCAATGAGCGATGGAAAGGAAACTGATAGGTGTAACCTTGAGAGACAAGAGAAGAGCAAAGTGGATCAGGGAACAAACCGTGGTTAAGGATATCATAGTTGAAATCAAGAAGAAGAAATGAACATGGGCCGGGCATGTAGCGCGTAGGCAGGATAACTGCTGGTCATTAAGGATAACTTACTGGATTTCCAGAGAAAGCAAGTGGGCTAGGGAGAGACAAAGTTAAGTGGGCAGATGAGATTAAGAAGTTTGCGGGTATAAAGTAGCAGCAGCAAACACAGGACCGAGTTGACTGACGGAACATGGGAGAGGCCTTTGTCCTGTAGTGGACGTAGTCAGGCTGATGATGTGATGCGATGTGATGCGTACCCCCTCTTATGTGACTAAAGCAAGAGGAAGGGGGGCTGCCCCACCCCCCCTCGTGCTCGCGTAGCTTTATGTTCGGTTTGGTGAGGCACAGTGGCACACGTAAGGGCAGGCAGTTATCATCGCCAATTTCAAGAGTACGATAAAACTTTTGCAGTAATTGTAACACGCTCACTTGCTATGTATGCTTGTTAGTAGGACGGTGGACAACTTGGGAACATTCAGTGTCGAGGCACGCCTTACGTATTTGGGTACATCGTAACATTTGTCTGCTCTTGCTAATTACTCACGCAGAGCTGGGCTTTCGAGAAATGTCCCCATTGGCTGTATGCGAAAGGCGTTGTGAGTCTCTCGGGTATAACGCACCTGTTGAAACGCAGGAAATTGAGATAATGTGGGCGTTCCCTTTTTTTTACGTGCCTGTCACGCGATGAAACGAGAATGGTGTATAACGAAATTATATACATTTCCGGGATGTGTTTTTGCTTCAAGTAACGTGATAGTTGTAGCCCGTTCAGCGCACGCAGCGAAAAGCGGCACAAGTTTATCGGATCCACGTTGTGTAACCGACTGAATGAAAACACTTCCGCGAATTATGAGCGATTTACTCGCACGGCAGAGTTTCCGTCGCTTAGTTGCATTGTATGCAGCGGTGTAAACCAGATATCGTTGGTCGCAGCTGTGCATAGTGAAACAAACACAAGGATGGTGCACTTTTCGCTACTCATTCACTCGTATCACTACATATGGCCGATCAATTGCAAAACAAGTAGCGGGAGTGAGTGACATGCTGCAGACAGCCGTCATTGTCCTCTGAAGCTGTCGCTCTCGAGAGAATGAAGTGAATGCCACTCCATCGAGGCTTGTCAAGCGTCTTCCGCAAGAGGCATAACGTTAAGAAAATGTATTGTTCTGCTGCCGTAATGCCACTAACAACGTCGTTTTCTTGGTGGTAGCCTCACACATACTGCATATTTTTTTGTTGTCGGCGCTTAGCGAGAATTAATACGCACAATAATTAGTTACTCGAATATTCGCAAACAAAATTGTCGAGGTGCTCATCCTTACCAACCATTTGAAAAACTTTTCCTCTTTTTTTTTGGACTATAGCTAAGTTGTATGTATGTAAGCCTTTGAATGCTTGTGCAGCAGTTGTGCGACTATTGTCGCTGAGTGAATGCATCCTTATACGCGAAAGCAAATGTTAAAATTTCGAATACGCATTATAATAGATAGCACGAAAGAAAAAAAAAAGAAAAAAATACGCGTGGCCGTGTTGTGGAACATCCGCTGGTCACGTAAACGACCCGGATTCGATCCCCTTTCAAACCAAATTGACCCTGGTTGGGTCCTCACTCTGATTCATAATTTTTTATCATTTATTTGATTTACATCGTTCTCGATTTTTAGGTCACGCATAAGACGATAATATTTCGCTCACAACTAGTGACGCCGACGCCGGAATCAGTTCTGCGAAACGAGCTCTTTAATGCTATCGAGTCTAAAAGTTTTCATCCTTTATACCTATAAAAAATCTTGCAGCAAACATCAGAAAGATGTTTCCAGGTCGGAAGATAAGGAGAGTGCCCCGCCGTGGTGGTCTAGTGGCTAAGGTACTCAGCTGCTGACCCGCAGGTCGTGGGATCAAACCCGGCTGCGGCGACTGCATTTCCGATGGAGGCGGAAATGTTGTAGGCCCGTGTGCCCAGATTTGGATGCACGTTAAAGAACACTAGGTGGTCGAAATTTCCGGAGCCCTCCACTACGGCGTCTTTCATAATCATATGGTGGTTTCGGAACGTTAAACCCCACATATCAATCAAAGATCAGGAGGGTAATCAGGATTTGGAAGTTCATATTGTAAATGCTGCCCCAAGTCACACCTTGTGGATTACTTGGCGACGACTCTAATCTGAGATCGTCCAATTCTAGCATTGTCATTTGACACACGGTTGACAATTCCTGCAATCCCGCATAACTTTCGCGAAATATTTTACATGCGTGGCGAAGTCGTACAACTTCTCGAATGCCGTTCATCTGATGATTGCATGTTGGCAACATGAGTGTGACGTAGTACATGTCTTATATACTTCGAAATCTACCTTGCTTGGTCTGTTACCAATGTGTGGTTGCAGACAATATTTCGGATTTTAGCCAGTCACATGGACAAGTTAATAAACAGCGCCCCTTTAGAGACAACTCATCGCAGCCCCCTGCATATATATACAAAAGAATAACTACGAGTAAACTAGAGTACACTTCTGCTGTCATTTGCAACCCTAACCTAGCTTAGCTCTGGTCGGTTCCTATACATAAATTCCGTAATTGTAAACAGCGGCAGGCGCTGTCGACAAGCTGAGGCGCTTGTAGCGACGTGCTGCGCGTGACGCGTTGTCCTCCGAGGCAGCTTTGCAGCTGCCGTGCCAGTTGTGACGTCATCATAGAGAGCGGGGCGAGCTTTAAGCTGGGCGGAGCCTGCGCGCTGCGACGTCATGACAAGCGCCTCAATGACGTCACTACAAGCGCCTCAATGTGTCCACGGCACCTGCTGCTGTTTACAAACATGGACTCTATAGGTTTATCGCCGCGCAGCTAGCTTAAGCGACGTGAAATACTCGTCGAAAATGACACTACTCCGGTCACACGTGCTGACGACGAAATTTCCGTTTCATTGAAGAATTAAGTCGGCTAGAAAACGATGTGATCTTTCATATATCTCTTTTCGTAAATGCCATCAACGTCAAGCCAGAAGTGCGAAGAGAAGGCTGTCATTTTTTTTCCGCATGCTGCAAAGAACGCCGACTGGACACCATCAGTCACTGACCATACACAAATTTGCGCAGCTTTTGTAAACAATACAGCGTATGGATATGACTGCACTTGTGTTGTTTCGTGAGTGGATTTTGTAAGTAATTTTTTGATAGACTTAAATAAACTTATATGACCCAAAACAAAGTTATATTTCACATTAGTGTGAACTTTTAGAAAGCGATAAAGGACACTTCATTTTTTTTTTACTTTGCGCCTAGGGCATTTACTTCTGTAACATGTTTGACCGTGACGGTATATAATATTTCTCACTCTAGTACAGGTTGCACAAGCGATTTGGCATCTATCAACCAAACGAGAGACACTCGCATGTGCATATATAGTTAAGCAATGACAATAAATTATAATTAAGATAATTGTTAGACGAATGCATTTTCTAGGACAACAAAATTCAGCAGAAAATTCCACATACATAGTTAACGCCTATAGGCCAATTCTGTGTGGCCTGAACGTAAATTGTGCGATTCTTTGACATGCCGACGACTTGAAGAGCAAGAGCGTTTTCGCACAACCACTGGAACGTGGTTGTCGTTACTGTTAATCGTACCCGCGACCTCACTCTCGAACCAGGTGAATGCTGCCGAGCAAGCCACGGGGGATCGCACTCACCGCTTACTCCGGCACCGACGACGATTACAGGCCCACTGCTATCAGCCATGGCTCGTCGCGACACGAGTGGAGCTCGTCTGCTAGTAGACCTCCGCTGCGCCGGCACAGCGTGTGTTGTAAGTAGCAGCAGCACGAGGAGGCGGCGCCGTGGGCATGTGGTGGAGAGCTCCCCTGGAGAGCGCTGCCAGCGGCTCCTATCGGAGCTGGCAGGAATCCCAACGTCTGCGAGTCCCCTGACAGGCTGTCGATCAGGGCAGCTCCCCAGAGCCTGGTTGAATAGAACAAGGGCGCGTTTCAGCACGGTTCAGTTTGGGGCCCGAGATAACTTTACCACGTGACAGGTGCATAAGGTCACAGTATATCCACGGTTTGGTGCGAAGAAAAAAAAAAAAAGCTGAATTTCACAACTCGACAGGCTGCTTCACCCTAAATATAACAAAATTACAGGCACAGAAAAGCGACAATACCACAAGAAGAAAAAAACTTACACACATATGTGGCACATCACAGTGAATAATGATTAAAAACTCTAAAATACGCAGATATATGTTCATAACGAAGCAAGGTATAAAAGAGTGACACTAATCACAAAAAAGTCCAAACTATCACAAAAATCTCCCAACACTTACAAAGCAGCGCGATCAGCGCAACGATGTAGCTGTCAGCTTTTTACAAAATGCGCAAATCCTCAGTTGTAAATTTTCACTTGTTTTTTACACTTTGAAGACGAATTTAATGTTTGGAGTCCATAAATAGTGCGAGTAGTTCTTGGTTAATTTTCTCATGTTTCTACGTCCACAGGCACCAATCAAAAAGCGATTTGTTCACCGATACACATTCACATTGGCGATAATGACGAGCATTTTTAGAACAATCGGGTAATAGTACTGTTGCATTGTTACGCAACTCTTTCAATAGGTACCATCGAGGAGCGTAAGCTAAAAAAGCAACCTTATTCCATTTTTGCAACCATTTTTGCAGGTTTGTCCAACGTATTAAATACTCACATGCACAAAAGTAGGTCAGTTCTGCGATATAAATCGTAAATGTAGATAGTCGAGACCGTGAACTTATGAATTGTAGTAACAGCAAATTGGGCGAGGTCACCAGCCTTAATCTCTAAAAAAAGGAAACAGAAACAGCGTGAACACGTGGATGAAGGGATAGACAAACGAGACGGGCGCTTCCTCGCAACTAAAAAGTTAGTTACTTTTAAACAAATAACTCTAAACACGATCATGTCACGTACACTAGGAAACCATTACACAACAACAAGGGTGACAACCAAAAATGAGCATGTTTTTACCACTCAGACATTCACATAATGTGTACGAGAATAGCCTACTCTCTATGTTTCCTGAATCGAATGCAAACAACTCTGTGATAATGACACTGTTAGGTGGCTAATTCATATATGTTTTTTTTTCATTACAAATAAAACATTGTGCAATGGTTTCCCGTGTCAGCTTATATATTATGGTTGTGAAATGAGTGCAATGCTCAGAGCGAGGTTCGCAGCCGCATGCGCTGCAATGCGCTACGGTGTGCCCTTTTATGATCTTCAGGACCCATCGGGAACCGAAGCTCATGTTTGCGGAGCGATGACAACGCCACGCTTGGCCCTGGCGCCGAGCTTCAGAACACTTGACGAGAGACGCGGGAGAGGTCACAGGCGAGTGTGTTCAACACCTCGCCTCGCAACACCTCGCAACATTTCGGAGGTGTTGGCGTGTTTCGCCGAAACAGGAGTGCGTGCGACACGCGCGCAACGCGTTGCGTAGTCGATGCGAGGAACTTACCCCCGTATTCACAAACGCTCCTCCACTTGACCTTCACCCTTCACTTGACAGAGTTGAGCACTGCGCCACCACTCGGCTGAAAATAACTCTGCGCTACTGAAGAATCGCAGCAGACTATCGCTGATATGCAGTAACTCTCCGTGCCTGAAGATGGCGCTCTCATCGGCTTTTTCAAGAGAAGGCGAAGCGTCGAGTGAAGAGAGGTTCTTGAATACGGGGAACTTAGGCGCCATGCTGTCAGCTTGGCGCGCTAAAACGAGACGCTCGCTGTGCGAAGTTGCCTTTCCGCGATGGAAGAAGCGGCCCCACGGAAGCGTCAGCGAGGTCCGAAGTATTGTGTTCTGGGCTGCCACAGCAATGCAGGAAACACCAAGGGACGCTCTCCACGTGTAATGCTGTATCAGTGTCCTATCTAGTCACAGCCGGCGAACACAGCCACGTTCGCGAAAGATAGAGCAAACATGACATGAGAGCTGAAAAAAAAAAGAAGGCAAACACTTCAACTTGACTCGCTGGGATTAAACTTAGCTTGATGCTTCGCGGCCATGTAAACGAGTCATGCTTGGCACAGGGGACGTAACTCCAAAACTTCTCGAATATTTTAATGCTATGACCATATAACTTTATTTTTTATGTATTTTTTCAGCACGCCGCAAACGTTTGCCCAGGACAGTACACAGCTGTTACTGCTATAGATACCACTTCAAAACAACAATTATATGCTTTCCATACACGTCAACACAGCACATCGATAGAGTATGCGACTTCACGTCGCCAGAATGAGACTTACCTCGAGGCATACATCATACACGGTATTATCAGGTAGGAGCCGAGAAATGCATTTCTCAGTGAATCGGGCGTCCTCCTCTTCCGTCGTCTGCTCCACATCATAAATTGACTAACGAGCTTCCTTCCTGTTTGTTCGATTCGCTTTTCGGAAGTGCTTTACCAGCTCAGAGATTTTTGTGAAACCGCAGTGCAGGCGGTAAATTGTGAGGTGACTCAAATGCAACGCGTGCTCTCTGCACGAGCACGTAAGCGAGCGGCAGCGCATTGGAGCGAAGAGAAAACGCATCATCTACATGCCTGATTACTACTTTTCAACCGAAGATGGCGCCGGCTGTCCGGAGTTGCAGCGCCACCATGCGTTGCTTTGGCTTCCCATTCACGCGCTGTCCGCACAGCCACAGAGCACGCGCCGCCGGGACACCTGATGCACGCAGGCGGAGAGCGGAAGAACGTCGTTGATACGCTCTTTCACCCCCGCTTACGCGTGGTAGATGTCCTGGCACGTGTGACGCGTCGTATGCAGCGAGTTCTGCCAGGTTGTTCCCTCCATCAGATTGCAAATGAGTTCTTCGGAAACCCGCAATGTGGCGCAAGGGTTTGAAAAGGAAAAGGAGGCAACCACCCATTTGTAGCCCCAAGCAACATAGAAAGAAAATACTCTTAGTTGCTTAATTGTATCGTGTGAGGAGGGGAGTTAAGATTTGCTTAGTCGGACCTTTGACATCATTTTTTATGCACAAGGTTATGGTCAGTGGCTTAGCCAGGGTTTGCCACACCGTGCCCATTGTTGGTAAAGCTGAAACTTAATTACCCCCCCCCCCCGCCACGTATTTTTTAGATGCGAAGCGGCTCTTTGACTAGCACGTGTAACGCTGTCCCTCCGTCCACACCGCGCTCTCCTGGTTGCAGGTGTTGGGGCGGTGCCAAGTAGGTCACGCCTTCCCTCGCAATGTGAGCGCGTTGACGTCACCCTCTCTCTAGGCTGTCGCCGCTCGTCGCGTGTCATCTCTCTCGCTTAACCCTCTCCATCGCTCACAATGTTCAAGCTCACATCGATCGAACAGTCTTTCTGCGATGATACTTACAGGAATCCCAAGCCGCATCCCGTGTCTTTGCGTCTCAAACAAACGATCACTCGAGTAAACGCTACACCGAGTTTCGCTTGAAACCGTTCTTCCGGCACCAGCGTCGACGCCCGTTTCAACCGGGTCAACGCCATGCGCACCACTGCTGCTTCGCATTCCATCAGGGTTTTCTTCGGGGAGATGTTCCATAATTTTTCGCCATACGGCATGAAAAGCACAAAATATCAGCCCCACATTTGGCTGCTTGGATACAGCTTCACATGAAAGAGGTAAATTAAATAAATAAACAAAGTTCTTTACCTCTTTGATCTGAAGCTGGATGGCGACGCCGACGGTGAAAACCAGCTGAGAGTGTCCAGAAATAATTGCTAGCGCAAAAAAAAAAAAAAAACCTCACAAGTTTTTTTTTTTTTTTTTTGCATTCGCCAAAGACCACTACAACATAATTCGGAATGGTCATTTTACCGCACGCGTTTCATAATGCGAAATGGGATATCAGGGCTTTAGCCCCGCAAAGGCGAGGTTAACGCGCAGCTGGTCAGGTCACGTGCTACTTGCGCTTCTTTTTATTAGACGCATAGACGGCGGTGATAGAAAAGATCACGTGGCTCGAGCGCCTCATGAGCGGTAACGCAAGTTCAATAGGAGTTGCGAAGTATATCTGCTACACGTGTGCTGTGCGAGCACCTGTGTAGCTTCTTACTTTTAGGGGCGAAGCTCCTTATAGCAGCACCTGTTTGTCCCTCGTAGTCATAGTAGTAGTCGTAGTGTGTAACCAGTCTCACATTTTCACCTCCAAGGCGGTGTCGGTGAGAGATTTCTTCTGTGCGTTGTTGAACAATAAAAAAGTCGCAGCGTGCGCGCTAACTAAAAGCCGAATTCTCCTGTCTCTCATTCCCCTTTAGCAGCCATTGGCATGTACATTGAGCACTGTCTGATAAAAAAGGGTAGCTACGTTATATTCGCTGGGCATAACCTCCTTGGTTTTAGAAAGGTTTAGCGAGCGTTGAGCCACAGTGCCATGAAAACAGTGAACTAGTCTATACCATGAACTCGAGGTGGTTGAAGGTGGGAAGTAGACACGAAGCGCAAGCCGTAAGAAAGTGTGCGTGTGCCACCTCTCGTTTAGTCCTTGAAATGTCCGCTGCATGGCGGTGCATATGCGGAATATATGATGAAAATATGCGAGATGGTGGTACTTGGAGTGTTGAATAGACGAACGAACGGACACACAGACAGATGCATGGACGGACTCACGAATGGCTGCACCAACAGATGGACGCACGGACGGACGCAGGGGCCGATGCATGGACGAACGCAAGGATGGACGTGCGGACGCACGAACAGACGCACGCGCGGACGGGCGAATGGACGCACGGACGGTCACACAGACGGACGGAAGCAAGAACGAATGAACGGACGGATGCTTCGCCCCACTCTCCATCATTCACTCCGTGAATATGCTGCCATTTTTTTGTTGTTGATGACGACTGATTATATCTCAGCCCCTGGCAGCTTACAGCCGTCCTAATGTTGTAATTCAGCTTGTGTTACCCCTGGTGCTATTGAGCACTTCGGCCACGTAATGTTAACGTATCCGTTTTTCCGTCATGACGACTGAACAGGGTCTTCTTGCAAATTATTGTTTCAAGTACTGAAGTGGCATCGCTGTACTGCGGTTGAGTGCCACTCAGGGTATCTGGGTTCTATACCGAATTGAATTCTGATTTATTAGGGCTACTTGTATTTTTCGAGCCACATGCCGCATTTTCAAGACTAGTCTATTGAAGTACTTGAGGTTGTCGCCTTAAGAATAACACAGTTGTATAAACTGAACTAAGCTTGTACGCAGCCTTCGATGTATATATTTTTAACTGTATAGAATGAATTACAGCAGTGACTACAGTATTCAATGTGATACCTAGTAAAAGACCTTGAAATAAAGCTCAGACATAACAGTTAAAATTATTTCAAAATAAGACACACCAATTCAGCTAAATATTTCATTAATCAGACAAATTGGTTATTTCAAATTGGGTGTTATTGAACCAAAGGCAGATGAACATCACCGTTGAATGCGGTGACTAATTTACACAACGCACGCACCGAAAGACCATAATAAATTTATTCATCCATCCATCCCGCAAATGCATTCGTATCTCACATAAACGGGTCAGAGTTTCCGTTGGGTATATTTGAAAACGAAGTTCAAACTCAAGCTAATGCAGCCAAAAGTAGCCATTTGCCGTTTAATTTTATCGCATAGAGAGAGAGGCAACTTTTTTTTTATTTGATAAAAGGTTTCTGGGCTAGTGGATGGGGGGCTCAGTCCAGGGCTCCAATGGCCTTTGCGGCTTGCTGGGCTTGGTCGAGCAAATCCAGCTGGCTTTTCCGATCGCCAAATTTGTAGCCAAATAGAATATAAGCAGTATTATGATATGGAGCTCACATTACCGAACAATAAATGATGTCATTTTCAATATGTGCGAATTTTGAATATATGTGAATATGTGAGAAGTATGGGCCTAACATTTCCACTGTCGTTTAGTCGCCAAGCCGTAAGTCATCATCATCATCATCATCATCACCAGCCTGGCTACGTCTACTGCAGGACAAAGGCCTCTCCCATGTTCCGCCAGTTAACCCGGTCCTGTGCTTGCTGCTGCCAATTTACATCTGCAAGCTTCTTAATCTCATCTGCCCACATAACCTTCTGTCTCCCTCTAACCCACTTGCCTTCTCTGGGAATCCAGTTAGTTACCCTTAATGACCAGCGGTTATCCTGTCTACGCGCTACATGCCCGGCCCACGTCCATTCGCTCTTCTTAAGTATAAATTGAAAATAAATATAGATATCTTAATAATTTCACTGCACTTACGTTCGCCTCAGTAGTACGGTGGTCGCGGTGCTGAACCGGAAGTCACGGGTTCCATTCCGGCCTCGGCGGTCGCATTTCGACAGAGAGGAAATACTAGACGCCCGTGTACTGCGTTGTCGGTGCACGTTAAAGGACGCCATAATGGCCGACGTTTCCAAAGCCGTTCACAAGGGTGTGCTTCATAATAAAATCTTGGTCGAGGTGCCTGATATCCCCCATACTATTAGTGCGCCTGCATATGATTTATGCCCCATGTAGCGCGTGTCAAAGTAGCTTTGTAGCATTCCAGCCAACGAGTCCGAAAGAACATTGAAGGTTTCACGCTATTTTCGAAGTGGCAGATTGAATTAACCCCATTATAATGAGAGTTGCAGCGGAAGCACAAAAGTGCTGGAAGAAAAGCAAATGCAAGGCCTCTTTGCCTTCCGTTCCTCGCCTTTCGTTAACTTTTCTTCCAGTACTTCCGTGCTTGTGCTGCAACCCTTATTATAATTATTGATTGACTTATATGTGAGGTTTAACGTCCCAAAACCACCATATGATTATGAGAGACGCCGTAGTGGAGGGCTCCGGAAATTTCGACCACCTGGGGTTCTTTAACGTGCGCCCAAATCTGAGCACACGGGCCTAGCTACAAGATTTCCGCCTCCATCGGAAATGCAGCCACCGCAGCCGGGATTCGATCCCGCGACCTGCGGGCCAGTAGCCGAGTACTTTATTTACTAGAACACCGCAGCGGGGAACCCTCATTATAATGGGCTTAGACCAACTAGACCAAATAGCCGTTCTTCTTGGAATAAACCCAGCTTTAAGTATAGTTTGATGTGAATGATGATGATAAGCAGTTCTGGTTGCGTATCTACGTTTCTATAGAGTGTACTGAGAATAGCGCGTGCTGTGCATTAGAAACTGGTGTCAGCAAATAGATGGCATGAGTAATGCCTGCAACGCGTCTTAGGCCGTCCAAGCGTCCCTCCATTTTTGTGACTGCGGCACGTTGAGGTTGTCTCAATGCGCACCAGCCTTTTGGCGAAGGGACGAGAAAGACTCGCAAAACAATGGGCCTATAATCTGCAAATAATAAACAAAAGGCCAACTTGAGAGTTTCCGAATTGGCGCAAGCCACCAACGGCAACACTGCAAAGAGTGCACGAAACTTTCACTTCAGAATCTGTATGCAACCGCATACATAACCACTACTTTCGCATGATGATAACCAATCATAATCATGATAGTATATTGATGGTACTTCCGTTTTGGACACACTGCACGGAGCTTTAAGCAAAAATGCTCTCCCACTGCGAAATAAATGTCGTCGATGCTGCCGTAAAAGCTTAGGCCCTCGGCCGCTGCCACGGAGGAAGGAAGTCGACACTGCATTATTAAAACAAACGAAAAACAACCCCTCGCTCTTCTTTTGCGTCGCTTCTATGGACTTTTCTCGTCGTGGCTGATTATTCGAAAAATATTCGCTATTGAGAGTACAAACTATTGAATTTGAATTGCGAAGGAAATAGGACGCTATTTGATTCGGTATTGGAACTTTTCGAATATTTGTACACCCCCGCCCAAACACGTACCCAGCTATGGTCAACGCTGCGACTGCCCTTGAAATGGTAACAACTAACAAGTAAGAACGAACCCTTTTAAACCTAACGCAACATATCCATATTTCTAGTTATGTCCCGGTACCTCTTTTATTCAGGATAATTTCATACTATCCAAGTGGTATCCGCGATCTTCACCATTCCTTCGCTTATCTTGCTCGCAGCAGATATGGGCACGAAGAAGAAGATGAAGTCAATCAAAGCCCTCTGTCTCCAATCGCATCTGACAGCCTGCATCGCTCACTGCTCAGATATACTCCTTTTTCGATTTTCGGCTTTTCTTTCTATATATTTTTTTCAACCAAAAATTACGTTGTGTTTGAAAAACCATAAGCCTTTTAGTTAAGATCCTGCCACCCGGTTTTTGGCCGATCCCCCTTTGTGGGTGTGCGCCAGAGTATCAAGGATCATTATCATCAACGGCCTGTCCCCGCAAGACGTGTACTGGGACCCTCGGTACAATCGGTACTTCTTCATGGGCAACCTGCAGCCACGTCCCGGTGAGGCGCCCAGTGACGCGACCAATGGCGCCGACGGTGCCTCGTTCGTGGAGCTCGTCTCGAACGCACCCACACGCAAGCCTAGCTCGATTCTCGTCGCCGAAGGGCGGCACCCCGTCAAGAGACGCCGCCACGTCTCCTGGCTTCCCGATCGTGCCCAGAAGAACGTCCCGGAGCCCACTAATAGCCCACGGGATTTGGGCCGTTTGGTCGCTTGCTCGTGCACACTGTGCGCCTTCGCGGTGCTTCTCATTCTCGCCGTTGCGCTCGGGGTGTCAGGTGCGTTGGACGATGCCGCCCTTGCCGCCGGAGTCTTCGAGACGACCACGTCGGCCGACGACTCCTTGTCCGAACGGCACGCTCACAATTTCACGAAACTCAGAGTGTCGTCGCCCTCCTCGGCTGCAATCTCTGCGGTCGCGAACTCAACAAAACTTGCGAGTGTCGCGAACGACACGTCATCGTATGCGAGCGTGGCAGCGGAAGAGTAGAATGATACCGTGCCCGAACAGACTTCCCTTATATGTGTTTGTGGACGCTATTGTGACGTTTGCGTGACCTCTGAGATGGCGAGTACACAAGTAGTTTCTCCGTGGCCTGATTAACTTGCCTGTGGCCCAATACCATTCTTCATGGCCGGGGCCTTTAAGAAAATGCTAAATCCATGCCACAACTTCCACGCAGCGGACTTCTAGAGCTCCCATTACGTTAAATTTTGCACTATGAATGCCTCTAATTCTATATGAATCATAATACTGGAATGTCTTGCGAACACAAGGGCAATGAATCCTAAGACTCTTTGAAGGCGTTATAGTTTACATGAAAAGTGCTGTATTTCCTCATATGACGTGCCATCAGTAAGCAATAACCGAGAGAAGCATGTGATAATTTGTTCCAGTTCCGTATCAAAGGGGTCCGGAATCACTTTTGCAAGTAATCATCGAATAACATGAGTGTCGGAGCTTATTGTCTCGCGAATAGATCGCCGCGAAATTTCTGTAAAAAACGAGCCCTCTTTTTGGACCCTTCCGCCACCTTGCGGGATTTCGCAGAACTCACTTGCATTCCACATGGCCTGCGAGATCTCAGATGCCATGCATTGCGTGATTCCTTTTCGTGAAATAAACAGTACATCGGTCAACAGTGCATGAACACAATATTAAAAGAACAATGCGGGAAAACAGATGTCCTGTTTTACCTGTGGCTTTGCAATGCAGCTATTGCGGTTGCACGCCAGAATTAAGCGATACACCAATATTGTTTTAGAGTGGAGAAGATTACGTCTGAAGTAGAAAATGACTTTTTTTTCTGTTGGGAAGCACGAAAGCGGATGCGTCAGTGAAGAGTATTTTATTTTATATATCAAACTTACATATTACTGAATCAATAATAATATAGTAATACGTAATGTGGTTCACGCCATCTCCTGTCGCCGACAAGAGCTCTCGCAAGTGGTGCCCCGTCCTCGGACTTCTGTGACCGTGTTTCATCTTTCCTATCTCTTCTGTCATCGCTAGCTGTCCTTGCGCATCTCTCTCTCTTTCTCTCTCTCTCTGTTTTTAATCCTATCCTTTTAATCCCTCCTTACCCCCATCCCTTGTGAGCTACTGTTCAGGTGTCGCACGCTGATGCAGACAGTTACGGGGCTCACTTTTCTCTTCTTTTCCCTTTTTATAACCACAAAACGTTGCAGAACCGCGATATGACTATTTGAGACGACGTAGTGGACGGTTCCGGAAATTAAGACCACCTGGGGTTCCTTCACGTGTACCCGAATCTTTACACACGGCCCTCGGGCGTTTCCGCCTAAACATCGAAAACGCGGCCGCCGCATCAGTACAGGCCAGGCAATCGCATGTCGTCCGTTACGAAACACATCCTTCACAAACCCAGTGACCTACAGTGTATGTCACCCGGGAGCTTATTCAGATAAATGTATAAACTGTAATGCTGGTGTTGACCAGAATCTGAGGGCATGTCTGCGGAGCCGATGGTATATTGTATAGGACCGTACCGGGTGAGATAGAATGCCGTGCTGCCTAGTTGAGCTCCAGAAGATTAACCATCGTGTAGAACCCGATGCAGGGCAACTTGTTAGTCTCTCCTGCGATGCAGAGCCCATGTCGTGTGTGTGTTTGTGTGTTGGTGTGTCTTCTGTTTGAGCTTTTTATACCTTCAAGCGCAAGTAAGGCTTAACTGATCTAACTTGATGATAACCGCTTCAGGATGCATGACACCAGCAATGCCCCTATGGTTACGACCTAATGTGTCGCTCTCAATGGTGAAGCGACGAACGTAATAATTGAGTGGCTAAGACATGCAAAGAAGGTGTGCCCCCATACATACGATTCGACCCGAGTGACAAGTGTATAGAAACTGAATAGTAATACGTTGTGGTCTACGCCATATTTTCACAAATTTATCATAGAGAGATGCAAGCGAGAGAAAAGGGAAAAAATGAAATACTTCCTGTTCTGATAGTAGAAAATTCTTTGTAGTTCTTATTTAGCTTTGAACTTCCGGTAGTGTGGTTGTACTCCTGTTTTTTATTCCTTCACTTTTATTCTCTTGTCTATTCTGTTTAGACGTAGGTACAAAACGACACGTGCACTTGTTGTAGCCGCGCACGTCTGTACACTGTCGCAAGCATGTGGCAGCCAGGCTTCGGTGAAGTTGCACGATAACAGAAATATCGTCTCTGGGAATATCATGAGGGACTTGGTATAGGTGTGCTTAGCAAAGACTGCGTGCTAGAGCCTGCATATATTTCTGTGTTCGCACAGGAATGTACGGTTCTGTTTTTTGCATACATTTTGAGTCACTTTCTGATAAAAAGCGCAGTTGATGTAGCGGTTACGGTGACCTTGATGAGCGTGTATTTTCGCTGGAATGTGGCAATTGAATGAGTGGTTTCATATTGCATGACACCTATGTGCGACCGCGGGATACATATGACTAACAAAAGCAAACTTTATTTAGGAAAAACTAAATTTCCAAAAATAAGTTTGAATCACGCAGATGATTTTCACGTCTCAAGCGAGTGTCCTTCCCACATTGCCGAAAAGCGGCTAAAACCTGTTCAACAAAACTGTCAGTAAAAATGCAGCTCTTCTTGAAATGAAAAAAATAAAAATAAAAATAAATAATACATTTAAATCCTCTCAATCATTCGTTCATTGCAGACTGCAATTCAAGGTGGTAGCAAAATAGGGGAGCAAAATGGCAGAGCACAAGGCAACTCAAGAGCTCACTTACAAAACAAATACGTTTGTTTCGCAAGTGGAGCTCATTGTAGAAACAGATAAAAGTGGACTGAAGATAAAATTTCAGTGACGTCATGAAATTACCTACAGACATGCTCCGGAACGCAGTCGTGCGCCATTATGCTCATCGCACTACTAAACGGAGGCGCACATTTCTTTATGAGGCACGGAATAGAATAAATATTTAAAATAAATGGAAAAGGCACTTGATTTATTGATATGTGAGGTTTAACGTCCCAAAAACACCATATGAAGATGAGAGACGGCGTAGCGAAGGGCTTCGAAAATTTCGATCAACTGGGGTTCTTTAACGTGTGCCCAAATCTGAGCACACGGGCCTACAACAATTCCGCCTCCATCGGAAATGCAGCCGCTGCAGCAGGGATTCGATCCGGCGACCTGCAGGTCAGTATAGCCGAGTACCTTAGCCACTAGAACACCGCGGCGGGGCAAAAGGCACTTCAAACGAGATGCAGGGAAGAAAATAACGTGGTAACTCTTTTGAGCTCGTGATGAAGCGACCAAAAGAGGTGAACTGAGTTGTTTCAAGAGAAACTGGCTGGTACTACTGGTTGTGTCCTCCGTCCACTTCAATAAGTGCTGCAAAGCAGCTAACTAATTGCGTTATAGCCCGGAAGTGAGCTAACCGAGCTTACTCTTGCAACCGCCGCAACCCAATCAGCGTTCTGCGATTATCGATGTCTTCGTTATTCGCGAAACAGCGAGAGGAACAGTGTCAAGGACAGTGCTCGAAAGGCGTGACGAACAGTGCCACGCTTGTAGGTATTATCATCACCATCTTCGACATGATCATCATCATCATCAGCCTGACTACGTCCACTGCAGGACAAAGGCCTCTCCCATGTTCCGCCAGTCAACTCGGTCCTGTGCTTGCTGCTGCCAATTTATACCCACAAACTTCTTAATCTCATCTGCCCAGCTTTATACCTTCTGTCCCCCCCTAACCCGCTTGCCTTCTATGGGAATCCAGTTAGTTACCCTCAATGACCAGCGGTTATCCTGTCTACGCGCTACATGCCCAGCCCATGTCTATTTCTTCTTCTTGATTTCAACTATGGTATCCTTAACCCCAGTTTGTTTCCTAATCCACTATGTTATCTTCTTGTCTTTTAAGGTTGCACCTACCATTTTGTAGGAAGTATACGTAACTGTTTTTCCGGCTGTTCATACGGCTTCCCATCGAGGCCAACAGGTCACACAGAGAGCGCCCTCGATCGATGCATCGCAATGAACACGTAGCTTCCTTCCAGCTCCCATAACAACTAGTTGTCTCCTGTAATAGCCTGTTCGCATTACGTCATGGTTTAATAGCAACAATAGTGCTACGCGTGTTCCTCCCGTCTTATGGTACTTCCGTTTCATGATACGTCGCTACAAAATACATGAACCATTGCCACTACAAGTGCAAATCTTGGCCTGCTATGACAGCCATATTTTGGCTCTTCTTGGCCATTTTATATGCCAAAACGTTCCCTTAAATAAATATCCCCACACTTAGTTCTACAAGCGGCCACGCGTCACGGTTCACTTGCAACCGCCGCGTGCAACTCGTAATTGCACAAGGACATGCTTGTGCATCGCGAAACCAGCTGGCCCTCCGCAACGCCGGAAGGTAAAGAAGAAAAAAAAAAAAACGAGCGAATGAATGCAGTGAAAAGGAGGCTAGGAAAGTTGCGCGATCTCCCGCCGAGTGTGCGGAAACAAAACAACTTTCGCACGCGCCCCTCTCAAGCACGTGGTCTGCACATCCCGTCGAAAGGGGGAAGAAATAAAACGCGCCGCTCGCAATCGTGACGGGCATTGAAAAGCAGCCACCAGTCCGAGTGAGAGCCGACCTTCCAGCAAGAAACATCGCCTCGCAGCCATGGCAGCCACGCTTCCAGTCTTCGTCGTCGTCGTCTTCGCCCTGGTTCTCGGTAAGCCACCAGAACAGTTTCACGTGAGTCGTCCTACAAGCCTCACACTCGAACCATCGCATGGTTTGGTCATGGCGTGCACTTAACAACGTTATGGAATACGGCGACAGAGAGGCGCGCTGTAGGGTTTGTTTGGACGCTTAGATTTAGGTGCATGTTAAAAAAAAAAAAGAACCCTGCAGGTGGTCGAAGTTTCCGCAGCATTCCGCAGCAATGATTCCCATAAGCATATCGTTGTTTTGAGGCGTAAAACTACAACGATTCGTGTTACTATTATTTCAGGTTAAAGGCAAATATAAATTGCGAAAAAAAAAAAACATATCGACATAGCCACCCCAAAAAACAGGTCCCACACGTAACCGTACGCCGAATTAATCACCCAGATAATTTATGTCACCTGAGAATAAGTCAATCGAAAGCTTGAAGCATTTGCTGATCATCTTGCTCATGACGTATTAGCCTTAACTGAGATAGACCATCTGTGGTGCTTTGCGTAACTTCTTTTCGCCTTCAGCGCCAAATAAAGTGCACTAAACGCACTAACTATATTCATCGGGTTCAGTTCAGTCAAGCTTGAGAAATATTTTCATTCCTCATTGCCTTCTTCAAGCAACAACCAATTCAAGTACGACTACGTTTTAATAAAGGTGACGTGTTGCTTTGATGGGCTGCTGTCCTTAAAATACTGGTGGAAAACGTCTAAAGTGCAGTTTCTGTAAATAGTAGAATCCTCTGCGATTATGGCTGCATAGCTGCTTCGGGCGGTTTTTTAATGGCCCACAAAGCTGCTATAATATGCGCACTAAACTTCACTGCAGCTCCAGCTTCCAGAGTTGTCTCTTGCAATGACGATGGTGATAATAGTCCTGAAGAAGGGCGACATAATTTCTTGCGTTTTTTGAGGGAGCATGGCTATGCACTGATATTCGGGGGTGTAAAAACAGCTGGCAATTTTTTTTCTTGAAAATTTCTGCACTTCACGTCTGCTTTGCTATTAGGCAATAGGGCGAAATGAATCAAGGCTCGTTTGTTTGTCGGCCGCAACATAATTAAAACGGAGAACGAAGCCAACGTCGGCATAGGGTACATTATTGGTCCTTTTTAACTGTAGTGTAATAATTGTGACGTGAAAGTATAGAACTGAAGGTGGATAAAAAAATCAACTTGCCGTCTGTTGGAACCGAACCTATACAACCTTCAGATATCGCGTTCGATGCTGTACCGATTCGATGCTGTCTCTCTCACTTCCAGAAGCATAACTAGGGCAAGCTATTATCAGATGGTTGCTTAACAAGTTGTGCTTTTGTTGTGGAAGTCTGAGAAGTACATAAACACCTAGCAAGTAAATAAATGAAAAGCTTTTAACAATAACTATCAGCTCATGTTTTACATGCTACCCATTCGACAAGCTTTCAACGTTTCTTTACACGCCTGACCTGTTTATTTCTTTTTTTATTATGATAATCGTCACCAAGTCGGAAACACAAAAAAGCGTGCGAAAACAAAAAAAATTAAAGAAAAGGATAGGAAAGCCGCTTTTTTCCCCTTAATTGCCGGCACACAGCTCTTTCTGCAACATTAAAGGAGCACTGAAACAAAATTTTGACGACGACACTATCAGTGAGCTAGATTTCTGTAGAGGCATACACATCTACGAAGTGTCAAGGACAAATACAGCCTATAACATATTTAAAATCAATATTAAAAGCCATGCCGCACAACTGAATGACATGCGGAGCCCCTCGCGTCGCCGACATTCATGCGGTGGCTATGTAAACAAACCTACGTCACGAGTTTGTGTTGGCATGGTTGCTTGCGCTAACTGCGACTTCTTCCTCTGTACCTGCAGCTATGCGTGTGCTGGCTGTCAGTGCCAACATTACTATAGATACTAGTAACGTTGGCACTGACAAACAATATTGAATACTAGTAACATTGGACAGTACCAACGTTACTACACCGGAGCTAGTAACGTTGGTCAGTACGGCGTCCGCTCGCATGCGACGCCACGCCACAGTTTTCTACGGTCACGTGGTCTGCTGTGTTTACCTTAACACTGGTACTGCTCCTGCCTCTAGCTTGCTGCTCTTTGAAACCGAAACTGAGACTAAGGCGCTCTAAAAACGCCTCTAAATAAATAACCTTTGCGCACTCACGCCAATGATGTTTCCCGCTTTGATCAGCGGGTCATAACATGACCCCCCCACACACAAATAAATAAACAAAAAAAAGAAAAAGGGACAATCTTTTTGTGTCAGCGCTCCTATAGGCGCAAGCTTCAAGTTCAGGAGGTCATGATACTCTCGTTGCTTGGCGTGTTCTCTTCCTTGTGCCAAATGTAAAGCTGATCTACTATTAACGCAAAGCTGGCCGCTCGAGTGCCTGTTATCGACCCGCCACGGTGATCCACTTGGTATGGTACTCGACTGCTGGCCAACAGGTCGCAGGATCGAATCCCAGCGGCGGCAGCTATACGTTTTCGATGGGGGGGGGGGGTGATTTTAAATGAAAAAAAAAAAGACAAAAGTGAGCCCCATAACTCTCTCAGGGGGAGGACACTCAACAGTAGCTCACGAAGGATGGGGGTAGAAGAGAAGGGATTAAACGGATAGGATTAAAAGGTAGAGAGAGAGAAGGAGAGAGCGAGGCGCAGGGACAGCGAACGACGGAAGTAAGGAGAAGACAGGAAAGATGGACACGGTTGCAGGAATCCGAGGACGGGACACCACTGGCGACGAGAGCTCTTGTCGGCTACAGGAGATGGCGTAGGGCTAATCCAGTCAGCCAGAGCTACGCTGTCGACGTCGTCGGAGAACGGCGTCTGGAGGGGGCGTAGGACCAACCCAGTCGGCCAGAGCTGCACTGTCTTCAGAGATCGCGAGGGCACAGCCGGTCGGCACGGACTCCAGTGAGCGAGTCTTTTCGATGGAGGAGAAAATGCTTGATGGTCCATGTGCTTAGATTTAAGGGCGCGTTAAAGAACACAAAGAGGTCGAAATTTCCGGAGCTTTCCTCTTGGTCATATCGTGGTTTTGGACCCTCGAATCGGATATCATTGTTCCCGGTCACCGAAACCGCATTACGAACTTACAATGAGAGCAATAGTGTGAGTGAAGTGATACTTATTACTTAATGCCGAATACTTTTGGGGCTTTGAAGAGGGGATATAGCGTCGTCTCAATACCATGGTATTTTTTTATTCACCCACAAGATTTCTATTTGCTCGCATGAAGCGTCCAGCCAGGCCAACGAATGCGTCTCCAAGGGCTTCGGCTGTCTCCCTCAATCAGACTGTCCACAGGAGGCTCGCCTGAGCTACGGGGGATGCTCGACCGTCTGTTGCGACTTGTGTAAGTCTGTTTTCTCAATAATCAGCCTCCGTTTTCGAGGCACACTTGTTTGAGTAAAATAAGACCCATTTTTATACGAAAATATTAGCTCATTCAGTGAAACATACTGTCACAGGAACGAGGATATCCGAAAGAAAGGATGAACTGTATATGCAGAATATTACACGGGCAGTCATACAGCCAAGATGGCAGAACACCACCAACAACGCGAGCGCAATAGCAATCTGCGTCTTTGTCGCCTCGATCAAGCATTCTTTTTTGTTCGTCGCCACTTGTAACAATGTTTCTTTCCGCTTGTTTTATCGTTTTAAAGGTATTCCGCATAACGTGTCAGGTTTACGTTCGTTAAATATGGGCATGGTGGGTGTGAAACTCGAAGTAACAGAGAACAATGGTCACTCACTTCCATAAGGGGCTCGCATGTGACTCAAACCTTCGTAGTGCAACATGAATTCGCACGCTCAGCCGGGCTGACGTGAGCAGTGGGTTGCCTGCAATGGTAAGCAGGTTGCCTCCAATGGTAACCAATGTAATGTAAATGTGAAGTAAGAAAAGTGGGTGAAAAGATAACTTGCCGTGAGAAGGAACCGAGCCTACGAGCTTCGAATAACACGTTCGATGCTCTACCACTGAGCTACCCCGGCGGCTATCCCACCAACCACTTCATTGGGTTTATATGCGAATTTAAACATGGGAGTGTCAGTCAGCGCCACCTGTAGCCATGGCAGCGGGTGTGGTTTTTCTTATTACGGCAAGTTATCTTTTCATCCACTTTTCTTTTTTCATATATACATTACGATTGGGTCTAATAACTACCCCTGTACATTCCTTGGCATTGTTTTCTGTTAGATTTCGTTTAATTAACATATATACACTTGGCCGTTTTGCACTTGAACGTGGTGTGGTTTAACGGGGGAGGGGGCTCGTTATATGTAACCTAAAGTGTTCCATTGTATCATTGTTTTTTTATTATTGTTCAGCGAAACTGACTGGCTGCAAAGGCAAGGGAGGCGAGTGCAACCCGCTCGACCGCCAATGCAAAGAACTGCAAGCTGAAAGCGCATCCTGCGGAAAGGGCAAGAAGTGCTGCGTCTGGCTCCACTAACCGCATTTCGTCAACGTTCGGTGACTCTTATAGGGGCGGCGCACAATGTCGTCGTGGATCACGAGGATATCGCACCGAGTTGCTAATAAAGGTGACCAATAAACATTCTCTATGACACGAATAAGATGCTGCCAACCTCTGCTCTTTCCTCGAGCGTAAATAATAAACCAAGTCGTCGTAGGCATGGATGACCGCGTATGACGGATACGACTCGCCACTATAGGTCATCTAGAACGTTTTGTAAGGGTCTTGCTGTTGAGCACAGAGAGATAGAGGGGGGGGGGGTATTTACAGAAAGGCAGAGAGGTCGGCCTGAGCGATAGCTTGCTCTAGCC
Organism: Rhipicephalus microplus; assembly: GCF_043290135.1. Lineage (NCBI taxonomy): Eukaryota > Metazoa > Arthropoda > Arachnida > Ixodida > Ixodidae > Rhipicephalus > Rhipicephalus microplus. The sequence continues at coordinate 33,615,146 of NC_134703.1, forward strand.
TGCTACTCTACACTGGGGGAGGGGTAAGGGGAGAAGACTAACGGATGACAATTGTGACATAGAGAGGTGAGTATGTAGAATCATTTCTAGCTGAGACAAATTTTATAGCCGCGCGTATAGTCCTGGCTAGCACAGAAAAGGACAGTTTCAGCAAACAATAGGACGTGAGAAAGATCGTTCCAACATCTTGGAAGCACGGTTTAGCAACATGGCGTTCTATGTGAGGTCGTTAGTTTGTGTGGCGCCTGATCACTTGAAATATCTGACTTTTCATAAGGCATAGCCAGGGCTACACTTCTACATTGTTCCGGAGACGATCGGTTTATAAACGCTCTCGCGGGGTCATGATGTGGACGAAGGGAGCAGACTGCAGGTCGAATATATTTACCTGTTTATTTGGGCAGAACTTGTGGCCACGAAAAAAGGAAGTCAGATTACAGCAAGGCAGTGGCACTGATAGCGGCGAGCTGGGCGTCGGCCGTCGATCAACTGACAAGCGATAAAGCGCGTCGGCATTTATACACGTGTCATCGAACATTCTTGCGATAACGCTAGCGGCCCCGTAGGTTCCAGAATAATCTATAATGTTCGCGAAGTGGGCGTAATCTTAACAAAACGATCTAATACAGCCTTGATGCTTCCCAAACACTGCAGGTGCAGTTCGCGCCGAGAATTACTAGCAGTTTAACGGGGCGATAACAAAATGTGATGAAGGAATGTGGCAATACAGTCATGCCCAAATATAACAATATCCTAGTACCACGAAAATTCCGTTGGTTTGACCGGGCATTGCGTAAATGTGTTTCATAAAAAAATCAAAATAATGAGACAACAAGCTGTTGGGATAGAACTGTAATATCGGATGTTATATGCGACACACGTCAGTGATAAGGATGACACAGTAGCAGGTTCTTAGGACGTGCTTTCATGACAAGGCTCCAACCCTCATAGATGGCTATAAGGAAGTGTGATATTCCGGACGCTGAAACTCTTCTAAGTTTTATTTTCGGGCACTTCGCTCAAACTGCCCTCTTCTCCTCCTGCTCGTTTGTGTTTGGGAGAGAGTGAGCAAAGCGTACACATACGCGCCGTTAATGAAAACATTTGGTGCCTTGACGAAGAGATGTTTACTATAGTTCACTAGCGACATCCCTTGGTCAGGGATTTTTTTTTATGTAAAGTATTATCAACCCATCATCTTACCTTCAGTATTGGGTGAAACGTTCAAGCAAATCGATTTCGAATGGGGGTGAGAGAAACACGAGACGTAATTCAAATTCGACGCAGAGGACAAGCACCCTTCTCGAATGGGGACAAATCAGAGAGAAGTGTGATCCATCTCGATGCAAGTTGTGCATTTCGAGCTGAAGCAATGCTCACACTACAACAACTGGAGGTCTAGTGAATAGCAATTGACTTTTCTGCGCATTGACTGTAACAAATTCCTGTGACTATAGTTCCAAGTGGACGTATTGGCATACGGCACTGATGTGAAGTCAGTGAACTCGACTTTGCTGCCACTAGGTTTGTCAAGCAGATTAATTTTGGAGATTAGATATCATTCTTTGACCCCTACTGGATGAATAGCAACCTTAAAATCACCCAGAATCGGCGAGTATTCTTCAACGTGTGCTTGTTGGTCTCTCATTGTTCATTCACTTGCAGTATAGCACAACATCAAACAATTACAAATGAAATAAAGACGTACACAGGCACTTGCGTCCATTTGTTGTTTTCTTGTGTATTATCGCTTGCTGCGCTATCCTATACACAGCATTCTACGGAACACCACAACAACCATCTTGTTTGACTACGCTTAGGACATGTGTGACCCACTTCGAGGTTCGGACGGCAGAGGTTACGATTTTGCAAGCGTTGCAGTTCTTCTATTACTCTATTTTCTAGTACGAATGCTACCTGCCTCTTCTGAAAAAAAATTTCGTCCTAATCTTCAGTGAAATATTGACCCCTACGACTTTTAATGTACCCAGCTTGTCAGAAAAAAAAGTCTTCAAGTTCCTTGACGATGGCTTGTAACATGAGCGAACCTTCATCTCTTTCGGTTTGAATAAGGTTGTAGCGAATGCCTCAATGCAGTCACAAGCTAGCAGCCTTGAACATGGTACTTCCACAACAAATAGTGGCATCGTTACTTTTCGTGCTGTTAACAAGCCTGAAGCCCAGAATTTCTCTGGAATGCAAATAGCTGCCCTGAGTAGTTTGTAAACTCAATGCCACAGCACGCGAATCTCGATACCAGGAAAATTACGTTTAACGTGTCCTCACCTCAGATGCAGATGCTCGCACCGACGTCGACCAATTACATCACCAATGTAGTCACTAAGGAAAAGTGTTGCCTACATGGGCCACGTGCGTTGTCCGTATGCAGTACTGAGGGTCCGTGAACTCAAGCTGTTGCTGAGGGACCTTGTTTCTTCGTTGTACCACACGTGGTTCCATCCGACATCCCCAATTCACCGTCGCGTCGCCGCAGACCTTTGTCAGCTGTCTTCTAGCCTGCACTTGCCGCAAGCACTAGTACACTGCGTCGACAGCACGTCGCCGAGTGTCTACTCGGGCTCGCACGCAGTACTCCCAGTACTGCCGCTAAACCGCATCGCTTATCGATGGTCGTTCCACGATAGTGGCTGCCCTTGTATCTTTTGTCGATGCTGATCTATGCGCATCGTCTTTCTCAGCTTCAACGGTAGTCGCTAGCTGTCTGTCGGATTACGCGGCTTCCAGGAGGTGCGTTTGCGTTGCTGAATCATCTATGTCACCACGATCTGGTCACGCATCATCCGTTGCTATGATTTCTGCGGTGTCGCGATGGTAGCGGTCGCCGAGAGTGGCGAGCAGCCGAATAGACGTCGCTGAAGCCTGCGCCCACAGGCGAAATCGAGGGGCGGTCGTTTTAAAAACAGCAACGTTTACTACAGCAGCTTATAGTTAGTACAAAGCCGGCCAGCACGACGACGTCGGCTGGGGCCAATCCCTCAAACATGACCTTAAATAACTTTCCTGTCTCTGCTCAGAGATCGATTCCCGGTGCTTGGCGGGAACAGGGGGGGGGGGGGGATGTCTTCGCTGGAACTCTATAAGTGGCATGCCTCCGTTTCCGTGGAAAGAAGGGCTCCCGCACGAGAACCATGTCTCTGGCACAACGCCGTCCAAAACTGCAGTCGTCCGCCTCCGAGTTCGAAGGTGAAATAGTAGTTTCCTTCTCGCCTTCACCTCGCTTCCTACAAACGCTATCTCCACCTCGCCACTGCTTTCCTAATAAAACGCGTAGAATGTTGGCACTACAAGGGTTGGACAAGCCAGGATTTCGCTCTTTGCGACGCTGCTGTCTCCTCTTGCGCATTCGCAAACGCAGCAAATGAAGCGAAACCAGTTTGTCGTGCATGATAGTCATGCGACACAAGCTAGAACGGGTGTGCGACTGCATGACAAATCAGAATCAATACAGGACTGCACAACCGATATATCTCGTTTTTATCGACCGATCGGGAGCTTGTTATCATCCTGAATTCCCATAAGCAGACTGCTCCGGCGTCAAGAATTGTGCCGCAAACATGGAAAACGCAGAGAGAGCTAAAATAGCGCGCTTGATGTACAGGGTCGTCCACTCTTAGTACGAACACCGCGCCGCGTGGCTGCGCTCCGCGGGGCGCCAGCGCTAGCGGTGCGGCCGCGCATCGAAGCTTATCGGCACAGGCGCACAAGAGCTTGGAGGCGGGGCTTCGTTTCGATTAAAAGCGCGGGAGCGCGCCGCGCCTGTTTTGCCGTGAAGCAAACTTAATGCACCTGAGAAACCACAAAGCGTTGCCGGAAAGCGGGCTTCGCTCAGCGCAACGTGTTGACAGTATTTGAGAAGTGAGCGGTCCCTCTTGTTTAAGTACCATAATACTTGTTTAATGTATACATTGTTGCAAACTCTAGAGTATTGGTTTTGCTTGGTTTGTAGTGCTTAAGTCAGTGAAAGAATTTTGGCACTGAGTGGTGCTCTGAGAAGTTCCGACTACCGAGAACTATTTAACGTGCACTGAAATTACGTGCGCACGGGTATTTCTGCATTTCTCCCGCATTTAAACACGGCACATGCTGCCGCGGTCGAACTTGTGTCTGCCGACTAATTTTAGCTGAGCTCTCGACGACTAAGCCTCCGCAGCGGGGCTTTCTGACGGCTCTGCACACTCTGCAAGTATCGAGATTCACGGGTCTAAAACATTGGCTTTGCGTGCTTGTTCTGAAGTATCGGAATGCTCTACAGCTTTACAAGTGTAAAGAAGTTTGCAGACATGGGCAGTTGGACACGAAGTTTATTGCTTGTGCGCTACGTGTCCCAAAGTTCGCAACTATCAGTAGCGGGTAGGTTCCCCTCCAGCTCCAATAACCGCATTAATTCTATTGGGGAGGCTGCTGTATAGGGACCGACAAATGTTGGTGTCGGCCCTGATTCGCTCCCACTCCTCTTGAACAATGGCCCAAAGCACGTCCGCTGAGACGGCACGGAGTTGTCGGTGCGCCAGCGCAAGCTTCATGTTCCCCCACACATTTTCAATAATATTTAAGTCAGGCGACTGTGGAGGCCACTCAAGAACTGCCACGTCGCGACGCTCTAAATATGCAGCAACTTTCTTTGATTTATGAATGGGGGAGTTGTCATGCTGCAGGATGAAATCGTTCTCTGGGAATGGTCCCCCAACGAGATATGGGAGCAGTACGTCGTCCAAGAGCCCGCAGTAGGCATCTGCCGTGAAGCGACCTTCAATTCTGACAAGGGGTCCCAGCCCTTGAGCGGTTACGGCGCCCCAAACGCTCACTGCCGAACGACCGCTGGCTGCCACTCGTTGCATGTATTCCGGCATATACCTGCAAAAAATCAACATAAGTTATTAGCGTCTGAATCAAATCCGAAGGACATGAATTATGTTCTAGGTGGTTCACTCTTGTAGCTGTTGGATATACAGCCGCCCATTTTTTTATCCTGAACGCGCGAACGTCGACCGCCCAGTCGATAAGCGCCGTTTAACGAAGCACATCGGCAAAATAAACGAGAATACGTGCATCCCTGCGATGAACAGTCCTGTGCAGCTGACTTCTGCTAGGCTGTTTCGGGAACCGCACACCAGGACGCCCGAAACATGCGCTTACAGACTCGATGGTCGATGCTCGCGCATTCAGGTTAAAAAATTGGCGGCTGTACTACATTGACGGGACCAAACAAGTTTTCACTTGATGACGTCATACAAAATATGGCAAACGGCGCCGTATTTTTCTCACCTCACATCGCAACATAGATGACAATTTATAACATACCCCTAGACTCTGGCAGAACGTCTTTTCTAAGTATCGCACAGTGCGAGTAAATTGTTTCTTTCATATCTACTATTTTATTGGAGCAAATACTCTCTATTCTATTACATCCAGTATCTTCTGGCCAAAGTTTGCCTGAACATGGCTTAAACTAAATTTAAACTTTTGGACTGGCATTATTATCAGCTGATCATATCTGTCCGCTGAAACAGAAGTATTCTCATTATTATTATTATTATTATTATTATTATTATTATTATTATTATTATTACTTTCGCTTATATGAACACATTTATCGTAAGGACAATATTTCCTGAATCTAAAAGGTATTGTGGTAGTTATTATGCAGAGAATGCAGTGACGGCAGGCAATGCGGCATTTGTCTTCTTTGAAGTAGTTTCATAACGGTTTCGGGCCACCAAAACACGTTCTGGAATACGGGAACTTAAGTAAGTGTTACCTACCGGCAGTTTTGGGGCCGCCAAACCCGCTGCCGCTGGTCCCACCTTGTCGTAAACGAAGATTCATCAGTGAAGACGACCTTCGCCCAGTGTTCCTCGGTCCATTGCAGGTGCTCTGTTGCAAAGTCGAGGCGTTTCTGCTTGTTCACTCCACTTACGATGGGCTTCTGAACTGCCGTTCGAGACTTAAGGCCTGCCGCGTACAGGCGACGTTTCACGGTCGTGTTAGAAACACGCGTCAGCCCTGTACTTTGCTTGATTTCATCAACAGTTGCGCTAGGATTGTCCACAGCTGCTGCCACTATGGCCATGTCCTCATTTTCGGTTGTTACTTGCGGGCGAGGTTTGCGTGGAGCATCCGTAATCTTTCGTTCGTTCCTATACGCCTGGATTATACGGTTAATTGTGGAGAGCGGCCGATTTTTCATTGCAGATATCTGCCTTTGCGTATGGCCTTGCAGGCTCAGGTCCACAATGTCCCTCCTTTCGCTTTCGGGAAGACGCGACATAGCTGCTTGTCAAACGTTCACCGAAAAGTGATGCAGCCTTCCTAGGTCGCAGCCGTTTTTTTACCGAGCGAATGCCATAAAAGAGCAACAAAATAGAAAGACCACAGTTCCTAACTGAAATGCTCATAGCGTGATGTTAGGCCAGCCAATCAATATAATCTCAGTAAAACAACGTCTTCTGACTCGAGCGTATACAGCTTTTCATTGGACAGACGGCACAGTTAACTTGAGAATCATGTGCAACCCCGTATCCGTATCGCCAGGAGATAAGAATGTGTGATGCCCATACTACATGAACCCCAACAGGCCCGCTTAGGGTGATCTTGGAAGGCCAGAATGTGACGGCCCAGCGGAACTTTCTGGACGAGTTCATTTACACGTGTACTGACGATCAAGGTGAAAAAAAAGCGAACCAGACACCACAGACGCTAGCGCCGTCCCGTCCATTTCCCTGTTTGTGTTTCTTTGAGCGACTTATGTTTCGATAACGTGCACGTGGGTGAGACGGCAGGCTACTTCAGCAGTGGCCCCAAGAATATTGTAAGTTATTGTCCAAAAATATGCTGAGGTTAAACTTAGGGCGAACTCGCATAAGACACTCCCCGAAGAAAAGACACGACACATACAAGCACTGTGTGTGGCGTGTACGGCTCGTCGGCTGAGTGCACGGAAGGCTGAAATTAAATCAGAAGTATAGGGTACTAAAGTACGAAGGAGGAGGGGAAGAACGTCAAGGCGCTGACGCAGTCCTTGGGATTTTATCACACATTGAAAACTTATAAATTGTTGCGTTCCTTGAGTTTGGCTAGGGGGTAGTAAAGACAAGAATCTGGAAGATGCGACCCTCAAGAAGAAGCTGTTTTCCGACGGTCGGGCATTTAAGTGGTGATCACGGTGTCATTACTCGCGCAGGTATATTGCAGTGAATTACATGTTTAAGCAGAAGGGTGGACACGTATAAAGTGGTGACAAAGAGTGGGGCCCCTGTTTCCCACTAAAAACCTAAATGGACGGAGCAAACGAAGCTATTCGTATAACAATACAGCAGAATAAAAGAGGTGCAATGCAGGCCTCCGCGGAAAGTAAGTGCCAGAATATAAACGCCCCGATGTTACGTGATATTGATACTTTTGAAAAAAGACAAGAGACCTTAAGACCAACGTCGCGGGATGAATATTCAGCTGGTGTTTCGTCATGGACAGAAAATGAAACAGTGCCCGTGCGCACGCAGTTTCAGGGCACGTTAAATATTTCCCGGTAGTCGAAACTTCTCAGAGCGCCGCTCAGTGGCGAAATTATTTCGCGGATTTAAACACCGCAAACCAAGCAAAACCACCACTCTAGAGTTTGCAACAATGTATACATTACACTGGTATTATGGTACTTAAACAAGAGGGACCACTCATTTATCAAATACCGTAACTACAAAACACGTTGCGCTGAGCGAAGCCCGCTTTCCGGCAACGCTTTGTGGTTTCTCAGGTGCATTAAGTTTGCTTCACGGCAAAACAGGCGCGGCGCGCTCCCGCGCTTTTAATCGAAACGAAGCCCCGCCTCCAAGCTCTTGTGCGCCTGTGCCGATAAGCTTCGATGCGCGGCCGCACCGCTAGCGCTGGCGCCCCGCGGAGCGCAGCCACGCGGCGCGGTGTTCGTACTAAGAGTGGACGACCCTGTACTTCGTATTTTCAGAAGTTGTTTAAGGGGCCGTTTAAAGAGTGGTTGTACACAAACTTCGATCGTTGCCCCAGTCTTGCGAAAAATACGTGTCCGGCAAGCGCGTGAGCTTTCCCGCCGGAACTCCCGAATCTTTTTCCTTCGGCATTTCGGATTCCTGTTTGTGTGCAGCAAGGGACGCTGCAATACGCCGGCATTGCTATTATCAGCCAATACACGCCTCACTTCGATACGGATTATGTATACGTAAACACACGCGCGCCGCGCTGCGCCTCCAACATGCACACGACGGCCGACAGATGGCAGCAATTTCGCATATGGCGATTCTCTGAGTAATAAGACAAGCATGAAACACATGTTTATCACTAGGGTTCACGGGGTCAGACTAGAAGGGGATGAGGCAATGTAATATATAAAAACGATGGTGACAGAAAAATTCAAACACCAAGAAAGCGCTGCATGCACCGTACAAGATGAGGATGGACCAATTAGATCAGCGGCTCCACTGGGACAACGACAGGGGAAAAGGGCAGAGAAATGGCTTCCTAATAGCACATCAACAGGCCCTGACGGCATCCCTGTCATGCTAATAAAGAAACTAGGACCATACACTAAGCAAACATTAAGAGAGGCAGCGAGCAAAGAAATACTGGATGGTGAAGCTCCCAATGGGTGGAAGCTAAGCAGGATGAGCATGATCTATAAAGGAAAGTGGAACAAAGCCATTCTAAACAACTACCGTCCTATAACAGGGACATCAGTAGTTTACAGGCTGGTGATACAGATAGTAAAGGAAAGACTACAGACATGGGTGGAGAGTGAGGGGGTGCTGGGAGAACTACAAAATGAGTTCCGTAAACGAAGGAGGTTGGAGGGCAATCTGTTTTCATTGATGCAGGGTATTGAAATAGCGTAAAAAGAACACAGGCCCCTGTGGCTGGCATTCCTAGATATCAAAGGAGCTTACGGTAGTGTGATTCAAGAAGACCTGCGGGGAATACAGGACACACTAGATGTAGAAGAAGGAATAACTAATCTTCTAAAGGATATCTATAAAAGTAACAAGGTAGTTATGAAATGGGAAGAACAGGTATCTGAACCTATAGAGATACAACGCGGGCTTCGACAGGGATGTCTCTTGTCACCTTTGTTATTTATGCTGTATCTACAGGGACTAGAAGCCAAATTAGAGGGGACTCGACTCGGCTTCAGTCTCTCTTTTGCCAAGAAAGGAAAGACACATTGAACAATCATTACCAGCATTGATGCATGCATATGATATAGTATTAATAGCCGACAACATGCAAGATCTGCAGGGATTTATAGACATCTGTGGTAATGAGGAAGATAGGTTAAATTTGAAGTTCAGCAGGGAAAAATCGGCAATATGACTTTTAATGATAACAAAGGCAGTAAGCATAAGATACAGGAAGTCGCGCTAAAAATAGTGGATAAGTATAAATACTTGGGCGTATGGATAAATAACGGGGCTGAGTATCGAAGGGAGCACGAAAGATACATAATGACTAAGGGCACCAGGAATGCAGCTGTAATGACAAATAGGGCACTGTGGAACTACAATAGGTATGACGTTGTGAGAGGGATTTGGAAATATGTCATGGTCCCGGGTTTGACATTCGGCAGTGCAGTCTTGTGAATGAAAAAAAAAAGAAGTTCAAGCAAGATTGGAAAGTAAACAACGTGGCATAGGTAGACTTGCTTTGGGAGCACACGGGAATACCCCAAATCAGGGGGTACAGGGTGACATGGGATGGACATCGTTTGAGTGCAGGGAAACTATCAGCAAGATAGAATTTGAGGAGCGATTGAGAAAAATAGGAGAGAAGCGTTGGGCTAGGTAAGTTTTCAGCTACTTATACACGAAGAATATTGATACTAATTGGAGGAAGCGAACTCGAAAATTGTTAAGCAAGTACTTAGACAACAGCAAAATAGTAAGCCAAAAGAAAACAGAAAGGGACATGTGGAAGATAGAAAAGCATACGAAATAATCCCTGGAGACCTACCGAACTTTTAAGCAGGAAATCGCAAGAAAAAAGATCTGCGATGATTCTCGGGGTAGTTCTCTGCCCTTCGAGGCTAGAACGGGAGTATTGCAGACCAAGACGTACCGAGCATTATACGAAGGCACAGACACGGTATGTAGTGCGTGTGGAGAGGAGATGGAAACGGCTGAACATTTCATAATGTTCTGTAAAGGGCTCCGCCCTATAGTCGAAGACAATGGCGCCGAATTTTTGAAAGCATTGGGGTTCAGGGACAGTGAAGGCAAAATAGACTTTAGGCGGGTAGAAATAACCAGAAGGAGGCGAACGGATCGGTGGCTACAACCGAGGCGCGAGTGAAATTCAATCCTTAAACATACAGTGATAGTACTCAACATTATGGCTAGGTGGCATGAGCCACCACCCGACCTAAAAGGCACGGCCGGATACATCCATCCATCTATCGTCTTCAGCTTCTTCGGAGGCAGTGTTGTAACATCATGCACAATTGCAGTGAGACGATCGTCGGTAGAAGACTCGTCGAAGAAGCGTTCCCTCGATGAGGGAAAACTTGGAGCACGCTTGGGCTTCCTCTTCAAAACGCGATAGCGCAATCGGGCCTTGGGCGTATTGTCTTCAACCATGCCGCAAGGAACTTCGTGAGTGTAACATTGGCCATTTGAGACTATCCCGGAATGTCCACTGGATGTATGCATTTGCTATGCGCCCTCTACGTCATAGTTCCTCCTTCGGCTTATTGGCGAATGGTATCCACTACTCGCCCGTAATATGCCACGCGCAACCTGGCAGCTGCGCACTTTGTAATGGGTGGGCAGTTTAAAACCACCCACTCGTTGCACAATTCACTTCTGATGCCTCGTGCCATTCTAAGGATGCTGTCACGCAATATTACAGGCATTAAGGAGACCTCGTCCGTCCAAATAAGCGTACATTTGCTTTTGTTTTTTTCAAAGAAACTTCGGGCAACGTCGTGCGTCTGCGGTTGAACACCTGCTTGATACATAAACAGCCTGGGTTTGATCCTCATTTCGAATCGGCAGGCTTTATTTATTTTACTTGCATCTGTGTCACTTTTTTTTTGGTCGTAGTTCAAGCTTATTAACATTTTTCACTCACAACCAACAACGCCGGAATCTCTGTGAAAGGCACTCTTTCATGCTCTAGCATTAATACTGAGGGTATGTGTTGTATTGGAAATGTGTATGCTCTGTACTCAAGACCCCGAACACGAGGAACAAAGAGAAAGACGTCTCTGTGCAGACATAGATTGTATGAGAGCTTGTAAATGATCACAATTATTTTACCTCTTCTATAACTCCGCAACACCACTTTCAGCTTTCCTCACAAACAAGCTAACCGCGAAACTAACACTCTCGTGTTCTTATGAATACGTTTTTAGCAAACTTTTGCGACTTTATTTATTTTCATGTTCTGAGCTAGCACAATGTGTGAAGCGCGCACTAAGCATTGTCGGAGCCTTGGGAGAGCTTCATTGCAAATAGTAGTGAAATTTGTATATAATTGCTTAAAATAAAACACGATTGTTAGAAATTCCTCGCATTCGTTATATAGACACGCTTATACAAATCCATATGCTGGTTGCTATATAGTTTTTTTCTTTTTTTTTTCTGTCACAGTTACACTTAGAACGAGGGAGATACGAAACGCTTCGTAACTTCTAATTCTGGGGTTTCGGCTGACTAAGACTTCAGACATTGAAAAATGAGAACGAAATCTGGACGCAGTGAAGGAACACGAAAAAGCTTACCTGTGCTCACTTTTTCGGAAAATTCCCCGAGGAAGCAACTGCGTCTGTCTTGAGTTTGACTGGTCTGGCGATCCGTTCGTCTAGATCACTCGAGATCGTTTGGTTGGTCCGGCCATGCACTTGCCACTGACCTGCTTGCGACTCGAGAGGACCCTTAAAATCTTTTGCTTTTTAAACCCTCGTTTTTATCAACGCAGTGAGTAGGCACACGACGTTGAGGTGTACTGTTTACCTATCAGTGATAAATTACTGTGACTCAAGCATGACTCACGCAGCCATGGTGCATTGAGAGTGAGAGATACGGGAATGGTGGTGAAAAGCAAAATAAGCGAGATATCTCTCATCGCTCCGTGGAATTCTGGGTTCTGCTCTCCGTTGGACTCGTTTCTTGTTGTAGTGTTAAGCTTCCTCTCTTTAGCAAACTTGAAGCGCGAGCATGACTCACACAGTCACGGTGCATTATGGTAAGACTGATGAGTAAGAGATACATGTTGTAGTGGGATGGACATGGTCGAGGTAGATTTGGGATATTCCCCGAAGCGGTGTTGATTAACCTGGTAAGACAGATGCTTGGGCTAGTTGGTGATTGGGAATCAACATATTTGCACAGCGCAAGACTACGAGTAGTTACGAGTAGTCAGCGCTCTTTCTGTCCTTGTTTCTTCTGCAGTTACGTCGTAACTACTCGTAGTCTTGCGCTGTGCAAATATGTTGATTAACCCTCACCTTCGCACAAGGACCCGATCAAGTGTACTAAAGGACGACTGCCGCTATAGCGCAATAGGCCGCGTTATTCAAAGGTTGCAAGTTCGCTTCTGACGGCGGCAAGTTGCCTCCTCGAACAATTTAATTTTTTTTCGAATTTAAATCGTGACTATTGCAGTATAGCTAAGAGACAACAAACGTCCCCTATACTTTCCCTGGCTAGCCATGTCTTTTGTTTTCTTGTGGGGACGAGGCCTTGAAACGCCGTTCGACGTCTCGTCCCAACTCGCGCCAGACTTCATGCCTTCAGGTAGATGTATGCGATGGTTTATTGGTCAGCTGCCAGCTCGTAAAAAAAAAAAAAAAAGATCCCGCGCTGCGTTACGCCTTCTTGCAAAGTAGAGAGTTCCACACCCACTGCCGCTGGCTAATACACCCATGTTTAAGCAAAAGAGAAATTTAATAGATTGTTTTCTTTTTTTCTTTTTAGACAGCCCCTAATGATAAAATAAAAGCCAGTGAAGCCAAAGAAAGAGTATAGGAAACATTGTATTATAGTATCTCAACTGTACTGCAACAAGAATTACGATACAAATTTAAAGAATTAAAATGGGCAAAGGGACAAACAAACGAGGCCGATCAAGCAACCTTCTGGAATGTCAGCGCCTACCAGTCAAGCTATAACTACAGCGGCGGTCGGCCTCTACACAAAACGAAGGCAAACGGGTGATTGTACAGTGTCAATAACAATACCCCCTCCGAGGCTTCCACGGCGTTTTAATAGGCATCGTGCACACCCCACGGGAAGTCTTTTCTTCACTTCCCTTTTGTATATCCCCACATTCGTCCCTCAACGCCGTGGATTATGCCGGGGGCTGCTGAAATGCAGGGGGCATAGCTGAAAATGAGGTGCAGGTGCGCAAGTTCAGTCGGTGTCGCTGCGTGTGCCTCCAGTGTGACGATCGACTGTGAGCACGACAAGGCACGGAGTTCTAGAAACGTTGGCACGGACGGTGTTTTTAAGAGACCGTCGGTGGACTGTGTGTCGTTGTAGTGTAAATATGACAAAACAAAAGACACTTCCAAAGACAGTCGGCAGACCAAATTCGGTGTAGTGTCTAGTGTAAACGCGCCTTAAGAGAATACGGCCACTCCAGCTACACTTTCGGCACCGCTCGTTTTTTTTTTTTTCATGTTGAGAGCGCAGCTCGTAGAAGCTCCCGCCTGCTGTGGGGGCACAAGGCGCGCGCTGATCGTTGCCGCAATTCATAAGCGCACCCGACCCTCTGTTCACTCACGAGATAAGCGCGCGCGCAGACGACGCCGGCCGGGAAAGGCGATGTCTCGCTCCGCAGAAGGAGGCTAGCGCAGCTTTCCCCGTATACATATATACACATACACATACGTGAATGACGGCGGCGGTGACGGTAAAAAAAAAAAAAAAAAACCAGCCGAGGCTGTCCATATTGCTATCGCAGTGAAACTTACTCTGTAAAGAAAAATAGTGAAGACAGAATACAACAGGTAATGCTATGGTGCCGAGGCTTCCTACCACAGACTAAGCAGCAGCGGCGAATATCTGTAGACGAGGCTGAACCATAAATAAACCTGCTCAGCCCTTTTTATTGCGAGGGCGCGTGTCCGACGTAATACCGTCTGGTCTTCGCCGCCGTCGTAAATCGCGATACTCTTAAGAAAGCAAGGATAGAGGCACAGTTCTTTTGTCATCGCGTTTGGTGCTTTTTGTTGCCACCCGAGTCACCGTGAGGCTTCGTCGACGAGGCTTGCGCGATCGTCGTTGTCCGTCACATGGCGTAGCACCGGCTTTCGTGTTTATTTTCGTCTCCGCTTGGTCGGTCAGCGTCGTGACGGGAGGACGCCGACGACCGACACTGGCCGATTTTCCAGCGGTTGCACCCGTCTCGAACACCTCGCGGTACTGAACCGTCGTTCCAACTGTTGCCTCCGTCGCGGATACGTCCTGCCTGGCGGTCAGGGCACCACGTCCCGCGTACTCAAGTGTGTCCGTGGCCCATAGTGCGAAAGCGACTGCCAGCAGCGAAAGCAGCGCGAGCGCCACAATCAGGCTCGTGGCGCTTGTGGCGGGACGCCACGCTGGAGCTGCGACTCGCTGGTCGTCTTCGGCGGCGCCTCCTTCGTCGTCGTCGTCGTCGTCCGGCGGGCCCCACGAGATATGGCGTTCTCGCCGCTCTTCGCGCCTACTATTGACGGAAAAGGCAGTCGACAGTTTTGAGACTCGCGAATTGTCGTAGGCGTTTACTTTGGGCTGTAGGAAAACTACATAACCGACCATCGCATAAAGGCGTGTTTCTCTGTATAAGGAAGCGGCAGCGGAGCTTCCGCTATCTGGCACGCGTGCTGAAGAGTCGCATGGTTTGAGAAGAAATGTCGCATGTGACGTCAAACCACCACCAAAATTTGAACGAAAGATTCTGGCTGACGTTTCAAAGGTATTCGCTAGTGTAGGTGCATGTTTTGCCCGTGTCTCCGTGGGGCTACGGAAACACACTCCGTGCCACCTCGCGGTTGTCACTTGATCTGCCAGTATCACAAAAAGCAGCGTGTAGGGCGACGTACCGCGCTATACCAGTGACATCACAGCAGACGTTGCTGCTCAAATCACGTCTCCCCGCACCTGTGACGGTGATCGGTATATAAAGTAGCAATGCTTCACTCTCCATGCTACGAAAACGTACCACGCTAGCCAGGTAGAAAAGTAAACTTAGCTAGATGCCCAGACAAAGAACGTTCATTTACATGTTCCCAGAAATTACGCATGCTGTGCCCAGCCGCGATTGTAAGCGCCTGACTAACGCGTAACGCAAAAATAATTTAACCAGCAATACTTCTAGGACCACTAGAAGCCAAAGCTTCTAGCTTTGGCTTGTAGTCCGGGTCGGCCAAAGCTTTGAAAGCTTTGGCCGACCCGGTGGTACAGTGGCTACGATGCTCAGATACTGACCTGAAAGTCGCGGGTTCGATTTCGCCCTGGACGATCGTATTCTCGATGCAGGCGAAAGTCTTATATATACCAGTGGACTTAAATCTGGAAGCACGCCATAGAACCTAAGTTGTCGAACTTTTCAGTATCCTGAACTATATACGGCGGGCCTCACAATCATATCGTGGTTTTAGGGCGTAAAAGCCAAGTAATTATTAATAATTTTGTCTGCAATGATACATAAATCCGATGTGACTGGACTGGCACAGCCGCAGCACGCGGGTCACGATTTTCTCTACCGCGACTTCACTAATGTATTCACATGATATGTGTCAAGAGTATACATGAGTGAAGCCTGAACATTCCAAGAGCAATGAGTCCCGTTACATACACTTCAATAAAGGTCAACTGCAACGCAACCACGCAAGGAACTTACGTGACGACAATATATAACAATCCCGGCTGCGGCACCTGCATTTTCTATGGAAATGAAAATGCCGTAGGCCCGTGTGCTCAGATTTGGGTGCACGCTAAAGAACCCCAGGTTGTCGAAATTTCCGTAGCCCTCCACTACGGCGTCTCTCATAATCATATAGTGGTTTTGGGACGTTAAACAACACATATATACCAATCAATAACGTATATTTAGGCTCATAGTATGACATTTTATATATGAGAATTATCACGATAAACTAGCAAAAGAACTGACGTTTGCGATCAACCGACTAAATAAAATACTATATTTACCGCTATCCGGAAGTGATGCCCAAGAACGCCCGTGCGGCTATTCGGCATGCTTTTCTCAAGTATAGTCAGCGCCAGCGGCTGGCGTCATGAGAATCTTGGAAACTGCCGCAATGGCAGCCAGCAGGCGCACTCATCGCATATGATTGAAGGCTGCAACTATACATCAGTGCGTCTTTGTCCAGACTGTTTAAATGGTGTATATATATGCTCACTCATGCCAAATTTCATCCATGCCAAATCGTGGTGTTGGCCTTTAATAAGCGAGACTTAATTACTGGTCGTGCAAAAGGAAGGCCAGTGCGGTCAAGCATGGTTACATGGTTGCTCGGAGCAAGTATATTTCGTTTTCTTGACTTAACCAGCCTACGAGGGCGTATACCAGAGCTGCACGTGTCTACACACTTTTCTTAACACGCGTGTCACGTACTGCTCTCAACAACAAACCGAACCACTGACTCGGACGCCTGGTTGGTGACGAGGATCGAGGGCCGGCGCGTGGGCTTGATCGGTTCGAGCTCCACTCGCGGGAACACCGCTGCATCCAGGGGTGGCAGCACGCCCGCGTAGAAGTAGCGTTTGTACCGGGGGTCCCAGTACACGGGCTGCGGCGACAGGTCGTCCCGCTTGCTCCTCCGGCGGCCCATGGCTTCTTCTTTCTCATCTCGAGGCACTTATCTAGTGCGTGCACACGCGAATTCCCGGTGATGATTTTCTCGACCGCACGGGCAATTACTGAAAACAACCTCCGGAAGGTCCCAGGCGCACTGCGGGAATCGACATCTTGCGTCATCTCGATGTTCCTCGCCTTCAAGCCGAGGGTTCGGATAGGCTTCCTGTGGAAAGCGAGTAGTTCTACTTGGTCTTACCAGCATAGGTGGGCGCGAGGTTTTCTCTCAAGGGAGGGAGGGAGAGGTTCGACGTAGAGCCCTCCTCCTTATAAGTCCATTGATTTACTGTATAGCGGCGTTCGTCGCCGCACCGCCGCGTCGGCAAGAAAGCCAAATGCTAGACAAGTGACATTTGTTAGAATGTTATAATAGCGGAGAGCGTACAATGTGCAATCGCATTTGACAATTGAACGCGCGTATAGGACGATCAACGGTGTTTCAGAAGTAGATCGGAAATATCTCTCGTGATATCCCGGCGACCTTCATTAAATTTTCGTGCATACATTTATCGGGTCTGGTGTCATCTACTATGCGCCATACCTCTTTCTTACAGATGCCTCACGGAGTGAATGTGATTATAACACGGAGCAGGTGATATGCGCCACGGCGTGGATGTGACTCCGTTCTTGTTTTTCCTCTGTTAATCGATGAATAAAATAAAAACTTTGACTACTATTTAATAACATAATAAATAATATTTCGGCATTTTGTTCAGAAAATTAGGTTATTGCAGTGATTAGTAGCATAAGCGTCTGCACAACAATTTACGATGCTAATGATGATGGTTCCCGTAGGAAAGGCCCAACACCTTACGGAGAATCAGCCACAAAACAAATGGCGATAAAATTTGGGGAAAAAATGCAATAAATAAGTGAATACAAGAGAGAGAGAGAGAGAGAGAGTTCTTGCGCTACCCAAGGAGGTCACTTTAGTTTTTTTTTGTTAGACATTTCGGTAAATCCAAACAACGCATCCAAAATTACTCTATTGTTGCCAAATTTTATCTGCACAGCGCTGTCATTTAAAAAAAACATTAATTTTTTGTGAGGTCAATTGAAATTGCGTCCTCAATCTTGCTAACCTTTCTTTTTCTTTCTTTCCTCCCCCCCCCCCCTTTTTTTTTTGTTGCAGTGGGGTAGAAACAAGCAGGCACCGAGAATGCCCGTCGAAAGCAAGTCAACCTCGCCGTCGGCGACCAAGCGCCGCCGCAAGCGCAGCACAGTGCACGGTTCGAGTCAAGCTTCTAAGAAAACTGGCGTATTGCTCAAGGATCAGGAGGACCCCTCCTTGAAGGCACGTACGCAATGTTCTTAACCCTCACTTTCCGTTGCCAGATAGGAAGCAAACGCGGCGCCGAAGGCGCTTTGTCTCAGAGTCACACATAAATCATCGACCCATCATCATCCATACGACTGTCCCGGCATGTCTTCCCACCTCCGCCCAAGGTTCGTGTTAGGGGGAAGTTTTTGTTTCGGGTAGAAGACCATACCATGGCAAGGGGACCGCCGATCGGCGCTGGGCGCCAAACAGACGCGGCCTGCCTCCCGGCGTACAAGCGTGGGAGACTCACTTATCACATGCACCCGTTGCAGCGCGTCAACGCGGGACACTCCAGCGCACGTCTTTCTGACGCGTCGTTGTGCCCTCTCCTTGTGGAGAGATTGCGCGCGTGGCTACGCTAAGCTGCGCGCCCACTCTCTCCATGGGGAGGGGCACGGTCGACGCCGCGTCAGAGCATGGCTTTTAGACGCGCTGCAACGGCTGCTTGCGGTCAGGCCTTAAAGGCCAACTGCGGCGATTTTTCGAGGTCAGTGGATCTCAATAAAATTTCTTGGGTTTGCTCCTTTGCACATTTCCGTCATTTATACCAAATTACAGGCTTGA
The DNA here is from genome assembly GCF_043290135.1 of Rhipicephalus microplus. NCBI lineage: Eukaryota > Metazoa > Arthropoda > Arachnida > Ixodida > Ixodidae > Rhipicephalus > Rhipicephalus microplus. Next base: position 33,633,870 of record NC_134703.1, read on the forward strand.
GAGATGCGCTGATTGTTTGCTAATGAATTTTTTAAAATCGCCCCGAAAAGCTCACGTCGAGTTTCAGAATTATTGGCAACACTGTCTGTGTAACGTCATGTTTGGCATGTCAACGGAAGTGACGCAGCCGAGGACATCGCTACTTTGGCCGCTACAGCGTTTATTGTGCTGGCCACAAGGCGTCGGCAGCGGTGTTTGGCACGGGTAAAACACAGGAAAGCTTCCTTCCTTTCTCTGCGGTGTTTGGCCGGTGCTTCGCTGGTCTGGCCTTCACAAGTTGCATACTACGCGCCGGCGGGACCAGTATATGACCTTCGGTTCTTACCAAATAGTAAGTCATACGCAGACAGGGCGCCCGGTCGGCTTTCGGTTTCGGGTTCGCATCTTTTTGCTTTATAAAACTTATTTTCGAATTTCCTGAGCATTTCAGCTATTGGGCTCGTGACAAGAGTGCCTCAGGAATATAGAAACACCATTAACTTGCCACCGTAGAAAAATCGCCGGAGTTGGCCTTTAAGCGTGACAGTGACGACGAAGTGGCGTTGACTGAGGGCCCAGCTTTACCAATCAGCACGGCCGATCAGTTACCCTGGCCTCATAAGTGGACACCTTAAATAGGGGCAAATGAACAAGGCAAATAAACCATACAAAACCTTCGGTAACGCCAAAAAGGGAACGAAATGGGTGGATGCAAAAGAACCAATTAAGAGGCCTAACAGGCTTCGCTCGCTTGGCTTATAGGCTGTGGCTGCACCGAAACTTTGCATGCTTTTCATAATTATCCACCTGAGCCTATAGGCAGGCTCCATATGTTACTGATTTTGCGCGCTCTACGGATGGTGCAATGTTTTGAGCCGCTGTGCGCTCCACCTAGCTCTCAGGTCATTCAAGGGTCGCCGAAAAACTTTGTTGAAAGACATGTGAACATCCCTGACATTTTGTGCCCATGCATGAGGTATAAAGCAACAAGCGGAGCACACGATTAAGTTCTTTCTAAATACCCCGTCTAAGAACAAGACTCTCGTTGTGATTCCCTGTAAATATCGGGGAGATTCGCATAGGAAGTTTCTAATGACAGATTGTAAACAGGCGGAAAACAGTTTGATTTTATAAGAGCGTTGCTTATTCCTGCGCTGCAGGGAACTGCTCAAATTAGAGCAAACGAAAGTCTGCGTCCTGAATTTTCATAGGAATTGTGCAAGTCAGACGGGAACGGTCTGTCCTTTGCTCAAGCTCGGCCACTGTCACTCAACATATTCATATTAGCCCACAGGGCCTGTATTATCCCGCAATTGAGGGCCGAGATGGTTGTGGTGTAGAGTGAAATTAAAACAATTAGTCCATATAAGTGAACTACATAACAGGCAAATTGTGTACATAGGAAGAAAAAAAAACAAACACTGTATGCCATCCCATCAATAACATGGTAAAAAGGAGGGGGAGGAGACAAGTCTCGTCCAAGGTCAGTAGAACCTGTAATTTTGCGATTGTTCGTGAAATTGAGCCGAATTTCCTATCCAAGTACTATAAAAAGCGATGAAAGGAAGCATGCACCGGGAAATGGAAGAACATTGCTAGTTTAGGAACATCAATGAAAGAACGTCGATTGCGTGTGAACTAAGGTCTCCAGATTTTTCTCTTTAGGGAACAATGAAGGAATTTTATTCTGAACCATTCCATTCTTACTGTATATCAATCAACTCGTATACTAAGGATGTTACTTGCAGAAAAATCACAAGAAAGGGCAAGGAGTCACTGTGTGTCTTGTTAATGAACCGCGCCCAATAGCGCTCGAGTTTTCTACGTGAGAAGGTTTAATCTTGTGTGGGCATCCCGCTTGAAAATGAGACGCCACGGCGAAATGGTTTAGGCAATTTTCGCAGGTGTGGGAATGTCGCACACTTGAGGTGTGTACCTGAGAGACAAAATAGCAAGTGCGCTTTCGGGCATAAGGAATAGGAATACTTTCTCTTGAGAGGGGGGGGGGGGGGCGAACCTGTGTTGCATCATGGCGCGGGGAAGGGGAGAGCACTGGTGCAACTTGCGTGCGGGCAAGTGCCGGGGTTCCTTGATGGAAGGAAGCAAACGACAGGGTTGGGGGGGGGGGGGGTGGAGTTAGGATGTTGGCCAGTCTAGAAGGACCGGTATGCTATCCTACACTGGGGGAAGGGATGGCGAGTTATAAAGACGAGAAAAAGAAGAGACAGCTAGCACACACAACGTCACACTTGACAGTCATCATAAGTCTATAACTGCCTGTGCGAGTCTGTTGCCTTGAAGATATTGAGCACTGCCTTCGCCTCCTTCACCCGCGATGACATCTCAGCACGACATTCCAGAATGGTTTCTGCCGTCACTGGTCTACGATCTATGCAAGTGTTGTTACTCGGTGGGAAGCGCAAAAGGGTAGGGAAATGCCCTGACATTTTGCAGAAGGGCAAAGGGGTAGTTACAAGAGATGGGGGCAAACGGGCAGAGTAGTTCAGAAAACTCTCTCTCGCAATTCCTTGCCGTCACCCCTGCCTTCAGCAAAGTTATCGTGTGCACTACTAAGACAATTTCCTCTAACCTGATTCATCCACAGATAGAAGCAGGCAATGCAAATAGAACGGAGCTGCTTTCTCGTGCAGCCATCCACTGTGGTGCGAAACCCGCACCAAACTGGCCTACTACGTGTAGAACACGAAGTAGGCCGCACGATGTAGGCTACACAAAGTGGAGCTTCTGCACGAGTACAGAAGCTCCACCCCCGTGGTTATCCCTTCATTGCCAAGACAAATTGTGCAACGCTCGTTTTCCGCGTTGCAGCAACTGAGGTCAGTACTTTTCGTAAGGTATTAATTAACTTCATTTAAATTTGGCCTTTTTCACGAGTTCTGGAACAAGAACAACGTGACGAGCTATTTGTGATACGCGCCCGAGTTACGTTTCTTCCCGCATTGACAGATTGGCAGCAACGAAAGGAACGCAAAAGAGGCGCCGAGACCATGCAGGGAACAACCGGCGGGAAGCGAACCCCCAGGTATGTGACCCTCAAGCCGAGGCTTTATTATGTTGGGGAATATCATTTCGCTACACGTGAACAACGCATCGCTGCACTGGTTCGGTAATGTAATGTTCCACATTCGCATTTTCGCGGATCGGAAGCACACCCAAAAGAGATGCTCACACAGACACGTTAAAGTGCCCACAGGATAATAATAATAATAATAATAATAATAATAATAATAATAATAATAATAATAATAATAATAAGACTGGATGCTTAATGTTCCAAAACCACAATAAGATTACGAGAGACGCCGTAGTGGAGGGTTCCAGAAAGTCCAACCATCTGGTGTTCGCACTCTATAGGATTTCTCCTCCATCGAAATTCGGCCATCACGGCTGGGATAAATCGAACCCCCAAAGTTAGCGTTACCAGTCCAGTGCCGTAACCGCTTCACCACCACGGCGGACACAGCGCACACAGGCGGGGACAAAGGAAGGTGACGCAGCGCTGACGTGCCTGTCCCCGTCTCGGTGCCTGTAACGTTAAGATGTATTACACCCAAGCCATCCTATTGAATTTCCAACACCGGTCCGCCTCGGTGATGCGTGGTTACGTTGCTCGGCTGCTGACCGAAAGGTTGTGGGTTCGATTCCCGCTGCGACGGTCGCATTTCAATGGATGCAAAATGCTAGAGGTTCGTGTACTGTATATATACTATGTTGATGCATTGTAAAGAGAGATGGTCCAAATTTTCGGAGCCCTCCACTTCGGCGTCGTGGTTTTGGGAAGTAAGACCCATATTGTTATTATTACTACAATTGTCGTAGGGCTTTCAACAGCTCTACGTAATTTTCCTAATAGCCTCCTTCAATAACATTAAGAGACACATTTCGCGAACCCAATCAAATAATGTAAGATGGCGCCGGCGCTGTATACGTAGTACGTTGTGTACATTTTCATGTGCGACCGAAATTCCGCTGGTTTACGCGGAGTGCATATAGATACACTTTTTAATCATCATCCGTAAAGGATCACTGTATGATTGTTTCTATTGGCAGCATGTTTACATCGGCTGCAGTGTTTCGTATGCAAGTAACATTCATATACACCTGAAGTGGGCTATTGCGGAAGCGATTTCTGGTTTAGAAATTCATCCCGACTCAAAGAACCGCGGCTCAAGGCACGAGTTTTCTTATGCCTTCAATGTCACGAGAGAATGCGTGTTTCTCACTTTTAGAAACAAAGGTCGACATATTCACTAACTAAATACTGACCGTTTACTTTTTACAAGAAACACTATGGCGTTCTGGTAAGCAAAGCTATAGTAAAGAGTAGAGAAAGGAGTGTATACAGACACGAAAGCTCATAGTCAAGGCCACTACGCAAAATGCACGATGCATTGTGTGCTCCGATAAACCAGTGTGCTTTCACTAAAAGCACTACATATAAAATCCGAATGTGAGCCTATAGTAGGCGACATTCTAAATATGGTATACTTAAACAGCCAGGCAACCTGCATCCGTTTCTGCTGGGTCCCAAGTCATGTTGGGATACTTGGAAACGAAAAAGCAGATAAGTATGCTTCCCAGGCAGCCCATCAAACAGTAACAAAATTAAAAATTCCCCTTAAAGATATCCAGAGAACCATTCGCCTGGCCCTACTAGCAAAATGGCAAAAGCAATGGGACACCTGCACGAACAATAAGCTCCACTTGGTGAAACCTACACTCGGGGAATGGAAGACCTGCCGTCACCAGCAACGGTTTATTAAAGTTGTATTATGCCGACTTCGCATTGGACACACACCTGACACACAACTTTTTACTCGCAAAGGAAGAACAACGAACGTCTGAAAAATGCCAAGAAGCGTTAACACTTATGCACATCCTAATCACATGCCCTACCATTGAAACACAGAGACAAAAACATTTCAGCAAGCTATACAAACAACACGTACCTTTACACCCTGCTTTGTTCCTATGAGATGACCCTCTAGTACCTCTGCCTGATTTGCTAAAGTTTCTGAAAGAATGTAACCTGTTAAATAAGCTTTAAAATCTCATCTTTTTAGTGTCCATTTCTGAAAGTCTTGTGTCTGGCGCAGCATAGCCTTAGTTGCTTTTGCGCCATAAAAAACCAAATTAACCTAACCTAAACCAGTGTGCTTTCGCTGTTACACCTGCCAGTGTGCGCCACTGATGCTGGTGCTTTTAAGCGACCCGTCACTAAGCCTGCATTCGAAATAAGCTTCATGCAGTTCATACAGTCAGAAAGTAACAAGACACGAAATGCTGCCGGACACCATGCACGTTCACGCTCTACCACTCTTCGACCATTTCAGACAAATCACTCAGAACTGTGAGAGTTTTTCATTGAGTATACTGTTCCTTTGTTTTTGAAAGTAAAAACATCAAACAAGCACGAATGTTCCACTTCAACGCGGAACAGCCACAAACATGAGCAAGCTCCATCATCACAAAAATAGAGCAAACGAAAAACATCATGCGTTTTAGTAAGCAAAGCTAGTAAAATGCAGGCTTGGTGAACTCACTACCTGTGAACCGTACTCACTGGAATGGTGGCACTAAAATGTTTGTATAGCCCGTTGCTGAATAGTTAGTAAGTGCAGTAGAACTTATTAACCGTAACAACTCTGGCGAACTACCATTAGCCAAATAGAGGTGTATGCGAATTTTGTTCGTATGTGCGTGTGGATTGCCGTATCAGGTTTATTGTTTGTATATTTCAAAGTCATATATAAGAGGACATAAACAACAAAGCGGCATCTTTCTTATACACTAATTATTGACCACTAATTAATTCAAGTAATTACCATACTAAGTACACATCGCAACGACATACATAGGAGCTTGAACCTACCCCAAACGAGAACACACATACAACGGCACACGCGGAATATCAAGATATATACGTACTCAGTATCTACTGTATAACAGTAGCTCGAAGGCTATTTTTGCACCTACTTAAGAATGCGCATCGTGAACTGGTTGGAAACCACAGAATTTACAGCAATAACCGACGTTTTTTATATACGCAACATTTTGTACCATTCTGAATATGTTTCTGCCATTGCATAGGACGAAGCTGTTATAAAGTTCAGCGTTACGGCAAAATATAGGGCATTAGGCGATATTCATGGCTCAGTAAGTACCCAGCTAAAAACTCCAAGAAAGCTTCCCAGACTTGAAACGGTAAAATATTCAAGATCATATTTGAACATATGTTAACACGGCGCACGCCTCCGTGGACACAAGAGAAGGGACTAACCCCTGCGCTCCCTTCTTCTCTTGTGTCCGCGTATTCGTACACTGTGTTAAATACGTTAAAGTACCGTCACCAACTGGCCCAGCTTTCAGTCGTCCTACAAAACCTACTATCTTTACTAGCTGCTGGCTAGTAAGTACATGTGTTCACCATTTGCAAACAAGATTGCACACACGGTTAAAGCGAAATGGCCGTACTGCAAGGAATAAATGAATTAATTAAATAAATAAATTATTAAATAAAAGTGTTACGAAAAAGACACGACATCTATGACACGACCATGAGGGCAGCACTAAAGGCAGTAACTGGGGCATATAGTACCCCGTTGACACGTTTACTACCGTCCAACGTTAGCACCTGTAAAGTCATAGTAAATTTTGTTCTCATATTTAGTGTGCAGGGGTTAGTAAAGGTGATCACTATACTTGCGTGTGTGACCACTTAGTAAACGTCACTAACCCTATCGGCTGTGGTGCGTTATGCCATAATTGTGAGTCTTATGCAAAATACTGCCAGAACATTAAGCTGATGGTCAGTTAACCAGTACAATGTGAGCAACCAAAGTAAAGCTTTCTGTCATGTGCACGCACGCACGCATGCCTTTGGTTACTGTTAGCATCGCGTAGAAGCCTTAGGAATCTGGGCATGTATGTATGCGTATCTGAGGTTGTCACTGTGGTGTGTATTTACCAGGATAATCATATGAAAAGACAATACTATACAGTCTCAGTTCTTTATTTGAGGCTGTAAGAGAAGTGAATAATTCTCTGTAACTGATTCTTTGCGGGCAGTAACTGCAAGTAGCACGTCATTTACTAGTACTAACAGTTGTAGCAGTAGAATTAGCAATATACTTTATTAGTAATAGATTCGGTTACTACACAGTAGACTATGATGTGACAACTGTTTACTACCTTAAAATTCCTAGCACTGCTTTTTTTTTTAATTGTGAAGGGCTAACTTTGTGCAGTCGAAGAGCGCAACCAAGCCGGAAGGCTGATCACTACAGCACCACCCGTTGGCCAAACGGAGGACCCCTACTGCAAGGAGCTCAGCAAAAGTGGTGAGGCCGTCAGCCAGAAGCTTAGAAGGTGTCCCATTCGTATTACACAGAAGTGCGGCAACCGATCACCTTCACGAACTAAGCAAATAGTTCCGTGCATGCACAGGGCAATTTTCTGCAAAACCGGGCTCACCGGCCGTCCGGTTCATGACGCCAGTCTCATGTGCGTGGCCATTGGTGCAAGCTTGCGTGCATCTGCCTTTAAGGAGGAAATGCCACAAAGTTCTGATTTTTAGCACTCAACTATCAGAGGTGACTGTTGATCTTGAAGCCTATATATCGTACAAAGAAAATCACAAATCATTTCTGTGTGCCTTTTGTCCCACATACAAGCAGGTCCTTTCATGAGAGAAAAAAGGACACGTGTAAAATGTGTGAAACCTCGTGGGAAAACTGTATAATTAATATTGCCCTTGGCCTATTCTATGCACGCCTGTTTCTGACGTGAAATACATATTGTGAATAGGGGACAAAAGAAAGACACTCGGCTGTTTTTCTTTCCACTTTTCACATGTTGCTCGGGCCAGAAAAAAAATTATATATATACACTAACATTTTTTGCACGGGATCATACGGTCGCAGGCAGACTGAGCTAGATTTCTGTAACTTTCCACGTTTACCATTGTCTGCCCGCGAACAGCGGCGTCACCAAAAGGCAGGCGAATAACTGCCCCACACTTCCTACAGCTCTTACAAGTGAAACTGCACGCATTTTTTTCTTGATACGGCCGACAACCGTCGATTTCAAGCTTTCGCCGCTATAAGGTGAGAGTAATGCGAAAGCCGTTTTCACTTCGACGCTTGGCGAGCTATGGTAGTCAGTATTGGGTGGCACCGCATAGCTTCGATGAAAATCGTAATAACGTTCACAGTCAGGGTTTCCTGCCAGAATCGTTCATCGATATGTTTTCAGAGATGTGTTCAAGTGAGCGCAATCACTTTTGCAGACCCGTTGGTTCTCCTGCCAGAGTTTCCGTTGGGTCCAGAGGACAGTTCGCACGCTTCACCAGCCAGTGAACGAGGCCGTACGCTGATATATACATCAGTGGTCAGCGCCATGATCTGCAGCACCGTTGTCTTTATCATCGCATTCTTCGTAGTCGCCACGTTCATAGCCGCAAGGAAGGTCATACGATCTTACAGCGCTCTGACGATGAGGCTGCAGCTCGTCCACGATCTGGCAAACATCTGCGAGTCTCACGGATGCCGACAAGCGTTGTGGCTTTTGAACGCATCGTGCGATACGTCTGTGGACATCTGCTCGGACTTCTACGGTTTCGTGTGCGGCCTCTGGGATGCCAAAACACCGGTTGGTCGTAAGATGTCCTATGCCAAGGCGCTTCGTTTCAACTACAGCTCCATGGTGTACGAAGCCCTTGCCCGCACACTATTTTCACCGCAGGCTAAAGGCACCGACGCTTACAACATGGCACAGGCCTACAGCTCCTGTGTCGGCTTCTGGGCCAACTCGTCAACAAACCTAGAAAATATGCTCAAGGCGGCCAGTGTAAATCCTCGAGCTTTCATCAATGTTAAAAACTTTTCACAGCTCTTTCAACTAACGATCCAAACCAACATTGAGACCAGGCTGACATCAGTCGTGAAGGTTGTCTACGCCATGACACACGCTACTGTAGGCGTCCTGACAGGAACCTCGATGCACTCGGCATCTTTCATACCAGAAATTGAAGAAGCCTTGCTCGAGCAACTAGCGTCGTCATTAGGGGACACGGGTGTCTTCAAGATAATCGGTATTATAGAAACGCTGGACAAACTCATCATGAACATCACAGATCGTCATTTAGAAGACACCGCATTCCATGAAGCCTTGACTACCAGAGCTGATCTTCCAGCGCATGGCATTTATTGGGGGGACGTCTTGATGAAATACGCTCCATTAGCTGGATTCAAGCGCCCTCCACGTACTAACAGTGAAGGCGCCATTCGCGACATATTCCAGATACTGGCTTCAGCACCGTTACACGCCGCCAAGATGTACTTGTTGATTGTTCCTTTCGCAAGATACGTCAGCTTCGAGCTCAGGGCAGCATCTCGACGAAGCTTCCTGCCAGATTCAATGATGGCCCGCTTATGCATTCGCTATCTTTACGCGATGTTTGGACCTAGGGCACACGCTACCCTAATGCAAGTCATGGGCACTGACAAGGCTGCAAGTAGCTACATGTGGAACAATATAAGACAGCAATCCCAAGCTCTACGCTACGTTGGCACTGACTTCAAGCTAAGCAGAGACACCCTGCTGAACGCAACGCTCAAGTCTCACAGTGAGTATGACGATACTAGTATTCTCTACGTGCAAAAAAAAAATTGTAAACTGCGTGGTAACGACAAACAGCTTTCGTCCTGTCGGCTCGCATGACCGGAAAACAATCATATATGGCACCTCGCGTAGCCTAGCAACTAGACCAGCTATATACAGCGCGTGCAACACATTAACTCGGCTTGTGCACTCTATCTTCGTCTTCTTCATCATAGAATCGACAATAAAGGCAGATTGACTTGGCGACGTACATCCCAGAAATGAAAATAGGTATTAAACGCTTTTGTACGTATCACTTAGTATTTTAGTGGATAATAATAACCGTGGCCAGCACACCTATTGAAGTTGACACGATGAGTGTGCAATGTAAGCCATTGAGAAACTCTATGATGTAAGCACTTCCTCAATGCCTGTGCCTTCTGAAAACAAAATAGGCGCACTAGAAACACAATGACCCAAACAGCATCGGAAAAATAATCTTGGTAATAAGGAGCATGGTAATTGATACATTCTAATTAGGAATGACTGATTAGGGTCTTTCAAGTTTAAGTCACGCTAATAATTTATCAGCCACGAGCTCCGCTGTTAGTCCGGCCTTGCAAGCCGCCCACATTCCGACAGACTTACTTTTGAAAAAAAAATATTACACGACACTCTAGGCGGGTTTTCGCCATCGCTTTCACCGATTCGTTAACACACATACGTACGCATCTGTATGCATAATCAAATAAGAAAGTTTCATAGCCAGAGCTACATTGGTCGCACCGCTCGCCGCATCATGCAGCTGGCGTAACTTCAGAGGAGGAGTCGGTCAAACCGCGTTGCAACCGCAGTTACAGTTGACCAGCGTTGCGTATGTGCGTGCATGTGTGCATCATTACACCGGTAATCATGCTTTTGTTCACTGCCGTTTCGGCCACCGCCAGATCATCAAAACTATTCCAAGCAGATTAAGCGGTCTGTCGTGAGCAGTCCGCTTTTCGCATAGGATACGAAACTTCGTCATACTTGAAATTGGGAGTTCCGCGTGACCTAGTGCGGATTAAAAAGACGTAACAGTTTCCGGTGCAGAGGATAGATCTGTTTAACTGTTACTTATTTGCCTTAACATTTAAGGACACTGTGAACACACAAAACTTCAAGCAACTTGCTCTTCAGTTTCCTTCTCTTGTTCAAACTATAGCGCTTACAATTTTTTTGAATAATTCTGAAGTTCTTCATGCTAGAGTTCGAAAAAAAAACATATTTAAGTATCGTTGATACAGCATTTACACAGCTTTGTACATGCGCGAGAAATGCCACCACAGTGAAACAGTCGATGCTTTACATCATCAATGATGCGAACTACGTAGCGATAACAACGTCTCCAATCTTCACTTGCAGAGGACGACGTGGAGCTGGATGGGGGCCTGCTGCAAGTGTCGTACAGCAGTGACTTTATGGCCAACTTGATAATACTGGTTAGACACACGGGGAAGCAAGTGGAGCTCCGCCCCTATATGTTGCCCACCGAGAACGAAGCTGAAGTGGCAACGGAACTTCTTGTACCGGATTTCTACTACAACGACTCCACAGAAGCCAGCATCAACTACGGCACCCTTGGCGGCCACATGGCCCGGATGCTATTTGACGCCGCATTTCCCGAAAGGCATTCCCCCAAGTACGTCGACTGCCTGGACGAGTTCACAGTGCACAACGCCATACCGTTTGACAAGACGGACTGGCAGCGATACGTCAACGTGCAATGGTCCATGAATGCATCCTTCGAGTCGTTACAGAGAGAAAGGGAAACCGCTCGGTCTCCCTTACTGCACCAACGACTCTTCTTTTTGCGATACGCCATGTCTATCTGTGGCGAAGATACGTCAGCGGTGCAAAGCCTCCAGTATGCCGCCCGCACTTCTCTTAGCTTCGCGACAGCTTTCAACTGCTACAGACCACCCAAGAACCCGTGCACCTAACTACATTCATTTTGAACAATACAACCTTTCTTCGCAATTACGGGACATCCGACATGTTAGGTGTGCTAACACTGCTTGTTTTCCGCCAGCTCTACATTATAAGCTTACAAATGTTATCACGACAGCCTTCGGGTACATTAAAATATAGTAAGGTCGTTTACTTTCATTACGCCCAAAGTATATATAATTGCCTATACTTCACCCATTTCTGCGCGCCGATATGTATACGTATTCCAACGACTTGACAAGTAAATAGGCATAGACTGGCTAACGGATTTTTGTTTTTTGTGACCTACCATTTGCGCATGGCTCTTCAGCAGTGATGGCAGCATATTACAAAAACTGACTGGAAACCTAAAACGAGAACGATTGATTGATATGTGGGACTTAATGTCCCATAACCAACATATGATTAGGAGAGACGCCGTAGTGGAGGGCTCCGGAAATTTCGACCACATGGTTTTTTTTAACGTGCACCTAAATCTGAGCACACTGGCGTACAACATTTCCGCCTTCATCTGAAATTCGGTCGCGGCAGCCGGGATTCGATCCCGCGACCTGTGGGTCAGCAGCAAGGCACCTTTGCCACTAGAACACAGCGGCGGGGGTAAAATAAGAAACGTGGTAAAGTTGTGGGGAGGCTCACATTCCTTGATAAGTTGTTTTCACCGCATAGCGTACCTTACCGCGAGAAGCGACCACGGATCGCCCCCACCATCTCCTTCCGATTGTCCCGAATATATATATATATATATATATATATATATATATATATATATATATATATATATATATATATATATATATATATATATATATATATATATATATATATATATATATATATATATATATATATATATATATATATATATATATATATATATATATATATATATATATATATATATATATATATATATATATATATATATGTTATTTTTAATATGGCATATTGTTTCCCATTCGTTCTTCGGCATTTCAAATTCTCTGTGCCATAAAATACACTGCTTCTTACATGACATCACGAATCTGTGAAATGTCGCTGTGTTCATTACAGCACATGCACATTAAACAGGGCTTTCACACGTTGTACAATACCTAAATCTTTTTAGGGCAGTCGAAGAGCATCTTTTTCTAAATATTATTCCAGTAGACTAGCCGGCCGCCACCCACACTATCAGCGGCTACTTAAAGCAGCTGACAAGATGAAGTATTACGAGTTTATAAAATATTTTCACCTGCAGCATGAAATTGTTTAGTAGTGTGTGCAGGCACACATCTCTGTGAGATCATCCTTGTTGAGAGAGAGAGAGAGAGAGAGAGAGAGAGAGAGGAAGAGAGAGAAAGAAGCAGCGCTGCATGTGTGTGCTTCATTGCTGTCCAAGTTGTATTTGGAGATGCTAAAAATTATTCAACTTGAATGAAAACCTACTATCCCGACTCTCAAATAAACCTCCATAGTGCTAAACACCATAGTCTTTCAGCTTCTTCTCGAGGCCACTGCCTTATTCGTCACCACTTTGCAAGCTGCCACCATCGCTCCAAGGTACCATAAGAAAGGCTGATCAGGTTTATCGGAGACTAAAGTGGAAACCCTTTCATGGCACTTCCTGATAACACTATAACATAAAAGAATATTCATAACGTTCATCAGCTCAAAGCAGCTTCAACAAAGTAGCGGTAATGACATTCATTTTTGATCAAAAAAAGAAAACTAATCTTCCTGAAGCAGCAGACGATTTGACATGTCCATAAAAAGTTTGATCGTTTGCATCCGTAACTGCATCGGCCAGTCACAGAAGAAGGAAAGCGTGTAGAAGTTATGCAATGTTATTGGACCCCTGTTCAGTGCTGGCCGGCTCTGAAATGCTATAGCAAAAGGCGCGAAAGCGCCGCATAATCAGTCCCCACCGCTAGAGCCTACAAGAAGAAAACGTCATAGAAAAAATGTTGCAGAAATTTCACTACATTATAATATTCCCTAGTAACAGCATAATTAAGTGATTACTGTGGTGAAGGAAAACTTTGCCTTAATTATTGCTTACCCCAGTGTCGAAAGTGCTGCTATCCCCAATGTCGAAAGTGGGGGGCTCAGGCTTCCTAACTTTTCTCAGTGGGGGGCTCACGCCCCTCCTTGCCTCCTCGACTGGTATGCCTATGGGCGAGGCGTGGCTACATGAAACATTTATTTGAGGGATGCACCATCATCATTTGCAACAGTAACGAGAAGTGTGAGGGGCAAATAACATGGGAGGTAGAAAGACTGCAGTCGACGATAGATTATGCACTGATGTCACAAAGAATGTATAATAGGCTCAGGGGAATGCACATAGATGAATGTGGCTCCAGAAGTCTGGGTAGTGATCACAAACGTATCAAGCTAAGTTTAGGAAGAGCAATGAAAGTGGGAAAGAGACAAGATGACCAACTACAGGGGAATTTTCATTCAGAAAGGCAAATAGATATAGCTACTAAACAAATTGAGAAAGTAATCACCGAGGATAATAAAACAGTGTGGACGTACATCTAATCTATTTAGACTGTGTGAGCTAGAGCTTGCTAAGGCACGTGATAAGTCACTCCGGGAAAAAAAAAAGGAGACACAAACGCAAAAGTCCGTGGGATGAGGAAGTTAAGAGAGCCATAGCAACACGTCAGGAAGCCTCTAGGGAACACAGACATGCTAAACAGCGAGGTGAACCAACAGATGATGTTGAAAAAAAAATATGACATCTTTATAAGCTGTAGAAGGGAAGCATTCATTCTGATCAATGAAAAATTTAGAAGAGGGCTCAGTGACTGGCAGAAGTACATAAAAAGGATAGAAAGGCAGCTGCAAATATTTGGAATCATCTAAACTCCCTAATAAATTAGACAAGCCTCGAGCAGAGGTTTATAAGTACAGCTCAAGGTGCTAAGCTAGAAGGCGATGAAGCTATTGAATATATAAGAATAAGGGTGACAGAAAAATTTCAACCAAGAAGTGCCTTATGCACCTTATAGACAAGGATGGATTAAGTGAAGCAGTGGCTTCACTTTCACAACGAGAGTGGGAAAGGGCTGAGAAGAGGGTTCCTAGTAGTACATCAAAAGGACCAGATGGCATTCAAATTATGCTGATAAAGGCCCTGTTACCCAAGTCTAAGCGTACTTTGCGAGAGGCAGCGAGCAAAACAATAATCGATGGTGAAGTCCCCGATGGATGAAAAATTAGTAGGATGATCATGATCTATAAAGGAAAGGGGGACAAAGTTGACATAAACAACTACCGTCCTATAACAGTGACATCCGTGGTCTACAGGCTGGCAATGGAGCTTATAAAGGTAAGACTGCAGGAATAGATAGAGGACGAGGGGGTGCTGGGGGAACTCCAGAATGGTCTTTGGAAACACAGGAGTTTGGAAGACAATCTGTTCTCACTGACGCAGTGCATCGAAATAGCAGAAGAGGAACATGGGCCCCTGTGGCTAGCATTTTTGGATATCAAGGTAGCGTACGATAGTGTGGTTCAAGAGGACTTGTAGGGAATACTGGACACACTAGGTGTAGAAGATGGAGTCGCTAATCTTTCAAAGGATATCTATGAAAGTAACAAGGTAGTTATAAAATGGCAGAAACAGGTATCCAAGCCCACAGAGATAAAATGGGGGCTTATGCAGGGGTGTCCTCTCCCACCTTTGTTATTCATGATGTACCTACCAGAATGAGAGGCCCAACTAGAGGGGAGTGGACTTGGTTTCAACCTGTCCTTCATCAAACAAAAAAAACTCATTGAACAGGCACTACCAGCATTGATGTACGCAGATGATGTAGTGCTAATGGCCGACAACAAGAAATATTTGCGGAAAATGGACATCTGCAGTAATGAGGGAGATAGGTTAGATTTGAGATTCAGTAAGAAAAAATTAGCAGTCATGATTTTTAATGATAATGAAGGTAGTGATCTTAGGATACAGGAGCTCATGCTAGAGGTAACAGATAAATACAAATATCTGTGTGTATGGATAAGCAATTGGACAGAGTACCTAAGGCGACACGAAATATATGTAACGACTAAAGGTAACAGAAATGCAGGCATGATGAAAAATAGGGCACTGTGGAATTACAATAGGTATGATGTTGTGAGAGGAATATAGAATATAGGTTCCTGGCCTGCCGTTCGGAAAAGCGGTCTTGTGCATAAGACCAGAAGTTCAAGCAAAATTAGAAATTAAGCAACGTGGAATAGGTAGGCTTGCCTTAGGAGCTCACGGGAATACACCAAATCAGGGAGTACAAGGTGATATCGGATGGACATCATTTGAGGGCAGGGAAGCTAGCAGCAAGATAAAATTTGAAAAGCGAGTGAGAGAAATGGGGGAGGAGCGTTGGGCTATGAAGGTTTTCAGCTACTTGTACATGAGGAATGTCCATACAAATAGGAGGAAGCGAACCAGAAAATTGACGGGTAAATACTTAGAAATGAGCAGGGGCCAAACCGAAAATACCTATCGATTAAAAAAAAGCTGAAGGAAACGGAGACCGACATGCGTAGTATTGGCATGAAAGTCCACACTAGAGATCTATCGATGTTTTAAGCAGGAAATTGCCAAGGAAAGGATCTGTGATAATACTCGGGGTAGTTCTCTACTGTTTGAGGCAAGGACGGGAGTACTGCGAACCAAGACATATCGGCCAAATACGAAGGGGTAGACATAGTATGCAGTGCGTGTGGAAAGGAAGAAGAAACTGCCGAACACTTGATAATGTTCTGTAAAGGGTTTCACCCCATAGTTCAGGATGATGGCGCAGAGTTTTTCAAAGCACTGGGGTTTAGGGACAGCGAGGGTAAAATAGACTTTAAGTGGGTAAAAATAACTGGAAACAACTAGTTATCTGATTGGTGGCTAAAAGCAAGACACGAGTGAAAATTAAATCTTTGATTGGAAAGTACCAGTCCTAAACTTCACTATTTAAAGGAAAAAAAAGAGATAAACCTATTGTTGGTCCACTAATTATTACGGCTAAATGGTACAGCCATATCGATCCATCCATCCATTCCATCTCATTCTCTCCATTGGGAGATGGCGCGGCGCTGAGTCAAAATAAATTTTACGCACTGCAACGGGTGCGTGTGGTGAGGCCTTGAGAGTGGGGCCACATGGATTGACCAGCAAGAGCAGGATGTGCTGCGCTACTTTGTTTGCGAGACGCCTGGGAAGATGCAGTGATAGGTGCCATTGGAATTGCTGTATATGCTACCTTTATGTGAGCTCAACTGCTAAAACCATCTGGCGTGGCAATGGAATTCCGCTCCATGTGCAGCGTGGCCATTAGTACTCCCAGAACCTCTTTACATGGCGTTGAAATAGTCAGGTCTCCAAGGAGGCACACGTGGTCACCGCATGGGCGAGAACACCCAATATGCACTTTTAGGGCTGCCGGCACCGCCACAAGGTGTCAACGTCGGACTCTCGATTGCTGGATGCCGATGACGGTGTCGGCCGAATACCGTGGACCGGCTTTTATTCACCAGCTCCCTATACGCTGTGTACTGTTATGCCAGCGAGTCCTCGTCAAACGTCCGTGCCTCTGAAAAAGGCAATCTGGGTCAAGGCCAGCCCGCAGTCCGCCTGGCGCGATCAACTCGACGGCGGGAACACGCGCGGCGCCCCTCTGGCCCACGTGCAGTGAGTCAGCTGCGCACGTGACAGCGAGCCGGCGTCCTCGTGTCTGGTGGTCTGACGCATGGCGCGGCAACCCCATTGGAGGAATCTGCCCTGACGACCAGCGGCGCTTCTGATTGGACATTTTGGTTGGACCCGGTGTAAATAAAAGAAGCCCTGCGGCGCGTCGCGATCGGAGGTCCTAGGAGAGGAGTCCCCGTGTCGGAGAGCCGACATGTGTGTGAGTCAGCGGTCTTAGGCGAAGGGCTGACCTATGTGTTAGAGAGGAGAGCTCGGCTCTTCGAGTCTCTGTCGGCCCCAGTGCCGAAATTGTAACGCCTCTGTATATATGCTGTACATAAACCTTATTTAACTCACCGTCGTCTCGTCCGCTCGTCTTATCAGCTCTGCGCAGAAGCAGTCGCGAGCTGAGAAACATACGCTACCAAACGGCTGGTGACCTTCCCGGCGGAGTTGAAAGCAGTGGCGCCTTGGGACCGTGTTGGCATCGCCGTCTTTCGCAACAGAGGTGGCTTCGGCGGGATCGGTCCGTCGTTCGCAACAGTGGAGGTCAGCGGTGGGATTCGGAGGTGGCTTCGCAACAGTACTCCCTACCACGCTGCATTGGTCGCGTCACACTGGAATGATATTCGTACAATATGGCTAGCGGGGCTGAGGTTTCCACCCAACGCATAAACTGCATTTTTGTTCGGTTTGTTCAACCTCACAGGAAATAGTAAAGCGGCAAAAATTCACTTTCACTCTACTTTCAATCAAAGATGGTACAGCGAACACAAATGACTGCGTGTTGCAAGAAGGTGTGCAAAGCTGAATACATAAGCGGAGCGATGGCGTTTAAGAGCTCGTTTCACTGAAATTTCGGCGTCGTGGAAATTCCGGGCGCAAAGCCGGCCCCATATATATTGTTACGGTGCATCATCGACAGGAGCAAGCGTGGCACTTAGCGAAGATGAAGAAGACGCCTGTGTGTTAGGCGCTTGCACGAGAGGCAACTCAGACATCTTGTTCGGCTGCCGACTCTCGGTGGACGCTGTCCTGTAAGCCAAGACCTCGCTCCGTCACATTTGGTGGAGGTGCTGGGTAACCGCCTCGCAACGGAACTTCGCAGCGGCCGACGTTTGAAGGGTCATTACACAACGATGACGGAGAGTACGGCGTCTGCATCTGCTCCTGGTGTTCCTGCGGCCGGAGATGATGCGGTAACTACATCTCCTTCTGCGACCACAACCTTTGTGCTCGAACCCCCGCGGGATCCTGGCACGTTCAGCGGTTCCGGCGATCCAGATGAAGTTGACGTTGAAGATTGGCTGGCAGAGTACGAACGTGTGAGTACTCGATACCGATGGGGCCCGACTCTTATGCTGGCAAACCTGTTATTCTATCTTAGGGGAACCGCCAAATCGTGGTATGAGAACCATGAAACAGAACTTGTGAGTTGGGCAGTGTGCAGGGAGAAAATGCTAGACCTGTTCGGAAAGCCGATTGGAAGAAAAATGGCCGCGAACAAAATGCTCGCGTCTCGGGCGCAGACCTCGACCGAGTCTTACGTCTCCTATATAGAAGATGTGTTGTCGTTGTGTCGCAAAGCCAATGCCGATATGCCGGAGGCTGCCAAGGTCGGGCATATTCTTAAGGAGATTGCGGATGACGCATTCAACCTCCTCATCTGCAAAAATTTTTCTACAGTGGACGCCATTATAAAAGAATGTCGGCGCTTTGAGCAAGCGAAGAGCCGGCGGATTAACAGCGTGTTCACCCGCCTTCCGAATACGGCCGTAACATCATCTTGCGAAGACCGTGCAAGAACACAGCCACCACCTCTAGATTCATCGGATCAGGTGACCCGAATTGTACGGCGCGAACTTGAAGCCATTGCCTCTGCTCCGGCTCACACCGCTGCAAGTGACACCACCCCACTTACTGCTAACATGGTTCAAGCCATCGTCCGCCAAGAACTCGCAAGCATAGGTATTCCCTCGGTGTGCGCTTTGCCCAGCCCGCAGCGAGCTTCATGGCGTCCACCCTCGTCCTATCGCGAGCAGCAGTTCACGGCCCGATCTCGCGACCCTGCGGCGTGGAGAACCGTCGACAATCGACCAATTTGTTTTCATTGCCACCGTATCGGTCATGTCGTCCGTTACTGCAATTACCGCTGGTCCTCGCCACCTCGGACTTTATCTCAGCCTCACTACCGACAGGACAGCACCCGCTTCGCGTCTGCCGTGCAGCCTTCTCCGCAAAACAACTACAGAAGGTTCAACAGCCGATCTCCGTCACCGCATGGTCATCAGTCGCGTTCGCCCCCAGGACGTCGCCAGTCGTCTCGCACACCGCAGACTCGCAGGCCGCCATCTCCATTCAACCCCGCTCCTGCCTACCCGGAAAACTAAACGGTGCAGCGCCCGGAGGTGACGCTGCATCTTCGACTCCCTCCACAAATCCTCTCTTGACGCTTCCGACGAGACAAAATTTGTTAGACGTTGCCGTTGACGGTGTGCCTATTTCTGCCCTTATAGATACTGGAGCGCACATTTCTGTAATGAGTGCGAACCTTCGCCGACGCCTACATAAAGTGCTCACGCCTGCCGCTTCCCACAAACTTCGTGTCGCTGATGGGAGGACCCCTGATGTTCAAGGGATGTGCACGGCCCGTGTGTCCATTGCTGGTCATCCTACATTAGTTCAGTTTGCCGTCATTGAAATGTGTCCTCATGACCTAATACTTGGTTTGGACTTCCTGTCACGTCATTCTGCGCTCATTGATTGTGCCACTGGTGCTCTTCAGCTTGAACTGCCGCAGTTTGCCGATTTTCCAGCAGACTATTCTCCCCGTTTACGCTCTCGTCACCACGTTCGCTTGCCTCCGCAAGCTGCTACATATGTCACTTTGTCGTGCTCACGTCATGTGCCCGACGGTGACTACCTCGTCACTCCTATAGTCGACGTACTGATGGCCCGAGACGTCGCCCTTGCTCACACTGTTGTCGCCGTCGCTAATAATACAGTGGTTATACCACTACTCAACGTGAGTCTCTTGACTCAAGTTATTCCGCAAGACATGTCTTTGGCCACCCTATCTCCACTTGACAGCTGCAACGTTACTGGTTTGGACACCGATACTACATCCCCCTGTCTTGGCCGCCATTACACTCTGCCTGCAGATGACATTAACAAGATGATTGCTCCCGACCTCACTGCAGCGCAAGCTGCCAGCCTCCGTAGTCTGCTAACATCATATAGAGACGTTTTCGACTTTGACCACCGCCCTCTCAGCCAAACAACTGCAGTGACTCACCGGATCAACACTGGTAATGCCAGTCCTATACGGCGGCGTCCATATCGCGTATCTCACAAGGAACGCCAAGTAATCCAAAATGAAGTGGATAAAATGATTACTAAAGACGTAATAGAACCCTCATCCAGCCCCTGGGCCTCCCCAGTCGTGCTCGTTCAGAAGAAAGATGGCAGCTGGCGCTTTTGCGTGGACTATCGCCATTTAAACAAAGTGACCCACAAAGATGTCTACCCTTTGCCTCGGATTGACGACGCCCTCGATTGCCTCCATGGTGCCCAATACATTTAGTCTATCGACCTTCGATCCGGCTATTGGCAAATTTCCGTCGACCCCATGGATCGTGAAAAAACCGCTTTCGTTACGCCCGACGGCCTCTACCAGTTCAAAGTCATGCCGTTTGGACTGTGTAATGCGCCGGCAACTTTCGAGCGCATGATGGACTCCCTTCTCCGAGGATATAAGTGGTCCATCTGCTTATGTTATTTAGACGATGTCATCGTCTTTTCGCCCACCTTTGACAGCCATATAACACGTCTGTCAGCTGTTCTGGATGTTTTTCGAAGAGCTGCTCTCCAGCTCAATTCTTCAAAATGCCATTTCGGACGTCGCCAAATCACCATACTCGGCCACCTTGTCAGTGCCGATGGTGTTCAACCAGATCCCGAAAAGGTGCGAGCAGTACAACAATTTACTGAACCACGCTCAACCAAGGACGTCCGAAGTTTTGCAGGGCTATGTTCCTATTTTCGTCGATTTGTCCGCAACTTCGCCGACATCGCTCGACCGCTTACTGATCTCTTAAAGAAGGACGTTCCCTTCGCATGGGGTATAGAGCAAGCGGACGCCTTTTCGGCTCTTATCCGTCTGCTGACTACGCCACCACTACTGGCCCATTTCGACCCAGCATCACCTACAGAGCTTCGGACCGATGCCAGTGGCCATGGAATTGGAGCGGTCCTTGGCCAACGACAGCACGGGAAGGACCGTGATTGCTTACGCCAGTCGTCTTCTTTCACCTGCCGAACGGAAGTTCTCCATCACTGAGCGTGAATGCCTAGCTTTAGTGTGGGCCGTGGCGAAATTCAGGCCTTACCTGTATGGCCGAACTTTTTCCGTTGTTACGGACCATCACGCTCTTTGCTGGCTGTCATCGCTAAAGGACCCATCTGGACGTCTTGGTCGCTGGGCGCTCCGTCTGCAAGAATACTCATTCGTGGTCCACTACAAGTCGGGACGCCTCCACACAGACGCAGACTGTTTGTCACGTTATCCGGTTGAAACGCCCGACTTGACAGACCTTGATTCAGACCCCTGCGTTCTCTCCATCCACGCTTTGGGTGATATCTCCAGCGAACAACGACGTGACCCGTCGTTACTCTCCATTATCGAGCGTCTGACCTCTGCTCCGACAGACCCTTCCGTTCGCCTGTTCGAACTGCACGCCAACATTCTGTACCGTCGCAGCTTCAACGCTGATGGCCCGGAATTACTACTCGTGCTTCCCCATCACCTGCATACCAGCGTTCTCGAACAACTACATGACGTACCTACAGCCGGTCACCTAGGCGTCTCTCGTACCTACGATCGTGTGCGACGTCGCTTTTTCTGGCCCGGACTGTATCGTTCTGTGGTTCGCTACGTCACTGCTTGCGACCGCTGCCAACGCCGCAAGCGCCCCTCTGTGCTACCGTCTGGCCTCCTACAGCCCATTGACATACCAACGGAACCATTCTTCCGTGTTGGCCTTGACCTGTTGGGCCCGTTTCCTACGTCCACCTCCGGAAATAAATGGGTTGCAGTCGCCGCAGACTACGCCACACGCTTTGCCATCACTAAAGCACTGCCGACAAGCTGTTCCACTGACATCGCTGACTTTCTCTTGTATGAAGTCATTCTTCATCACGGCGCTCCGCGGCAGCTGCTTACTGATCGAGGAAGGTACTTTCTTTCACGTGTTGTGGATGATATTCTCCGCGCCTGCTCCACTGAGCACAAGCTTACACCGCTTATCATCCACAGACAAATGGATTGACCGAGCGTCTGAACCGAACGCTGACGCAGATGCTGTCAATGTACGTTTTGCCAGATCACCGTAACTGGGACAAAGCACTCCCCTTTGTCACGTTCGCGTACAATTCTTCACGGCACGACACAGCTAGTTATTCGCCGTTTTATTTGCTATTTGGTCGACATCCAGCATTACCATCTGACACGCTCCTTCCTTCGGCTGCCCCCTTGTCTACTGAGTACGCCAGCGATGTCGTTTCTCGAGCCCATGCAGCCCGTCAGCTTGCCCGTGATCGGCTGCACTTGTCGCAAGCGCAGCAAAAAGACCGCTATGACAGTCGCCACCAAAGCGTGCACTTCTCGCCGGGGTCTCTGGTACTTCTCTGGACACCAAACCGCCAAGTCGGCTTATCAGAGAAGCTACTATCACACTACCATGGCCCCTACAAAGTGTTACGACAACTTAGTGACGTGAGCTACGAGATCGCACCCCTAAACAATGCCTTTTCGACCACCTCACTCCAGACAGACGTTGTACACGTTTCCAGACTGAAACCGTATCACCATCCTCGTTCGTCGCCGCCGTACTAAGCGCCGTGACGGCGCTTCCGCCGCAGGGAAGTGATGTTACGGTGCATCATCGACAGGAGCAAGCGTGGCACTTAGCGAAGATGAAGAAGACGCCTGTGTGTTAGGCGCTTGCACGAGAGGCAACTCAGACATCTTGTTCGGCTGCCGACTCTCGGTGGACGCTGTCCTGTAAGCCAAGACCTCGCTCCGTCACAATATTGATATGATGGGGGGGGGGGGGGGGGGGGCTGGGAGGAGCCTTTGCCTACCCTGACGGGGAACTCTGCACACGTTTACGGCTGGGCGGCTATTCTCACATCCTTGTTAACATATGCAAGTGACAACATATTACAGAGCTGCTGTTGCTCATAATACATCACCAAGTTGCTGTTCCTACATGGCCGGACTTAGTGATGCACTGTAATGACACCCCTTAACATCAATACCAAAAGCATTTTTGAAAGTTGCGGCACTAAAAATATATTTTATGCATTTTGGAACTACATGACACTTTTTTTTTCTTGCCTTCAGTGTTTACGATTCACATCTGTACTCCATTAAAGAACGAACCTGACATCCAGTCATCAACAGTTGACAGCAAATATTTATTTGAAATTCCTTGCAGAGCTTCAGGCCCTTTGCACGCAGCAGTATGGCCAGCCACTATGCGTTTCCTCAAATCGAATGAGCGCTATGGAGATGGTTTCAAAAGTTCTCGGAGCGTACAAAATAAGTGCTAAGGAGCCGTGCCTGTTTGAATAGCGACACAATCTGTGGCCAAATTTGGCTGGTTGCATAACACGTCTCGCCATCTTTGAGCGTCGACTAGAAGAGATGGAAAGCCGAGGGAAGTCTCGGGAATGTCAATCCTCCACGGTGGATAGGAGCCACAAGAGAAGGTGAACAGAAACATTTTGTAGTAATAAAAGTAAGGCGGATAATAAGACAACTAGCCAATGACTGGGATCGAACCTGCAGCCTTCGAACAACTCGTCCGACTGAGCTACACTAGCGGTCATCCCTGTCCACTTTATTGGGTATAGATGGCCATTTATACCTAGAAGTGTTTGTCAGCGCTGCTAACAACCATGACTGCAAGTGTGGAATATTCTTTTGCCTGCTGGCGAAATTCTACGAGTCATTTGAAGGTCACACAATCAGTGCCTGCCACTGGAAAGTTATCTTTTCATCCACTCTGCTTTATTGACATTAACATCATATTTACTCTAAAATGACATCCCCTATACCTACCTTGGCTTTCTAGTTTGTTAATTTTAATTGACGATAGATCTAACGAAAAAAAAACAAGCCCTTATAGCCACCATTCCTTTGTTTATCTTTGAGCCTGTTGCTTTCAAGGAATCCAATTGGCCACGCATGCTGAATGGCGCCAAATCCAAGTACTGCATTCATGGCCTTCCTTGCAGGCAGAAGTTTGAAAGATTGAAGCAGGAAAAGTGCCCAACATTTATGAGCCTAAATGAGACTCAAATTTGTGAGAAACCTACTTAAAGAAAAGTAGAGAACACTTTCTCTACCTTTTTGATAAAACCCCTTGTTATACATCACTTCAAAAATGAAGGCACTAAGCATATTTTATTTTGAATATGGCACTATCGGAGAGATCGCATACACGAAATATAAATCAACAGACACTGCACTTTGTCTGACCCAGCAAAAATGCCCCTCATAAAATTATCTTTGCATCTATCCACTGCCTAGCACTTCAATCATATCCAGTCTTAATTAGGAGGAAACAAAGCTTGTACCATGAAGAAATGGCACTTGTAAAACTGGCCTACTGATGAACGTTTCCTTGCAGCAAGACAAGTGATGATCACCTACATGTCTTTGAAAAAATGAAGCTCCATTGCTTCCTTTCGGGCATAAGCAACAAAAAGTAAGCTTTAAATTTTTCATGACGCTCCAGCGATTGCAGCCACAAACAAATCAACTGCTAAATCAGTGTAAAGCAAAACTATCGTTAGTTAATCTGACTGCATAAAGGTGACCTTTGCCCCTAATATGCCTAATGAAAACCAATAACCTCTTTTCACAGAACTGCATGGATTGGTACAAAAGCACCAACTTAAACTTTTTGTTTGCCGTGCCTGCTTTAGTAAGTGACCAAGAATTCATAAAATGAATTATGTTTTCTTATATGCTGTACCTACCACCAAGCTTAAAGCAAGACGATATCGCGAATCTAAATATGCAAAATGAAGCAGTTCAGTCTTGGCAACAGATACACTACTTTTGGTGTGGCAAGTGTTACCTTGAAAAGGCCATAGTACAACGTGCCCCTGTGCTGCATGTGGAGTGCCATGAAGATTGCTGTAGATCAGTGACACAAATAAGCCGAGAAATACCTGCTTGATGCCTTCGTAATGTTTTGCATAACTCAAGTTTGATCAGTTCGTAGAAGTCCATTTTCTCATGCGTAATTCACATTGAAATTTGTGCACCATGTGACAGCACCTCAAAAACAAAATGTACTCAAGAGCCTTGGATATTAATAGAAACGCTGCTCCTTAAGAATTTTTTCAAACTCTACACCGTATTTACCCAAACCCAATGTGCACGTGACTTCAGTGACCCAAAAACAAAAATACAGCTAAATCTGTACTCGAATCTAATGCACATGCGGTTTTAAGGTCTATTTTCCCTCCAAAGTGGGCACATTGCAATTGGGTAAATTCACTATTGATCTTGCTGATTTTAACTATATTTGTGTACAGATGTGTAGATTATATCGTTTAGTACTAGACATACAGTTTTTAGGATATCAAATATTTCAACTGCCTCTCTGAGAGCCAGATTTTTTGCTAAACTGATGGAGTTATAAAGTAAACCAAAGTGACAAAATAATTTGGAATTGGAACTTCATGCAGTAAAACAAGAACACATGTTGTTTAAACACACTGAACCAAAGTTGTATACTGAACATTCACGAGAGAAATGCAAGCTTGACATCGAATCGGCTCTCGTGCATGTTCTTGTTCAGATTGATTTAGAACATCTGGACTTATTTCCGTTGGACTCATTTCCTGTTGTAGTGTTAAGCTTCCTCTCTTTTGCAAACTTGAAGCGTGAGCATGACTCACACTCTCATGGCGCATTATGGTAAGACGGATGAGTGAGAGATAAATGTTGTAGTGCCATGGACATGGTCGAGGTAGATTTGGGATATGCCCTGAATCGGCGTTAATCAACCCTCCCAAGTTCACATGCGCACAAATAAATACCCGATGAAATGGACTGGAGGACGACTGCCTGTATAGTGCAATAGGCCGTGTTATTCTTAGGTTGGACGTTCGCTTCTGACGGCGGCAAGTTGCCTCCTCGAACACTATTTTTTTTTAGATCATAACTATTGTAGTATAGATAAGAGGCCCCAAACGTCCCCTATACTTTCCCTGGCTAGTCATGTCTTTTGTTTTTTGCGGGGACGAGGCCTTAAAACGCCGTTCGACGTGTCGTCCCAACTCGCGCCAGACTTCACGCCTTCAGGTGGATGTATGCGATGGTTTATTGGTCAGCTGCCAGCTCGTAAAAAAAAAAAAAACATCACGCTTTGCGTTACGCCTTCTTGCAAAGTAGAGAGTTCCACACCCACTGCCGCTGGCTAATACACCCATGTTTAAGCAAAAAGGGAAATTTAATAGAGTGTTTTCTTTTTTTCATGTTAGACAGAACCTTAATGAAAAATAAAAGCTAGTGAAGCCAAAGAAGGAGAATAGGAAACATTGTATTATAGTATCTTAACTGTACTGCAACAATAATTACGATACGAATTGAAAGAAATAAAATGGGCAAAGGGACAAACAAACCAGGCCGAACAAACCTTCTGGAATGTCAGCGCCTACCAGTCAAGCTGTAACTACAGCGGTGGTCGGCCTCTACAAAAAACGAAGGCAAACGGGTGATTGTACAGTGTCAATAACAATACCCTCTCCGAGGCTTCCACGCCGTTTTAATAGGCATCGTGCACACCCCACGGAAGTCTTTCCTTCACTTCCCTTTTGTATATCCCCACAGCCGTCCCTCGACACCGTGGATTATGCCGAGGGCTGCTGAAATATGCAGGGGGCATAGCTGAAAATGAGGTGCAGGTGCGCAAGTTCAGTCGGTGTCGCTGGGTGTGCCTCCAGTGTGACAACGATCGATTGTGAATACGACAAGGCACGGAGTTCTAGAAACGTTGGCACGGACGGAGTCTTTAAGAGACCGTCGGTGGACTGTGTGTCGTCGTAGTGTAAATACGACAAAACAAAACAAGAAACACTTCCAAAGACAGTCGGCAGACCGAATTCGGTGTCGTGTCTAGTGTAAACGTGCCATAAGAGAACACGACCACTCCAAGTACACTTTTGGAGCCGTTTTTTTTTTTTTCATGTTCAGAGCGCAGCCCGTAGAAGCTCCCGCCCGCTGTGGGGGCACAAGGCGCGCGCTGATCGTTGCCGCAATTCATAAGCGCACCCGACCCCCTGTTCACTCACGAGATAAGCGCGCGCGCAGACGACGCCGGCCGGACAAGGCGATGTTTCGCTCCGCAGAAAGAGGCTAGCGCAGCTTTCCCCGTATACATATATACACAAACACATACGTGAATGACGGCGGTGGTGACGGTAAAAACCAGCCGAAACTGTCCATATTGCTATCGCAATAAAACTTACTTTGTAAAGAAAAATAGTGAAGACAGAATACAACAGGTAATGCTATGGTGCCGAGGCTTCCTACCACAGACCAAGCAGCAGGGGCGAATATCTGTGGACGATAGGCTGAACCACAAACCTGCTCACCCCTTTTTATTGCGAGAGTGCGTGTCCGACGTAATACCGTCTGGTCTTCGCCGCCGTCGTAAATCGCGATACTCTGTAGAAAGCAAGGATAGAGGCACAGTTCTTTTGTCATCGCGCCTCGTGTTTTTTGTTGCCACCCGAGTCACCGTGAGGGTTCGTCGGCGAGGCTTGCGCGATCGTCGTTGTCCGTCACTTGGCGTCGCACCGGCTTTCGTGTTTATTTTCGTCTCCGCTTCGTCGGTCAGCGTCGTGACGGGAAGACGCCGACCGACACTGGCCAATTTTCCAGCGGTTGCACCTGTCTCGAACACCTCGCGGTACTGAACCGTCGTTCCAACTGTTGCCTCCGTCGCGGATACGTCCTGCCTGGCGGTCAGGGCACCATGTCCCGCGTACTCGAGTGTGTCCGTGGCCCATAGTGCGAAAGCGACTGCCAGCAGCGAAAGCAGCGCGAGCGCCACCACCAGGCTCGTGGCGCTTGCGGCGGGACGCCACGCTGGAGCTGCGACTCGCTGGTCGTCTTCGGCGGCGCCTCCTTCGTCGTCGTCGTCGTCGTCCGGCGGGCCCCACGAGATGTGGCGTTCTCGCCGCTCTTCGCGCCTACGATTGACGGAAAAGGCAGTCGACAGTTTTGAGGCTCGCGAATCGTCGTAGGCGTTTACTTTGGGCTGTAGCAAAACTACATAACCGACCATCGCATAAATGCGTGTTTCTGTGTGTAAGGAAGCGGCAGCGGAGCTTCCGCTATCTGGCACGCATGCTGAAGAGTCACATGATTTGAGAAGAAACGTCGCATGTAGCGTAAAACCACCACCGAAATTTGAACGAAATATTCTGGCTGACGTTAAAAAAGTATCTGCCAGTGTAGGTGCATGGTTTGCCCGCGGTGTCACCGTGGGGCTACGGAAACACACTCCGTGCCACCTCGCGGTTGTCACTTGTTCTGCCAACATCACAAAAAGCAGAGTGTAGAGCGACGTACCGCGCTATACCAGTGACATCACAGCAGACGTTGCTGCTCAAATCACGTCTCCCTCGCACATGTGACGGTGATCGGTATGTATAGTAGCAATGCTTCCCTCTCCATGCTACAAAACGTACCGCGCTAGCCGGATAGAAAAGTAAACTTGGCTAGTTGCCCAGACAAATAACGTTCATTAACATGTTCCCGAGAAATTACGCATGCAGTGCCTAGCCGCGATTGTAAGCGCCTGACTAACACGTAACGCAAAAATAATTTAATCAGAAATACTTCTAGGACCACTTCGCATCCGTGTCTATGGAGGCGAAAATGCCGTATAGGCCCGTGTGCTCAAATTTGGGTGCACGTCAAAAACCCCAGGTTGTCAAAATTTCCGGAGCCCTCCACTACGGCGTCTCTCATAATCACATGGTGGTTTTGGGACGTTAAACCACACATACCAATCAATAACGTATAATACGCTCGTAGAATGACATTTGAAATGAGTAGAATCATCACTATAAACTAGCAAGAGGACTGCCGTTTGCAATCAACCGACTAAAGAAAATACTATAATTACTGCTATCCGGAAGTGATACCCGACTAAAAACGCCCGTCACTACTCGGCATGCCTTTCTAAAGAAGTCAGTGACAGCGGTTGGTCATGGCGTCATGAGAATCGTGGAAAGGGCGTGCATATATACGCCGCAATGGCAGCCAGCCGGCGCACTCATCGTATGTTTGAAGGCTGCCACTATACACCAGCGCGCCTTTGCCCAGATTGTTTCAATGGTACATATATGCTCACTCATGCCAAATTTCATCCATGCCAAATCTTGATGTTAGCCTTCAATAAGCGAGAATTACTGGTCGTGCAAAAGCAAGGCCAGTGCGGTCAAGCGCGTTTCCATGGTTGTTCTGAGCAAGTATCTTTCGTTTTCTTACGAGGGCCTACGAGGGTGTATACCAGAGCTGCACGTGCCTACACGCTTTTCTTAACACGTGCGTCATGTACTGCTTTTAACAACAAACCGAACCACTGACTCGGACGCCTGGTTGGTGACGAGGATCGAGGGCCGGCGCGTGGGCTTGATCGGTTCGAGCTCCACTCGCGGGAACACCGCTGCATCCAGGGGTGGCAGGACGCCCGCGTAGAAGTAGCGTTTGTACCGGGGGTCCCAGTACACGGGCTGCGGCGACAGGTCGTCCCGCTTCCTCCTCCGGCGGCCCATGGCTTCTTCTTTCTCATCTCGAGGCACGTATCGAGTGCGTGCACACGCGAATTCCCGATGATGATTTTCTCGACCGCACGGGCAATTACTGAAAACAACCTCCGGAAGGTCCCACGTGCACTGCTGGAATTGACATCTTGCGTCATCTCGATGTTCCTCGCCTTCAAGCCGAGGGTTTGGATAGGCTTCCATTGGGAAGCGAGTAGCTGTACTTGGTCTTACCAGCAATGGTGGGCGCGAGGTTTTCCCTCAGAGAGAGAGAGAGAGAGAGAGAGAGATTGACTTTATTTACATATCCCGAGGAGGTTGAGAAATGACCATTCCGACCCTTAATTCAACCTGGAGGCTCCGCCCAGGATGGCGCTGGCAGCCGAAGGCTTGTAGCGATGTCCCGGGCCCTCTGGACCGCCTGTAGTTGCAGCTTGTATTGATTGCTCTTGAGGGCTTCCTGCCAAGCCTCTTGAGGTTTTCTCTCAAGGGAGGGAGGGAGAGGTTCGACGTAGAGCCCTCCTCCTTATAAGTCCATTGATTTACTGTATAGCGGCGTTCGTCGCCGCACCGCCGCGTCGGCAAGAAAGCCAAATGCTAGACAAGTGACATTTGTTACAATGTTATAATAGCGGAGAGCGTACAATGTGCAATCGCAGCCGACAATGGAACGCGCGTAGGACGATCAACGGTGTTCCAGAAGTTAATCGGAAATATCTCTCGTGATATCCCGGCGACCTCCATTAAATTTTCGTGCATACATTTGTCGGGTCTGGTGTCATCTACTATGCGCCATAACTCTTTCTTACAGATGCTTCACGGAGTGAATGTGATTATAACATGGAGCAGATGATATGCGCCACGGCGTATAGATGTGACTCCGTTCTTGTTTTTCCTCTGTTAATCTATGAATAACCTCAAAACAATGACTGCTGTTTAATAACCTAACAGATAATATTTTGACATTTTGTTCCGTAAATTAAGTTCTTGCACCAATTAGTAACATAAACGTGTGCACTACGAGTTACAATGTTAATGATGGTGGTTCCCGGAGGAATGGCCCAACCCTTTACGGTGGAAGAAATTATAATAAATAAGTAAATATAAAATAGAGAGAGAATTCTTGTGCTACCTAAGGAGGTCAGTTTACTTCCTTTTTTGTTAAACATTTTGGTACATCCCAACGACGCATGCAAAATCACTTTATTGTTGCTAAATTTTATCTGCACAGCGCTGTCATTTAAAAACATTCATTTTTTACGAGGTCAATCGAAATTGCGTCCTCAATCTTGCTAACCTTTCTTTTTCTTTCTTTCCTTTCCTTTTTTTGTTGTAGTGGGGTAGAAACAAGCGAACAAGCAGGCACTGAGAATGCCCGTCGAAAGCAAGCCAACCTCGCCGTCGGCGACCAAGCGCCGCAGCAAGCACGGCACATTGCACGGTTCGAGTCAAGCTTCTAAGAAAACTGGCGTATTGCTCAAGGATCAGGAGGACCCCGCCTTGAAGGCACGTACGCAATGTTCTTAACCCTCACTTGCCGTTGTCAGATAGAAAGGAAACGCGGGGCCGAAGGCGCTTTGTCTCAGAGTCACACATAACTCATCGACCCATCATCATCCATTCGACTGTCCCGGCATGTCTTCACCCCTCCCCCAAGGTTCGTGTTAGGGGGAAGTTTTTGTTTTGGGTAGACGGCCATACCATGGCAAGGGGGTCGCCGATCGGCGCTAGGCGCCAAACAGACGCGGCCTGCCTTCCGGCGTGCAAGCCTGGGAGACTCACCCACATGCGCCCGTTGCAGCGCGTCAACGCGGGACACTCTAGCGCGGATCTTTCTGACGCGGCGTCGTGCCCTCTCCTTGTGGAGAGATTGGGCGCGTGGCTGCGCGAAGCTGCGCGCCCACTCTCTCCATGGGGAGGGGCACGGTCGACGCCACGTCAGAGCATGGCTTTTTGACGCGCTGCAACGGCTGCTTGCGGTCAGGCCTTAAAGGCCAACTGCGGCGATTTTTCGAGGTCAGTGGATCTCAATAAAATTTCTTGGGTATGTTCCTTTGCACATTTCCGTCATTTATGCCAAATTACGGGCTTGAGAGATGCGCTGATTGTTTGCTGACGAATTTTTAATATCGCCCCGAAAAGCTCACGTCGATTGTCAGAATTATTGGCAACACTGTCTGTGTGACGTCATGTTTGGCATGTCAACGGAAGTGACGCAGCCGAGGGCATCGCCACTTTGGCCGCTACAGCGTTTATTGTGCTGGCCACAAGACGACGGCAGCGGTGTTTGGCACTGGTAAAGCACAGGAAAGCTTCCTTCATTCCTCTGCGGTGTTTGGTCGGAGCTAAATGAGTGGTCTGGCCTTCACAAGTTTCATACTACGTGCCGGCGGGACCAGTATATGACCTTCGGTTCTTACCAAATAGTAAGTCATACGCAGACAGGGCGCCCGGTCGGCTTTCGGTTTCGGGTTCGCATCTTTTTGCTTTATAAAAATTATTTTCGAATTTCGTGAGCATTTCAGCTATTGGACTCGTGACAAGAGTGTCTCAGGAATATAGAAACATCATTAACTTGCCACTGTAGAAAAATCACCGGAGTTGGCCTTTAAGCGTGACAATGGCGACGAAGTGGCGTTCACTGAGGGCCCAAATTTACCAATCAGCACGGCCGATCAGTTACCCTGGCCTTATAAGTGGACACCCTAAATAGGGGCAAATGAACAAGGCAAATAAACCATACAGAACCCTCTGTAACGCCAAAAAGTGAATGAAATGGGTGGATGCAAAAGAACCAATTAAGAGGCCTAAGAGGCTTCGCTCGCTTGGCCTGTAGGCTGCGGCTGCACCGAAACTTTGCATCCTTTTCATAATTATCCACCTGAGCCTATAGGCAGGCTTCGTATGTTACTGATTTTGCGCGCTCTACGGATGGTGCAATGTTTTGAGCCCCTGTGCGCTCCACCTAGCTCTCAGGTCGTTCAAGGGTCGCCGAAAAACCTATAAATTGTTGAGAGACATGTGAACATCTCTGACATTTTGTGCCCATGCAGGGAGTTTAAAGCAACAAGCGTAGCACACGATGAAGTTCTTTCTACATATCCCGTCTTAGAACAAGACTCTCGTTGTGATTCCCTGTAAATATCGGGCAGATTCGCATAGGAAGTTTCTAATGACAGATTGTAAACAGACGCAAAACAGTTTGATTTTATAAGCGCGTTGCTTATTCCTGCGCTGCAGGGAACTGCTTAACTTGGAGCAAACGAAAGTCTGCGTCCTGAATTTTCATAAGAATTGCGCAAGTCAGACGGGAACGGTCTGTCCTTTGCTCAAGCTCGGCCACTGTCACTCAACATATTCATATTAGCCCACAGGCCCTGTATCATCCCGCAGTTTTGAGTCCAAGGTGGTTGTGGTGTAAAGTGAATGTATAACAATTAGCCCATATAAATGGACTACATAACAGGCGAAATAAATAAATGTGTACATGGGGAGAAAAGAAAGCACTGTATGCCATCGCATCAACAGCATGCTAAAAAAGGAGGGGGAGGGGACAAGCCTCATTCAAGGTCAGTGGAACCTGTTATTTCGCGATTGCTCGTGAAATTGAGCCGAACTTTCCATCCAAGTAATATCAAAAGCGATGCAAGGAAGCATGCACCGGGGAATGGATGAACATTGTTAGTTTAGGAACATCAATGAAAGAACGTCGATTGCGTGTGAACTAAAGTCTCTAGATTTTTCTCTTTATAGGGAACAATCGAGGAACTTTCGTCTGAACCATTCCGTTCTTACTGTATATCAACTGGTATACTATGGATGTTATCTGCAGAAAGCTCACAAGAAAGGGCAAGGAGTCACTGTGTTTCTTGTTCATGAATCGCGCCCTATCGCGCTCACGTTTTCCACGTGAGAAGGTTTAATCTTGTGTGGGCGTCCCGCTTGAAAATAAGACGCCGAGGCGAAATAGTTTAGGCAATTTTCGCAGGTGTGGGAATGTCGCACACTTGAGGTGTGTACCTGAGAGACAAAATAGCAAGTGCGCTTTCAGGCATAAGGAATAGGAATATTTTCTCTTGAGAGGTGGGGGGGGGGGGGGGGGCGAACCTGTGTTGCATCATGGAGCGGGGAAGGGGAGAGCACTGGTGCAACTTGCGTGCGAGCAAGTGCCGGTGTTGCTTGATGGGAGGAAGCAAACGACAGGAGGGGAAGAAAAAGCTAGAATGTTAGCCAGTCTAGAAGGACCGGTTATGCTATCCTACACTGGGGGAAGGTATGGCGAGTTATATAGACGAGAAAAAGAAGAGACAGCTAGCACACACAACGTCATACTTGACAGTCATAATAAGTCTATAACCACCTGTGCAAGTCTGTTGCCTTGATGATATTGAGCACTTCCTTCGCCGCCTTCACCCGCGATGACATCTCAGCACGACATTCCAGAATGGTTTCTGCCGTCACCGGTCTACGATCCACGCGAGTGTTGCTTGGTGGGAAGCGCAAAAGGGTAGGGAAATGCCCCGACGTTTTGCAGGTGGGCAAAGGGATAGTTACAAGACACGGGGGCAAAAGGGCAGAGGAGTTCAAAAGACTCCCTCTCACAATTCCTTGCCGTCACTCCTGCCTTCAGCAGAGCTTCCGTCTGCACAACTCAGACAATTTTGTCTATCATTTCACCCACAAATATGAGCAGGCAATGCAAATAGTACGGAGCGGTTTTCTCGTGCAGCCATTCACTGTGGTGCGAAACCCGCGCCAAGCTGGCCTACTTCGTGTAAAACACAAACTAGGCCGCACGAAGTAGGCTACACAAAGTGGAGCTTCTGAACGTGTGCAGAAGCACCACCCCCGTGGTTATCCCTTCATTGCCAAGACAAATTGTACAGTGCTCGTGTTCCGCGTTGCAGCGACTGAGGCCAGTACTTTTCGTAAGGTCTTAATTAACTTCATTTAAATTTGGCCTTTTTCACGAGCTTTGGAACAACGTGGCGAGCTATTTGTGATACGCGCCCGAGTTAAGTTTCTTCCCGCATTGACAGATTGGCAGCAACGAAAGGAACGCAAAAGAGGCGCCGAGACCATGCAGGGAACAACCGGCGGGAAGCGAACTCCCAGGTATGTCGCCCTCAAGCCGAGGCTTTATTATGTTGGGGAATATCATTTCGCTACACGTGCACAACGCATCGCTGCACTGTTCGGTAATGTGATGTTACACATTCGCATTTTCGCGGATCGGAAGCACACCCAAAAGAGATGCTCACACAGACAGGTTAAAGTGCCCACAGGATAATAATAATAATAATAATAATAATAATAATAATAATAATAATAATAATAATAATAATAATAATAATAATAATAATAATAATAATAATAATAATAATAATAATAATAATAATAATAATAATAATAAGACTGGATGCTTAATGTCCCAAAACCACAATAATATTACGAGAGACGCCGTAGTGGAGGGTTCCAGAAAGTCCAACCATCTGGTGTTCGCACTCTATAGGTTTTCTCCTCCATCGAAATTCAACCATCACGCCTGGGATAGATCAAACCCACGAAGTTCGCATTACCAGTCCAGTGCCGTAACCGCTTCACCGGACACAGCGCACCCAGGCGGGGACAAAGGAAGGCGACGCAGCGCTGACGTGCCTGTCCCCGTCTCGGTGTCTGTAACGTTAAGATGTATTATACCCAAGCCATCCTATTGAGTTTCCAACACCGGTCCGCCTCGGTGATGCGTGGTTACGCTCGGTTGCTGACCGAAAGGTTGTGGGTTCGATTCCCGCTGCGACGGTCGCATTTCAATGGATGCAAATCGCTAGAGGTTCGTGTACTGTATATATACCATGTTGACGCATTGTAAAGAGAGATGGCCAAATTTTCAGAGCCCTCCACTTCGGCATCGTGGTTTTGGGAAGTAAGACCCCCTATTGTTATTATTACAATTGTCGTAGAGCTTTCAACAGCTGTACATAATTTTCCTAATAGCCTCCTTTAATAACATTAAGAGACACATTTCGCGAAGCCAATCAAATAATGTAAGATGGCGCCGGCTCTGTATAAGTAGTATGCTGTGTACATTTTCATGTGCGGCCGAAATTGCACTGGTTTACGCGGAGTGCATAGATAAACTTTTTCATCATCATTCGTAAAGGATCACTGTATGATTGTGTCTATTGGCAGCATGTTTACATCGGCTGCAGTGTTTCGTATGCAAGTAACATTCATATACACCTGAACTGCACGCTATTGCGGAAGCGATTTCTGGTTTAGAAATTCATCCCGACTCAAAGAACCGCGGCTCAAGCCACGAGTTTCCTTATGCCTTCAAAGTCACGAGAGAATGCGTGTTTCTCACTCTTAGAAACAAAGGTCGACATATTCACTAACTAAATACTGACCGTTTACTTTTTACAAGAAACACTATGGCGTTTTAGTAAGCAAAGCTATAGTATAGAGTAGAGAAAGAAGTGTATACAGACACAAGAGCTCATAGTCGAGGCCACTACGCACAATGCACGATGCATTGTGTGCTCGGATGAACCAGTGTGCTCTCGCTGTTACACCTGCCAGTGTGCGCGACTGGTGCTGGTGCTTTCAAGTGACACATCACTAAGCCTGCATTCGAAATAAGCTTCATGCAGTTCATACAGTCAGAAAGTAACAAGACATGAAATGCTGCCGGACGCCATGCACGTTCACGCTCTACCACTCTTCGACCATTTCAGACAAATCACTGAACTGTGAGAGTTTTTCATTGAGGATACTGTTCCTTTGTTTTTGAAAGTAAAAACATCAAACAAGCACGAATGTTCCACTTCAACGCGGAACAGCCACAAACATGAGCAAGCTCCATCATCACAAAAATACAGCAAACGAAAAACATCATGCGTTTTAGTAAGCAAAGCTAGTAAAATGCAGGCCTCACTACCTGGTTATTAAGTGAGCCGTACTGACTGGAATGGTTGTATAGCCCGTTGCTAAACTTTTAGTAAGCGCAGAAGGACTTATTAACCGTAACCAACTCTGGTGAACTACCATTAGCCAAATAGAGGTGTACGCGAATTTTGTTCGTATGTGCGTGTGGATTGCCGTATCAGGTTTATTGTTTGTATATTTCAAAGTCACATATAAGACTAAATAAACAACAAAACGGCATCTTTCTCACGTACTAAATAGTGACCGCTAATTAATTCAAGTAATTACAATGGTAAGTACACATCGCAACGACATACATAGGAGCTTGAACGGACCACAAACAAGAACACACATACGAAGGCACACACGAAATATCAAGACTTCTACGTACTCAGTATCTACTGTAACAGTAGCTTGAAGGCTATTTGTGCACCTACTAAAGAATGCGCATCGCGAACTTGTTAGAAACCACAGAATTTACAACAATAATCGACGTTTTTTATATACGCAACGTTTTGTACCATTATGAATATGTTTCTGCCATTACGTAGCACGAAAATGTTATTTCAACACAATAAAAAATTATTTTGTCCTAATTTTGCTTAAGGCTGTCACGATTACGGCAAAATATCGTACAGCATTACGGCAAAATGTAAGGCATCAGGCAATATTCATGGCTCAGTAATTACCTAGCTAAAAACACTAAGAAAGCTTCCCAGGCTTGAAACGGTAAAATTTACAAGAACAAATTTGAACATATTGTGACGGGCTAAGTAGATGCCTGAGGTTGACAACGACGAAGTGCTCTGGGCAACGTGCTCGGACTGCAGCAGCGTTGTACGCATTTTGCTCGCCAGTATATCCATTGTGTATACTTCATTCCCTGTAACATCATTGGTGGAAGGTGCGGGGTACAACTCGCTATACAGCCCCACGAGCTGGATCTTCGCAGCGGACGGCGCATTGCAGCTACCACGATAACTGACCAGGCTACTCAATGTCAACAAGAGCCGTCAGCCCCGCAACCGATCGTTGTGGTGCAACCTCGTGACCCAGTCCCATTGAACGGCACAAGTGGCATAGACGTCGACGACTGGCTGGTCCTATATGAGCGCGTCAGCAGCAGCAACCATTGGGATCCGACGCTTATGTTGGCGAACATCATCTTCTACTTGCGTGGCACGGCAAAACTCTGCTACGAGACACATCAAGAAGAGTTGACCAGCTGAGACGTCTGTAAGCAGAAATTGCGCTATCTGTTTGGCAAACCCATCGGACGTCAAGTGGCCGCAAAGAAAGAGCTTGCGACTCGTGCCCAGACATCCACAGAGCCATACATCGCGTACATCCAGGACGTGTTGGCTTTGTGCCGCAAGGTCGACAAGGACATGCTCGACGAGGACAAAGTTGGACACATCCTGAAAGGAATCGCCGATGACGCTTTCAATTTTCTGCTGTGCAAGGACTGCTCGACGGTGGAGTCGGTCATCGAAGCATGTCGTCGCTTCGAACAGGCGAAAATTAGGCGCATAGTTCACCGATTTGAACGCCTTCCCAACACGGCTGCTACGTCCTCTTGCGAAGATTTGCCCACACTGCATCAACCACCAATGCCGGAAAACGTCACCAGAATAATCCGTCGGGAACTCGAGGCTATGGCACCCGCTATGTCTAGCGTCAGCGCGCCAGGACACAACCTCGATGCTGTTTCAATGATACAGGCCGTGGTTCGCCAAGAGATCGCGAATATGGGCATTTCGCCACCTCATCAAAATGCCCCTGCTACTTCCAGCTCGGCTCCAGTCATTGCGGCTGCCACTCCGAACCGCAAGTTCGCGCCAAGACGAAACCCAGCTGAATGGTGCACTCATGATGATCGGCCCATATGTTTCACGTGCCATCGGATAGGACACATCGCTCGCCATTGCCGTACCGTTGGACCTCATCACCTCGACCGAGATTCTACGATTGGGGACCTCGCTCCGAACGTGCACCTTATGCCCCGTCCTACCATGCAGAGACAGGTGGAGAGCATAATTCAGAACGTTGGACCAGCCGCTCGCCATCGCCCGTGCGTCGTCAGTCCCGCTCGCCCCAACCCCGCCGTTCTCGGTCTCCCTACGACCGTCGCTCGGAAAACTAGCCGGTGCAGCCCCCGGAGGTGACGCTGCATACACGACTCGGACGCAAATCCTCTGATTACTCCCGACCAGCGGTGCAACCTTCTCACAATTCTCGTTGATGGTTTACGTGTAACTGCTCTTATTGATACCGGTGCGCAAATATCTGTGATGAGCTCAGACCTCCGCTGCCACCTCCAAAAAGTTCTGACGCCTGCGATTGCACCTACCGTTCGTACAGCGGATGGGAGTATACTCCTGCTGTCCTTGGAATGTGCACTGCGCGAATAACGATTTCTGAGCATCAAACTTCAGTTCTGTTTGCTGTACTGGAAAATTGCCCTCATTGTGTTGATTACCGCCATCTCAACCATATTACCAAGAAAGATGTCTATCCCTTACCGCGCATAGATGATGCACTCGATTGCTTACACGGTGCCAAATATTTCTTTTCAATAGACCATCGGTCAGGCTACTGTCAGATTACTGTGGACGACAAAGACAGAGAGAAGACGGCCTTCGTGACTCCTGATAGACTTTATCAGTTCAAGATTATGCCTTTTGGATTATGCAATGCCCCCGCGACTTTTGAGCGCATGATGGACTCTCTCCTTCGAGGCATGAAGTGGACCATCTGCCTCTGCTATCTTGACGACGTTATTGTTTTTTCGACTACTTTCGACGACCATCTTACCCGTCTGTCCACAGTGCTTGATGTTTTCCGACGTGCCAACTTGCAACTTACCTCGTCTAAATGTCGCTTTGGGCAACGCCAAATCTGCGTACTCAGACATCTTGTTGACACTGCGGGCGTTCAACCAGACCCTGCGAAAGTCCGAGCAGTTCGCGACTTCCCCACACCCCGCTCAGCCAAGGACGTCGGAAGTTTTCTGGGACTGTGCTCCTATTTCCGTCGTTTTGTCGAGAAGTTTGCTGAAGTAGCCCGTCCTCTAACCGGCCTCTTCAAAACCGATGTCGCATTCACCTGGGGCCAACAGCAAGCAAACGCCTTCTCGTCGCTCGTTGAGATTCTCACCAATCCACCAGTCCTAGCACACTTCGACCCATCTGCCGCCACGGAGCTTCGTACTGACGCCAGTGGCCACGGCATAGGCGCAGTGCTGGCGCAGCGGCAACAAGGAATGCACCGGGTCGTCGCGTACGCAAGCCGACTGTTGTCGCGCTCGGAACAAAATTATTCGATCACAGAACGCGAGTGCTTAGCTCTCGTCGGGGCAATTGCGAAATTCCGACCATACCTCTATGGCCGACCATTCTCAGTTATTACGGACCACCATGCGCTTTGTTGGCTCTCCTCACTCAAGAACCCTACGGGACGCCTTGGTCGCTGGGCGCTGCGCTTACAAGAGTACACTTTTTCCGTATCCTATAAATCCGGACAACTTCACAAGGATGCCGACTGCTTGTCCCGTTACCCAGTCGATCCCCCTGACATAATGGAAGATGGACAAGAGGTATTCGTTCTTTCAATTACCGACTTCACCGACATAGCTGCTGAACAACGCCGCGACCCCTCTTTGCGTGCTATTATCAATGGTCTGCACTCCCCCCCCCCCCCCTGACCACTCCTTACAACTGTTCGTTCTTCACAACGACATCTTGCACCGCTACAACGCCCGCCCAAATGGTGCTGAGCTTTTACTCGTTGTTCCTGCGCATCTTCGCTCAGATGTTTTGGCCCAGCTCCATGATGCCCCCTCCGCTGGACACCTAGGGGTGTCACGCACGTATGACCGCGTTCGCCACCGATTCTTTTGGCCTGGCCTCTACCGTTCCGTGCGACAGTACGTTGCGGCATGCGACCTCTGCCAGCGCCGCAAGACACCTGCTCTGGGACCTTCTGGTACCCTCCTTCCCATTGAAGTACCAGATGAGCCATTTTTCCGAGTCGGCCTCGATCTTGTAGGACAGTTTCCCGTGTCGGCCACCGGTAATAAGTGGATTGCTATTGCTATCGACTACGCAACGCGGTGTGCCGCTACACGCGTCCTCCCCACCAGCTGCGCTACTGATGTAGCCGATTTCCTTCTTCATGACTTCATTATGCGTCATGGTGCTCCTCGTCAGTTGATCACCGACCGCGGCCTCTGTTTTTTATCCAAAGTAGTCGACGAGCTCCTGCGATCCTGCTCTACCCACCACAAGTTCACTACAGCGTACCACCCACAAACCAACGGCCTCACGGAACGCCTCAACCGTACCCTGACGAATATGTTAGCGATTTACGTCTCCAAGGATCACAAAGATTGGGACATCCACTTACCTTTCGTTACCTTCGCATACAACAGTTCACGTCACAATACAGCTGGATTTTCACCTTTTTACCTACTGTTTGGTTATGACCCACCTTTGCCCATGTACACCACGCTCCAATCTGACGCCCCCTCATCGACTG